>NW_026782304.1:0-439587 GCF_031769215.1 Ylistrum balloti
ACACACACTAAGAACTGTAACCCCATCTGCAACGGGAGTCGGGCTTAGGAGACAGGTCTACTAGTTCGGCTACAGTTAACAGGCCAGCTCCAAATTTACTCCATGGATTTAATGTACAATGATATACAATAAACGGGTACATTTACATATGAGAAATTTGCTAACCAAATAAGATCGCTGCATTTATTTATTTATTTCAAAGACATCAAGGGGAAAACATGTGCTCAAGACATCATTGTTGAAATAAGGAAAGTATCTAACAACGTGAATAATGACATCCACGATTATTTTTAACTAAGTCTTTCATATGGCAGATTATAACCGCCCAATGTTCATGTCTGGACGGGTAAATACTTACGGTTCGCAGTGACTGTTGTATTTGCTGGGCAAGATTTACATCTCAAATCTAATTTATCAAAGAACTGAGTTGTGTTACAACTGGACGGTACTTCATATGGAATGAATTCCGTTTGTGCAAGTATTTGACCATAATTTACACTAAGAATAAAAGATACGCATAGCAATATGACCGCCATCATTGTTGATACTATTTTGTTAGGTCAGACGCATGTTTGAATGGTGGGGTAATCGCTTGCCTGACTAAAGCTTTAAGTGATACTGACATCTTAACATACGAAGTGAATATTAATTAAATACTATATTTTGTAATTCAAATAACACTTAAAGATTTTAAAACATATACTTGTCGAATATAAGATAATAAGTATACATCTAGGGCGACATATTTGAATTGTCAATAAATATATCAAATAACTGTTCCGCACAAAACAGACGGAGGTCGGCCATTTTTTGGCGAACAAAAGATGTTATTTCAAGAAGAAGAAGACATTTGATTACATTCTCAGAAGTTATTTAACGATATTGACAGCAGACGACCAAAGGTACGACAAGTTAGATTGATTATGAAATATGCCTGTTCACAAAACGCGCGTGAAAATGAAAAAGGAATCTACGCCAAGGCAACATGCGCGTGGCTTGTTCAGGAACCGGCCATTTAGCAGAATTATAAACACAGGTTTATTAATAGCCCAAAGTTTGTCCATTGGTGACACATTAGTTAATTATGTTATATTTTGATAAGCTTGATATGGCGAGATTAATTTCAAGCAGCAAGCATTTTTCAGTAATGTAAATATTCGGATGGACGGAAATCATAACCGCAAGGTGTCGCTTTAAACTCGTGTGTATTCGACATGTGTTTTTTTTATTCCGCCAATGTCCGTGATAGATAATGTTTTTAACGTGTTGTCGGGAAATTCCTGAAGACCTATATCTTGGAAGTCCTCGTAAACGAGACTGTCGTGACAGAATCCTTATCAGACTTTGATAGCAGTCGGCGTATACTTAAGATGGGACCCTTAGATATCCAATATGAACAGCCCAAGATTCCTCTGGTCGATTAAAAAAAATTTTTCCTTGGCGAAATATCTTTTACAGTAGCATATGCATTAACATGTTAACTTTAATTTGTCAAAACTGTAAACGTAAAATTTCAGACATTTTTTTCTATAACATTTTGTTACAATGCTTAGTGTCTGAAGTGATCAACTTCATGATGAAAAAATAGATGCGACTTTCTTTTTTCATTCTGAAATTTTAGAAATTAACTGAATATAGCAATTATAGGTCTTAAATAGCCATTATTATTATTCATCAGATTTTACCTGATATTTGAATGCAGGTGCTAGATTTTTAAGAGTTGCCAAAATAGATCTGTAATGACATCAACATGACAATTAAATAAGGGTCTTTGGCATCAAGATATCTAAGGCATGTGGGTTCATAGCAGATTTTATCACTGTTTTAAAACAAGAACATTGCACCAATTAATGAAACAAAACACAAAAGGGTAACATGTTTCTGTATAATTTTCACACATTGTGATGCAACCATGCCCCTACATGGTACAGGTTCCTGTCAGTATGCAAATATTTAAGACTGGCAGAGGAAACTCAGGCTAATGGAAATGCTTGAATTGAACATCTTTTTCCTTCACCAACATTTTTGGTTGCTGTAAATACCAAAAAAACATACAGCATGTTATAAAAGTTATTTAACAAAAGGAACCGTTAATAAAAAGTGAAACAATATTTAAAAGTTTGATAAATCTAGTAATATGATTTTACATTTCATGAAAATAATCAATGATTTGATATCGATCAATCTAAAACTGAATATTGCCATTCAGTGTTCACTTCATGAAAAGATCTTCTATTCATCTGCCATCAGTTATTGCAAGTCATATCTATTTTGCAGAATTGCATAGTAATTCAGAAGACAAAAGCAAATTAAAAAAAAAGTTATCTTTATAACAACTTAGTCTTTCATGATCAGTCTGGAGAGAGTTTTCCACACAAGGATAGGATTTTCACTTGTTGCAGGAAATAGCTATTTAACTATAGTCATGATCGTATGATTTAAATACACCAAATTTAAAACAGTTCAATATCGAAATTTAGTCTGAATTTAATGCTTCCTTTGAAAAATTCATCAAAAAGGTTTAAAATGTACAAAGGGAGATATCCAAATAAACCATAGATAGAAATAACCCTAAGATTTATTGATAGTTTGTCCTACAAAAACATTTGAGATTTAAGTTGCTAAACATCGAGTTATGAGACAACGCAAATTGGTAAATATACACTTAAATGTACAGCAGTGTAACTGGTAACTGGGTCAAATGCAGTACAAATATCAATCCAGAAAAGAGAACTGAGTCTGATGCCAAATTATCTATTGGAATACCAAATTTGAAGAAGACTAGCACTTCTTTTGTAACAAGCAAAAGTAAACTGACAGTATTTCTCTAACCAGGACTTGTATTATAAACATGAATTTCAAGAAGTTTTATTTCTAAGCACTAACCAGAAGTAGAAAGGGCAGAGGACATTTTGTGCTTAAACTTGGAAATGGCCAGCCAGATTCAAGAATTCAAAATGGCATGAAAAATTGCACAGAAAACCGGAAACATATCATGTTGAACACTCGCAGACTCTTGATGGTTCTTGCACAGGATACCTCGTGAAAACATGACCAAATTAAACTAGTGATCTTGATAAAATTGTTTTCTGATTGAAGTAAATATATCAATACTGGATATGTAAAATTTCTACGTAGGATACAAAGATGATAAAACTAATACTAGGATACTGGAAGAGACATGGAGTTCAAGTGCACCTGGATCAATCAAAAGAATGCTGTTTACCCATCCACAGTATACTTCAAAATAGTAAAGATGATCAAGAACAAATTCACAAAAACCCTCCATACAGCAGTGATCAATTTAAAATTTAAATATTTCAAGAAAGTCCCATTGATATCAAAATTCTATTAGTCCAGGACTCCGGACTTACATGAAGACAATGATATAAATTCACACTACAATGTTAAAAAATCAAATTGCAGTTTATGAAAATCTATATTTTAAGTTAACAATTTACTAATACCATCCAAAATGTACCCCAAATCTTTGGAAAGCTACCGGTACATGTGATAGATATTTATACCTGATTGTCAGCACATGTATGGCAAAAAATACTAGCACTAGTAGAAAAATGCAACACATTGAAGTATACTTAACTTGTCTTTACCTTCCCAGCCTGCCAAAATCACTATATATTATATGTGATTTTACTTGAATTGAAAGTGGTCAATATTGTAAACATTTTGTACAAACATAATTCACTTTCACTGTTGTATCTGTGATTGATTTTTAAATGTTATTGATCAGTTAGTGTCAATGGCAAAAGTGAATATAAATCATAATGTAATAGTATAATCATTATATGATAGGATTAAGGAATTAAGCAGGCAACCAGCATTTATTGAAAACAAAAAAAGTGTAATTTTTAATCTTCAATAAACTGATATGTATTTCATGCAGATTGAAGTTTATAGTGACAAAGTATGGTCATATATTGGTCATATATTGGTCATGCGTATTAAGTAAAAGATCAAGTAATATATGGGTACAAAACATTTATCATTAAGCATTAATAAGCAATTAAAAAAACATGTACATAGCCTTTTAACATGCATAGCTACCAAGCGCAATGTGCCAGTTGTTCATAAATAATGATCATTGCAAGGTCTTCAAGGAATGGATCAATACTGTGATGTTGTAAGTGATGTTAAAAAAGAGATTGAAACCTATTACACATATGAACTGCAGCATGTCCATAAAACCGAGTTTCAAATTCCAGAAAGTACATACATTTAACACATGGCTCCTGATTTAAATCATTTCCATAAAATATCCTTACAGTACAGTGATGCATACTAAAGAAAACAATGTCACCGTAAAAAGACCATATCAAGAGTTGGCATGCAAGAGTTACAGCAATGTCTGACTCTACCATGTTGAGATCTGTGATGTAGTACTCATACAAAGAAATATACTACAAAAGAATTTGCACGGACTGTTGTGCCAGTATTGATATATTTCATTTCATTTCTCTGGTCCACGGAAAGCAATTTTATTCTGATCTTAACATTATGTTTTCTTCTTCATTCAAATTCTTGGATTCCTTTTGTTTATCGCGGTTCGGTCTTCGTGGTGTATGTCCGTATTTGATCCGAACAGATCTACAGTTACTGCATTTTACTCTCAGTATTTGAAACATCTGTCAAAAGTACTAGTACCCCATATTCTTTTACGAACAGTTTCACTTGTTTTCTTTTCTAAGTAGCAAGTTCTTTCAACAGACCGATGTACCAGATAACCCACATTTCCAACAGTCACTTAATTACCTGCATAAGTAACTGATCCCAGTTTGAAATTTTGTAAAATAATTCCCAGTATGAACAAAAGTGAAATATAACTTCCTCCGATTCAGATCCATATGGCAATATTCAACATTACCTGGAAAATTCTTTCCATCAATTATGAATTATTATTGCCGTAGAGTTTATTTTTGTTACGTTACTGGGGTTATTTCAAAAGAAAGCACTCTTGTAATTGAACAGTTTAATTCTGTTGAATTTCAACATTATAGGCAAGCAGTTGTTGAATGAATCCATTGTATTTTATGAAATTGCTTTTTTATTATTCTTGATTGCGATTGTTATTCAAATCTATACTTGTTGTATCTTGTATACATGTATGAACAATTGTTGATCAAATATTTCATGTTTTATTGACATACCTACATTTTTATTCAGTGTATCATATCAAATTGATAATATTTTGATAATATATGTTTAATTGAAAGAACTGAAGCATGATGTATAGAGAATAAGCTGTGTTTTAATCACATCTTGTGGTACATGTATGTAAATATCAAATGCAAAGCTAAAATCATCACTGGCTGATTTGAAATTATAAAACTTTCCTATCTTTAAAATAGTTCCAAATGACTGAAAGTTGATTGGTGCCTAGGATAACATATTGTATGATTTTAAGCATTGTTTTTGTAGAAAATAGTGATTATGACCTTGTAATGCATGATAAGCAAGGGTTAATATTGTGACCAAACTGGCTATATCATAATATGGGACAGTTTATATTTTATAAAGATACTTGCTGATTTCCTATTTGTACAAGAACATATTGATGAATTGACGTTTCTGAAATGTGACACATTTCAAGATAGGATTAATTGATAGTTATTCTTGTGGCTCTTCAGCATGTTTTATAACTGTTTACATTCAAAACTGGAGATTGTATAGACTTGTAATGAAACCTTTCTGCATTTAATTTGCTGTAATAATTACCCCATAGATTAGACAGTATAATTTGTGAAAACAGTGTCAAAAATTGATTTTAAAAGCTGTTAGATTCCCCGTAGTTTATCTCGTTTAAAATGGAGTTTCTTTGTACTACTATGATTTTGATCCAGCATTGGTCATACATTCAGGGTAATATGTTTAAAAGATATATTCTTTAAGTTTTTGACTTTCCATTGACATTATGTTTCATCTCTACCCACTCATTTAAAAAGACGTTGAATATAGAAAGTTGTCAAGGTTATGTAGGGATCTGCTTGTCCATTTGCACATGTCCTAAATGGCACCACTTCTTTACAGATGACATTTCTTATGCGATTGTCATGATACTTACACAAATGTTCACAAATCACCTTTTGTATGAGATACTCTCAACAGAATTGGACAGAATTTTTAACATCACCACATTACAAGCTGTATATTTCTTTAACAATTATCACGTTACTTTATATATGTGCACACAAACATCATCTCTTGTACCAGAGTGAAATTCAACCTTTTGCGGTCAAAAATTAGGTCATTGCTACTGTAAATACCTGTTACTTTAAATAGAGATTAAAGCAGTCAACTACACTTGGAGATTCAACTTTCTCATTTACAATGTAAGGTAATAATTTAGACATATATATTTAACATGGACACTGTATGTGACTAGTCAATTAAACAGGCAAAATAACACAGACGCTGTACATTTTCCTTTACGCTTGGACACAAAGATATTTGTATGGTCTGCAATACTTTGTTTCATTACAACTTTCACCTTTGACTTATTTTGTAAACTCATTACCATGACTAACTGTGCATTACATCTTAGGTTTGGTATACCCAGTGAGTACCTGCTTGAGATTGGGTTTTGTAGTAGATTCCTCATGATCAGCTTCTAACACAGCTGATGTTCTGAACAGTCCATATCATTCTCAATGAATGCTGTTACTCATTACATGTGCGAGCCAAGATGTTTTGCTGTGAAGCTGCCTAGGAAACACAATTCCAACATGCACTGACATGGTATACATCCATACCAGCCAAGGCATTATCCAAGAGGATGAAACTTATTTTGGAAGCAGAAATTACTAGAGAAACAGAAAGACATTTAAGCTTTTAAAACTATTGACATTGAAAAATTGACTAATGATATATACAATGTATTGGTGTGTGTGCTTGTGTACACAAAATAGGGAAAGGTGTTTTTCAGGAAGGTGAAAATTCCAAGGCTACTCGAAAGAAATATGATGGCATTGAATATAAGCTTCTTCCTTCCGACCTTGACCTAGAGAACCAGACTTACAGACAAGTACACTTTTTGCAAGATGAGTTTCTACCCAAGGAAGATAGATTCGAAAGCTGCTGATTCTCTGAGGAAATAGTTTAATATCTTGATCAAGATAGTCATGGTGTTTTGAAGATGCTTCATAACATTTTTGTGCAAACTGAGGGGTTTAAAAAATATAACATTACAAGGTGATTTTGGCCGATTTGGTTTAAGGATTTATTCATTGTAGCTTTCAAGGTCACATATTCTGATGATTTGAATATGTATCTAGTGAGATGTTCACAAGCCCTGAGAACAACATCAAGGGTTTAGCATTTAACTTTGACTTCGTCTTAATTTATCTCATTGGATTACCAACATTACTTTGCTTATTTGACAGAACCTGTGTATAATTAAATATCATGGATTATGTGTATATTTGTAAAATTTAACTTGTTACTTTACAATTTGTAATTCAATGATTCATCAAAAACAAATTTAATATTTCATATACAGGAACCTGTCAAACTCAAGCTCTTGATGTCTTGTTGAAAGAAGAAATAATTTTTACTAGTTTGTATATGATAAGCTTTTCTATGGACAGGACAATGTAGGATTTTGAGCAAAATACTGTCATAAAATACAGGTAAGACAGACTTAGTGTCACTCAAACATGTGCATCCTAATGAGAACTTTAGATGTGAATTTCTGTGGAGATGATAGATAACATTATTACAAACACAGAAGAGCTGAAAAGGGGAGATAACTAGGGAAAGAAGAGGAAGTACAAAGTCTACAAGAGTCTACCAGGAATCTCTGCAGCTTTTGTTTCTAAGATCATTTGCCCACTTATTGAAAGAGAATCCAACTGGAGTGTTTTTTCTGAAGTTATTTTGGCTTTAGTTTAATACTTTGTAAGAAATGAGGATTTTCTTTGGACCCTCGACTGGGTGGTGATTGGACATTGAGTTTGCATTCACATATTAATTCATTTTGCCCTCTCTGTAATATTGTTTTACCATGAGCAAATAGCTACCAAAGTAAGTAAAGGGACACCAAATGAATGATAACATCTAGAAGTCATTACCTTCATGTATAAGAACTGGAAGTGCATAAGCATTTGAAACAAATCTATAAATAGGACATGACATTGTGATCTCAACCTTCTGTCCCTGAGACTGAATTCTTGTTCATTCATAAAAGTATAACCTTTATTTGTATTACAACAATTGTGAAACAAGCTTAATTCTTATATTAATCACTCTTCCGGATGGAAGTGTGTGAGGGATGTGGGATGAAATTGGAGTACCCCGGAAAATCCCACCTGGCCGGGCAGTTTACCCCATATTGTTGCATGTTCGTTCCAGGAATCAAGCCTCAAACGAACATCTAGGTGAAGGGCGAGTGTTACAACTGCGCCATCAGCCCACTGAAAGTTTGATTTCCTTGCTAATGGAACACTACTTAGTAACATACAACAAATGCAATAAATTATCTACCAGTGATTAGAGAAAAAATTGGCTGTTTACAGGTGATGTTGATTTGCATCTTTGCTTCAGACTGTTGGAACAAAATATCTGTAACCTTCAAAGGAAGAAAGTTTGACATCTGACCTGGACTTTTTGCTAGGTGGCTTTTCATCACATGGTTTGATTTCTTGATAACGTTCTGAAAAAAAAAAAGAAAAAATGAATGAAACAACAATAAGTAAAGAGACATTACAATCTGACCTGTGATATTGACAATTCAACATGAAATTATGTGACTGAGATTCTTGCAAACATCATGTTGTTCCATCAAAATCTGTTATATCTATGGTAATTATGAGGCCAATTCACATTTAGAAATTTTCGCTTGGGACTGAATGACCATGTTAGTGTCATGCTTGAAACACAAACTTGTCCAATTGCAAGATATTTTGTAAATTAAGTCCACCGAGGATGCAGCCTTTCCATGAGGCAAAACACATACTTCAGTCTTGTCAAACCAGGGTGTAGTATCTGTTTGGCATTCATTAAAAAAAAAAATTCTGGCACATTTTTTTTCAGTCAACCATGTGAAAATAAATTCTTTTACATCTGTACTTATTACTATTAATTCAACAGTTTTCAAAACATTAGACCCTGCATTGATTAGTCTTCTATTATTTAAACCTCAGAGTTGCTAGTTACGTGCCTCGGGCAACAACAATTGCCTTTATTTGGGTTTATGTGTTACAAGTCTGCATCTGTACTGCCTAGGTCTCTCATGTAACAAACATAACATGCAAGTTTTACTGCAATACATATTTTTCGTTAACAGAGTGATAGAAAAATGAGAATAATTCAAAAGTAAATAAAATAAAAATTTCCCTTCTGATGTATGAGATTTTAGTTAATTGCTAAGACAAGAAGGGACATCCATTTAATGTTTACATATTATGTATGTATAAGAAGTGTTTGTACACTAAGGCTGGTCACGAGTGCCTCTTTGTAAACAAAAACACTTTGGATTTAGAGTATATGTAAATAAGTATTTGGTATGTATCTGATAGATCTACATGTGTCCAACCTATGGATTTGGCTAATTTAGGAAATATACTTAGCTGTACTTGTATGTATATAAATGTAGAAAATATGTAAACCCTTTCCCACACTGATCTGCAGGTCATTTTAAATTCATATCAATGTGCACACATATAACATACAATTCCACAAAAAAAAAAAAAAAAAGTGACTACAGTACCCATGTCAAAATAATATTCTGTTTACACAGCAGCAAAACAAGTGCAATCATGTGAATTGACACTAAATTTGTCTCCAAGAAGCATTTTGAAACAAAAGTTGTCAAAATATTTATTGGTACCAAGATTTTGTTCTTAGATTGGCAAGAATCTAGAAATATTTTGACCAAAACTTAAAAAAATCAAAAATGAGAGAACACAGAACAGACCATTATATGAATTAAACAAAATTCATTGTCAACTGTTAACTTGAACTATTCATAGAATTAAAAAACAGGACGACTAAACAGACTATATATACTTATAAGAAAAGGGATTAACATATTCAAACAGATGCACAAAAAGACATTCCAAATACACAGTCCTAGATACAAATTACAGGACTTTAGCAGGTCCTAATTCAGAAAAAAGACAGTTGCAAAAAGATTGGCCATTATGCAGTAACTTTTTCCCAATTTACTCTGTATTTGGCAGGAACTAATGTGCATGATTGAAATTATTTCAATTGAAAATTATCTTTTTCTGTTGAATTTTTACTTGTGGAAAAAATTCAAGTGGGTAGTGCTTCAAAAGTTGTAAAATACTTGAGTTCTTTAGGACAAAGCATCACACATTCAGATATTTTATTCTTGTGTAAGATTCATATGACATACGTGTATAATACCTAAATTTGTAAGATACATACATAGTTCCTCAAGACCATGGAGTTGCATTTCTGTGTTTATCGCACTAGAGTTTGGATGAGCAAATCTAATTGACTCCTAGTAACAGATATTTTTCTGTTAAAAAGTTGTGATCTTTATAGGGTTGGACTATTAATATATTTCTGGTGTCATTTGTTTTAATGATACAAGAATTTGGTTACATTAGAGAAATTTATGGGTCAACTTAATTTTTTGCTCAGAATTTGAATTAATTTGACAAAATTGGCATTCCGATCAGGATTGCAGACACATTTTTATTTACTATTTTCAGCAAATTTGACCAAAACAAATGGTTTAGATGAACATTTCAATTAAATTCCTGTGGCTGAACTGAAATTGGCAGCATACATGCATATAAACTAAACGTAAAAGAAAACATATTGAAAAAGACATTTTTGGGAAGAAAATTGATTTCATATTATACTGGAGTTTGAACTTGAAAATTTTGCTCTATTAAGTGTTGCCATCTGCAAGTATTCTTAACATAATGAAAACATTTTAAACTATTGCATGATCATCAACAGAATTCTTTGCAATGAAATATAATGTAAATGTAACTGTAGGATATATCATGTGTTCACTAGGTTGGCCTAAGTTTAGACCAGTTGTTGTCTATACTGTGAAAAGGGGATGCTCTATCAATATACCTGAATGGTTTAGTTGGATGGAAAGACTTGTCAACCACGGGGGAAAAAAAAAAAAAAAAAACTTTAATGTATATTTGTATAACAAAATGTATTACAAATGAAATGCAGGCTATTAAGATTATAGGGAAATCTTGTAAATCTTTTTCTTCACATATCGCTCAAGTTTCTTCACACTTGAGTTAATATGAATACTTTGTTGATATGTCAGTACTTTTTTTGTTACTTTTTATTTGTTTCTTTCCTCTCTTTTTTTTGGCAAAATTTGATTGTATCAGGTATATTAACATTCTATATTTACAAGGCCAATGTATACCCTTAATATGGAAGTAAATATTTTGTTCATTACAGGAAGATAATAAATTGCAGTGGGGTTGAAATATCACATGATGCCATTTAGCATTAATATTTTACACCCAAGAACAGAAATGTGAGAAATTATATCAATATTAAAGATAATACCATTGCAATCACATTTTAAAAGGATTACCTGAAATAAGCAGCTGTAGAATACCTTCATATTTAAAATTTAATATTAGACACTGTTCATCACCAAGGTCTCAGACTCGCTATCACTATATAGTCGTCAAAATAAATTGGTTTTGCAATACACCATTCACCTAAAGTAAATCCTTCAAATCCTGCTTTCCCAGTATTTGATCCAAAATATAAAAGCTTGTTTCAAAGCAAACCAAAAACCATTCCATCATTTGGTATTTGAATTTCCGCTCTTTAACAAAACACAAATAATTATGTAAACCAAATTCAGTCATTTGGAACGATAGAAATTCCACCCTGGCTCATGAATTCACCAGAAGTTGACTTTTCACTTCATGAAATGGTTAAATCAGACACGGACAGTCGCACCTTTCGTTCATTCTTCTCAAAATTGCAGTTAAAACATTAAACATTTCTACATTTATATACTGATGGTTCAACAGATGAATTATTAGTCTGTCTACTCGAGAATGTTTTTATCGTAACATTACATGTCTAAAATCCCTTTTTAAAACTGTTTAGATTTGTAAAATTCTACATTACCTGAAAGATGGCCTATATAATAGACTATGACGTAGCATTTTAATCTTTTGTGTTAACACACCCATTTAAGATTTTTAACATTTGTCTTTTACCTTTTGGTTTGTTTAATGTTTTTTCCTTTTGGATCGCTGTGTGTTTTACCGTTTGATGGCCCTAATGACCTTTTATGTGTTGTTTAGGTGTTAAGAATGTAATAAATTATTGTAGAATGCAGCTTTATTGTTTTGCTATAGCTCTGAATTTCTGTTGAAAAGAGCTATTCACTTCCTTAATGTACATTTAATCTATATATCTGTAGCTCATAATTTGTAGCCAGACCTCAGGGCCTCAACAGTTGTAGATTTAAGCTCTATTGCATGAAAATATATATAAATATTTCAGGGAGAAAAGTGGGGGCTGTAGGTGAAAACTTAATTTTAGCCAAATTATTAGTCATTTGCTCAGCTGGAGGGAAATATCATTCAGCAGTCTATATTTGTCAATCTGGCAGTGTCATTGGTTTCTTGTTCAAAAAACATTGACCACGTTTGAATTCTGTAATATAATGCTCCAGACACATTGCCACACCACCGTTTATTTGAAAATGTTATTTCTCAATCTTGATGCATCTTTTTTTCCTGATCATGATGGAATTATAGCATAAAACATTGTAGCATGTCCAGACATATATTGACATATCAGGACATTCGCCCTTCATGGTGTCATTACAAATTTCTCAAGAGTTATGGGCCTTTTCTGCTAGTTTCCAGGACAGGAAAGCATGTTTAGCCCCTTCTCCCTACCCGGGCTTGTCCCTGGAAATGAGTAGGGGATACTGCAATCCAGGCTAGCATATATATTAACTTGTTTGGATGTGCACGTGATCCTTATCCTTGTAACAGCATTCTGAACTCTCTGCATTTATGTTTGACATTCACATCTTTCCAACTGGTAAAGGGTGATATTATGCTGTTTTTGGGAAAATATACAATAATAATTTTGCTTTGCAATGCTTCCGAAACTCACCAATGACATTGGTCCTAGTGGAGTTGTGGAAGGTTTGCAACTGATCTGTTACTGTGTAAAAGTCATGGGGATATAATTGAGCTTCTTGGAAGGAAATGGAAGATTGCTCGGCTTAAGGACACCTTGGGGCCAGTATTAATTTGTTACATTTCTATTCAAAACCAAAACGATTTATTGATAGGAAAAATTTTTCATTTCACATAACCACTGTATTAGTAAAGGTATTATGCCCACCTGACCCTAAGGTTCTTGTAATGTACTTGGCCCTGCCTCTATCATCTACTTTTTGCTTTAAAATGGCTTCAAGATAACCAAAGAGTCTAAAATAATCTTATTTCACTAGGCGGTATCTGGGATGAAACTCATTAAAGTTTTTCGAAAGGAAATGAACTTGAATTTTGGTCGAAGTCCATTTTCTTTTTTTTTTTTTTTTTTTTTTTTTTTAAAATTAGTTAAAATCTTAGAATTACATCTCAGTAGCTAAAAGGCTCAGAATGTTGATGTTTGCATGGAAGGATCCTGGGATGAAGCCTGAGAAAGCCTGTGAAAGAAATGACCTTGACCAATATTCAAAGTCACATTGGTCAGATTGAACATCAAACAACTTAATAATAACCAACAGGACTAGAATTGTGATACTTGGCAAGAAGGCTCCTGGGATAACTCTCAACGAAGTTTGTGAAAACAAATGACCTTAACCCACAATCAAGGTCACAGTGGTCAAATTTTTCAAAACCATCAAGCAACTTACTTCTGATTAAGCAGAAAGCTTAGAATCATAACATTTGGCTGGTAGGTTCCAGGGATGAAGCTCAACAATTTTTCAAAAAAGAAATATTACTTGATCTTCAAGGTTATAGAAGTCAAATTTGTAAAACCTTCATAGTTCATCTGTTGCATCAAATTTCCCAGGATCACAATATTGGTCAATAAGGTTCCTGAAATAAACCCATTACAACTTATGAAAGGAAATTGCATTTAACGATATTAAAGATCAGAGGGGTATGAAAAATTATTGCTTTCTTGAATTCAGAAAGTTGATTGGACCCATAGGGACCTGGGGTTTGGGCCGTAAATGGGGAAGTTAGTCAATATTTTGCTTCAAAATGTACTCCTTCTTGTCTGGATAGATTTCAACCAAATTTGACCTGAAACAACATTTGATAGTGGCAATGATATCAAATCTGCATGAAGTGACCCTAAGATTGTCCTCACCATATTTTATTTTTTTGTTTTGGTCCAAAATCCAACAACTGGAACAAATAATCTTGACAACTTCTCAAGTTTCATTCACACCAATAAGAAAAATATTTGGAGTTTGCTTTGTTGTTATTTTTTAGCCTGATCAAAGCATCAACATGGTAACCACAATAGTCAATTTGTAACATGATTGTGCAACTATGAACAGAACTTACCATTCATGGGTTTCTGATTCTTTCAAAGAACGTTCAAAATTTGAAATCTTCTGATCAACTAAAAAGCCTGGAATCAGGATATTTGGCAGTTAGAATAAACAAAGTATGCAATAAGGGCAAAATTTGTGAAAACCATCAATCAACTTGTATCCAACAATTGAAAGGCCTAGAATCATATTTTCTTTGAAGGTTTCTGAGATGAAACCCATTAAAGTTTGTGAAAAGAATGACCTTGACCCATATTCAGGGTCAAAGTGGTCAGATTTGTTGGAACCTACAAATGAATGACTTCTTTTGATTAAAACAAGAGTCCTAAAATCTTGATTGATCATGAAATTTTCTTACTTTTAACTATTAATCCCGGATTGGAAATGTCCAAGTGTTAGCCAAATTAAGATATAATGTGACTTGCATTGCTCGAATTAGAAAAAACTTCAGTTTTGGACTTTGCTCAAAAAAGAGAAAGACTGTGTCATAGTGCTTTGAAAGTGCCATAAGATGTATCAAGTTGTCGCTGCATTAACTTGTGTAATTGTCAAAAAGAATGAAGCTAGTGCCACCCAAATCCCTCTCCTACCAGGAAGATGGCAAACCAAAATGTATGCATTATTATTGCCTGTACAAATATACATAATGACATGTAGGTCACTAAAACAAGAGGAGTGAAAGTTCCAGGCCTAAGATGGAGATTTTGAAGGGGATCTGCCAATTCAATTTACTGAAAACATTTGGATCAATATTGAATTTTTATGACACACTTTGTTATTTTATATTTCCAATTTGTATTTATACTTCCAGCTGTGGGCTTTAATGAAATCCCCATGATAATACAAAATGTTATTATATTTTCTGTATTTATACTTCCAAATGAAATCCCCAAAAAAGCTACTCTGGTAATTTGGTACAGTTTTGTACCGAAAACTGCTTTATGATAATCTTAAGTAATAGATATCCGAATGTGATGATGACCACCTGGTTTTCAGAAATTAATCATACCAATATCTAAATTCACATTACAATATAGTTTAAAATTACTTACTGGGAAAATTTTCACAAGAAATGCATGTTATATGATAGCATTGTATGCAGAAAAAAAACCAAAGAACAAGAGAGAAAAAAAAAAGGGTGTGTGTGTGTGTAAGACATTTAAATGGTAGCGGTAGCTTCATAAGGGAAAAAAAAGATAATTGAATTAATGTCTATTCAGTCAACATTACCAACCTGCAGAAAATGTTCCAAAATATTGAATGAATTTGTGTTATGTAGTTCTTAGCAAGCCAGATTTTGTGGTCTGGTAACCATTTAGACTTTTGCATACACTATAGGTGCATGGTGTTTTAGATTAGTTGTATTAAATCTAAGACAAAGTGACTCATGATAAACAAAGGGCTGTAACTCTGTTTGATTTGGGTCACATGACCAAATTACAGGGTTACATTTTTCTTTCTTTCCCTATTTGGCAACAATAGATAACAGTTTCTACAGGATAACCTTGGTCAGAGTAACGCATTAATGGCAAGCCGAGACCCAAACCTCTCTACCATCACTAATGCTCAGAAAGAACCTAATTTTGCAAACACATTTATCTCACACAAAGGGGGAGTGTTTATTACAGGTTAAGAAAGATGAGACTATATTGTCTAATACTGGTGCAGAATCAAATTTTTGATATCGTGAAAGAATTTTGAAAAACAATTCAGTTACTGCCATATTTGTCAGCTCTTCAATGAAGGTATTATAGATGTAGGTAATGTGCCTTCACAATAAATTTCTCATCTTGTCTAGAGCAATATTAAAATATTAAAGATATTTTGCTAAGTTTGATGTATAATGCACTACAATTAATCTGATTTCTTGTATAATATGACTGAAATCTCATCACTGATATAATTTGACATAAATCAGATCACTGGTATTTCATAGCTATACTATTTCAATGAATAATATATAACGCCATCACATCCTACAGCTGAAGGTTTCTGTTATAAAGAAAAGCAATATAATTTCACAGATGTAGTTTTGAAAAAAGAATTTTTTGCGATACATTGCACAAAGTTGGACATATGAAAACTTCATTGAATGTAGGTCATTTAATCTCAGCTCTTGATTAAATCTGTTAATTACTTTCGGTTTGACAATGTATGGAAATTAGAAGACAATTATAAAAGCTAGAGGAGACAGTTGTAAAGCTAAGAGGAGACAATGGATAAAGATTAGGGAAGACGGTTATAAAGCTTAGAGGAGACAGTAATAAAGCTTACAGGAGACAGTTATAAAGCTTAGAGGAGACAGTAATAAAGCTTAGAGGAGACGGTAATAAAGCTTAGAGGAGACAATTATAGAGCTTAGAGGAGACAGTAATAAAGCTTAGTGGAGACAATTATAAAGCTTAGAGAAGTTGGTTGTAAAGCTTAGAGGAGACAATTATAAAGATTAGAGGAGACAGTAATAAAGCTTAGAGGAGACAATTATAAAGATTAGAGAGACAGTTATAACAATTAGAGGAGACAATTATAAAGCTTAGAGGAGACTTTGTATAAAGATTTGAGGAGACAATTATAAAGCTTAGGGGAGACAATTATAGAGCTTAGAGGAGACAGTAATAAAGCTTAGTGGAGACAATTATAAAGCTTAGAGAAGTTGGTTGTAAAGCTTAGAGGAGACAGTAATAAAGCTTAGAGGAGACAATTATAAAGATTAGAGGAGACAGTAATAAAGATTAGAGGAGACAGTAATAAAGCTTAGAGGAGACAATGTATAAAGATTAGAGGAGACAGTAATAAAGCAATTATAAAGATTAAAGGAGACAATTATAAAGCTTAGGGGAGACAGTGTATAAAGATTAGAGGAGACAGTAATAAAGCTTAGAGGAAACAATTATAAAGCTTAGGGGAGACAATGTATAAAGATTAGAGGAGACAGTAATAAAGCTTAGAGGAGACAATTATAAAGATTAGAGGAGACAATTATAAAGCTTAGGGGAGACAATGTATAAAGATTAGAGGAGACAGTAATAAAGCTTAGAGGAGACAATTATAAAGATTAGAGGAGACAGTAATAAAGCTTAGGGGAGACAATTATAAAGATTAGAGGAGACAGTTATAAAGATTAGAGGAGACAATTATAAAGCTTAGAGAGACAGTTATAACAATTAGAGGAGACAATTATAAAGAGGAGACAATTATAAAGCTTAGTGGAGACAATTATAAAGCTTAGAGAGAAGTTGGTTGTAAAGCTTAGAGGAGACAATTATAAAGCTTAAAGCTTAGTGGAGACAATTATAAAGCTTACAGAAGTTGGTTGTAAAGCTTAGAGGAGACAATTATAAAGATTAAAGGAGACAATTATAAAGCTTAGGGGAGACAGTGTAAAGCGGTAATAGCTTAGTGGAGACAATTATAAAGCTTAGAGAAGTTGGTTGTAAAGCTTAGAGGAGACAATTATAAAGATTAAAGGAGACAATTATAAAGCTTAGGGGAGACAATGAATAAAGATTAGAGGAGACAGTAATAAAGCTTAGAGGAAACAATTATAAAGATTAGAGGAGACAATTATAACAATTAGAGGAGACAATTATAACAATTAGAGGAGACAATTATAGAGCTTAGAGGAGACAGTAGATAAAGATTAGAGGAGGAAACTATAAAGGTTAGAGGAGGCCATTGTAAATGATAGGAGGCAATTATAATGATTAGCCCAGACAATGTATAGAGATAAGAGGAGACACTTAAAAAGCTTAGAGGAGGCTTCGTATAAAGATTAGAGGAGACACTTATAAAGCTTAGAGGAGACATGGATAAAGATTTGAAGAGACTGTATAAAAGTTAGGAGATTATAGGTAAAGATTAAAGGGACAATGCATAAAGATTAGGAGACAATTATAAAGATTAGTCCAGACAATGTATAGAGATTATAAAGGTTAGAGGAGACTTTGTATAAAGGTTAGAGGAGACTTTGTATAAAGGTTAGAGGAGACTTTGTATAAAGGTTAGAGGAGACTTTGTATAAAGGTTAGAGGAGACAATTATAAAGATTAGTCCAGACAATGTATAGAGATTATAAAGGTTAGAGGAGACTTTGTATAAAGGTTAGAGGAGACTTTGTATAAAGGTTAGAGGAGACAATCGATAAAGATAAGAGGAGACAATGTATAAAGATAAGAGGAGAAAAGGATAAATATTAGCAGAGACGATGAATAAAGATTCATAGAGGCAATAGGTAAAGATTAGACTAGACATTTGTAAAGGTTAGAGGAGACAATTATAAAGGTTAGAGGAGACAATGGGTAAAGATTAGAGGAGACGGTTCTAAAGGTTAGAAGAGACAGTTCTAAAGGTTAGAGAAGATGATGTATAAAGCTTAGATCAGACAATGGTAAAGATTACAGGAGACAAATTATAAAAATTTGAGGAGACAATGGATAAAGATAATAGGAGACAATTATAAAGCTTAGAGGAGACAATTTAGATTTGAGGAGACCATTAAAATTTGAGGAGACAATTATAAACATTAGAGGAGACAATGTATAAAGATTTGAGAGGAGACAATTACAAAGTTTTTAAGATTAGAGGAGGAAATGTATAAAGAGAAAGTGTGTGATCAAATAGTTCGGTTAACTTTGTCAAAAGTCAAAGCCAAATTTTCAATCTTTTATTTGAGAATATATTGTCATTATGAAGCAAAGCTGATTTGAATCCAATGAGGACATACATGACCAAGGTCAAGCTTAATTTTTATTGTAGCAATAGTCAGTGCACAGGTGAGTGCTTCATCTCTTGTGAACATGTTAATCTCAAAATTATGAAACAAATCTGAAAAAAAAGTGTGTAATTGCATGAAAATAAACAAGGTTAAATGCCATAATTAAATATTATATATTTTGTAACATCTTGAAGTAATCATCAGAATCAACCCATCATTAAAGATTCAAGTCAAAGGTCAAGGTCAATTTTCAAATCTATAGTATTATGTATATGAGTTTAGATGGAAATTTATGACTGTCCAATGTATGTGACCTAGTAAGTGAACCACACTTATATGATAATATTTAACAAAGTTCCAAAATGATGAAACAATATATACCCCCAAATAATGAAAATACAAATCTTGGTGATGAAACAGTCAAAATCTCACAATACCTGATTTTACAAATCTGGTATGAAACTATACAAAGCTCACAGTGATGAAACAATACAAATCTCGCAATACTCCAGCTATTCAAATCTTGTTGATGAAAACCATACAAATCTCAGTGATGAAACAATACAAATCTCGCAATACTCCAGCTATTCAAATCTTGTTGATGAAAACCATACAAATCTCAGTGATGAAACAATACAAATCTCTCAATACTCCAGCTATTCAAATCTTGTTGATGAAACAATACATATCCCACAATATCCAAGCTGTACAAACACTTGCAGTGATAAAAGACCATACAAATCTCCATGATGTAACAATACAAATCACAATATCCAAGCTGTACAAATCTTGTTGATGACAATCTTACAAATCTTGGTGATGAAACAATACAAACCTCACAATACCCAATTTTACAAATCTCACAATATCCAAACTGTACAAATCTTGGTGATGCACAATACAAATCTCACAGTGAAAAAACCATAAAAATCTCCATGATGTAACAAAACAAATCTCTGTGATGAAACCATACAAACCTCACAATATCCAAGCTGTACAAATCTTGGTGATGACAATCTTACAAATCTCCATGATGTAACAATACAAATCTAAAGTAAGCAAGTAAAGTAAATTGTGCAATGATGTAACAAAACTAATCACATGTACACCCAGATGAAATCTGAATGATAAAGCCATAAAAAATCCAGAATATGTATGTATATATATATATATAATGATCAACTAACCTGAGAATACAGGTTGTCAGTAAGTTTTTTAATTTGATACGTTTGAAGGGATGTAGTTAATTCTGATGTACTATCTGTAATAAATGATAAATGAGTTTTCTGTAAGGTCTGACTCAAGATTTGAATTTAGTTTGCACATTTTAAAATTTAAAAAATCTTTTGCTGACATAAAAAAGAACATTGATCCAGTTTGTCTATATCATATATATGACCTGTGGATTGTGAATTTGTGAAAAATCTTCGTGGTTTGCATTTTACACAGTTTTACTTTAATCTTAAGCTGATAGTATTATAGGGAGCTCTTCCAGTAAATAAACGCACATAAAAAAAACTCTTTACAACTTGATGAAATAGGTCGTAAGAACATTTCAAAACAAAACTAAAATGTGATGCTACATCTATTGTGAATATGAATATAATCTTGGCTACAGATAAATATTCATGACATCATAACAAACCTCATTATATTCATTTTGACTATAAATGCAATCTGTCAATATCATTTAAAGGTTAAATTCATGTTATCAAGTTGGTGTGCCTTTAAACTGTTAACAAGAATATATCACCATACATATTTATGGTTTGATTGCACTGTTATTTGTACTAGTGGTATTCAATGATTTGAGAAGATCTTCATCTTGTGTCTTTTCAGATGTCTGTCATTATCCGTCTGCAGGGACTGCCATGGTCGGCTAGTGCCATGGATATCAGGAAGTTCTTTAAGGGAATGAGCATTCCACCTGGGGGTGTTCACATCATTGGCGGGGAGCTTGGTGATGCCTTCATAGCCTTTTCTAGTGATGAAGATGCCCGACAAGCAATGATGCTGAACATGCAGTATCTAGACCAGGATCAAATCAAGCTGTTTCTTAGTAGTAAAACAGAAATGCAGAGTGTGATAGCTGCAGCCAAAACATCTAGCGTGGCTGCTGTGCCACAGAGTCAGCCACAGATAGCAGCACAGCCGCCATCACACCCCAGCATGCCAGTAAACCTCCAGGGATATCCAGCAGAACAGCAACAGGCAGCTTATCCAAAAGGGGGGCCAACCATGACCCAAGATCCTTCTCGGGGGCAACAATTCCCCAATCATCCATATGAAGGCCATCAATATCCACAGTATCCAGAAGAGCAAGCAAATGCAGACATGAACAGGTTTCCTCAGACACCATATGAGCAAGCTAGAGGACAGCATCAGGCAGCATATCCAGACCAAGCAAGGGGTCAGCAGCCAACTGCTCCTTTTGAACAAGGCAGAGGCCCTGACCAAATCCTCAGGGGAAACACTGCACACCCAGGCTCCTTTAACCAAGCAAGAGGTCTTGAGCAAGCAAGAGCCCCGAATCAAGCACCCTTTGATCCAGCAAGAGGCCCACATCAAGCACCCTTTGATCAGACAAGGGATGAGCAACGGCCTCCCTTTGATCAAGGAAGGGGAATGCCTTTTGCTCATGGAAAAGGACTAAATCAAGCCCCTGTTGAAGGAAGGGGACCACCGGTGTCTTCTTTTGAACCTGGTAGAGAAGGAAGAATTCCATCTCAGCCTCAGTTTGAAACAGGTCGTGGTATTCCACCTACTGGCTTTGGCCGTGGCCAAGAAGGAAGAGATATGTTTATATCTGGGCATGATGGCAAGGGCCCTCCACCTATGTATGAACCAGGAAGAGATGGAAGATTTGATCATGAAAGGGATATAAGGCCACCAGTGGACCAAAGACGTGGTGCAGCAACAGGAAGAGAGATGCCATTAGCTGGATTTCAACAAGGCCGAGGGCCGCCACCTCTATTTGAACCAGGCAGGGAGACAAGGGTTAATCCACCAGCTGGATTTGAGCAAAGATCTGGTCCTTTTGGTCAAGGTAGTGATGCAAGACTTCAACCTCAATCTGCTCCATTTGGTCGAGGAGAGGAGAGGCCACCACTTGAGTCAGGCAGAGACTCCAGGGAAAGTGGTAGAGACTCCAGACCTTCAGCAGCAAGCATGCCACAGAAATCTGACAGATCTGATCGAACAGATAAACCTGATGAGAGACGCATTAGTGAGAGAAGTGATCGTCGTGATTCTCCACGAGGT
The DNA here is from genome assembly GCF_031769215.1 of Ylistrum balloti. Classification (NCBI taxonomy): domain Eukaryota; kingdom Metazoa; phylum Mollusca; class Bivalvia; order Pectinida; family Pectinidae; genus Ylistrum; species Ylistrum balloti. The sequence continues at coordinate 22,491 of NW_026782304.1, forward strand.
CCTTCAAGTAGGTTTGATAGGGATCGAGATCGTGATAGGGACAGGGATCGCGATCGGGATAGAGACAGGGACCGTTACAGAGATAGAGACAGGGATCGGGAAAGAGACCGTGAAAGAAGTGACAGACGAGACAGGGACAGAGATAGAGATCGGGAGAGGGATCGGGATCGAGATCGTGATAGGGATCGGGATCGGGATCGAGATAGGGATCGGGATCGAGATCGAAGTAGAGATCGGGATCGAGACCGATCTCGTGACTGGTCACGGTCATCAGACAATAGAAGATCACAATCAAGGACCAGTGATAGTGAGAAATCAAAGCCATCACCTTTGACTTCAGTCAAATCAAAAACTACTGCTCTATCTACTGCAACCAACACTAAACCTGCTAATACCAGTAATGCTCCAAGTGGTCTGTCCACTGCACCCACCACAGTAACTGCGAGTGCTAACAAAATTATGGCTGCTTTGCCAAATCTGAAGGACATACAATTGCCACCAGGTTTGAAAAATATCAAATTACCTCCTGGTCTAAAAGATATTAATCTTACGTCTGTGATGACTTCTTCTGCAAGTCTCCCTATAGCAGCTAATCTCCCAGACAAATCTGAGGCTGTGATTAAAGACAAAGAGGCTAGCTTCACCAGCCAGCAGCCAGGAAATTTATCTGGCATGAACAATGCAGTGCCACAGAAAGGGGGGCTACCTCATCCTCTGATTTCTCCAGGACATCTACCACCACAAAACCAATTCAGAGATCAGGGACTGCATGGTCCCTCACCTCATCGAGACCAAGGACCCCCATTTAGAGACCAGGGACCACATGGTCCTTCACCTCATCGTGATCAAGGGCCTCCTTTCAGAAATCAAGGACTCCATGGTCCCTCTCCACATCGAGACCAAGGACCTATATTCAATGAGGCCGATCCACCCCAATTTGGAGACCAGGGACTTCCATTTAGGGATGGAGGGCCTCCACCGTTTAGAGGGGATCAGGGAACTCATCAATTCAGAAATCAAGGACCCTCTCATTTTGGAGATCATGGGCCATCTCATGGAGACCAGGGACCTCCACAGTTTGAAGACCAAGGCCCACCTAACAGAGATCAAGGACCTCCATTTAGAGAAGGTGGACCACCATTTAGAGACAGAGGACCTCCATTTAGAGAGGGAAGAGGACCTCCATTTAGAGAAGGGGGGCCGCCTACATTTAGAGAAGGAGGACCTCCATTTAGAGAGGCAGGCCCACCTCCATTTAGACAAGGTGGCCCTCCATTTAGAGAGGGTGGCCCTCCACACAGAAAGCAGGGACCCCATCCAGGACCACCATTCAGAGATCAAGGACCCCCCCAATTTCCTGAAGAGGAGGGATATGGCGATGATGAGGGCATATTTGGTCCAGGTGATGGAGATATGTACCATGGTGACCGTCTTCACAGACCATCTTCTGATAGACGACCAGAGAGGTCATCACAGGGTCTGCTTCCCATTCCTGATATGCCCCCTCTTTCAGCACATAGGGCCCCTGGAGGTCCAGCTGGTGGACCAGATGGGTCTGAAAACCACTTCGGTCCTCCATTTGGTGGACGGCCTCCTCGTGATGGACCAGCATATGATCCAAATTATCAAGAGGACCATCTTTCCAATGAACCATTTGATGAAGGAATACAACAAAATATGGAATATGAGGAGCCTGCTGGCCGACGGCCAGGTATGCCCCCCATACCAAATGGGCCACCAATGAGACCTCCTCCTGGGGGCCCTCATGGACCTCCAAGGAAGCGTATGGGGCCACCAATGGATCCAGAGGGTGGTAGAGATTATCATGAATTTCCTTCAGAAGGGAATCAAGGTGATTTTGATGAACGACCACCACCATTTCCTCATGGCCCTCGAGGACCAAGACCTCTGCGTCCAAGATTTGGACCACCAAGAGATTCTGATCATCGGTCCAACTTTGAGAGAGATGGACCCCCTCACAGAAGAAAACTTGATTGTGATATGGGTGATGATTATTCTTCAGAAGATAGAAATTTCAGAGAAGACATTGGTCCAAGTGATGCAGACCATCGACCACCAAGAGGACCACCTCCTAGATTTCATAATGGTCCTCCACATGGGCGAGATTTCGGAGGAAGAGATAGACCATATGGACCTAGAGATGGTTCAAGGGATGACCGAAATTGGGGTCGCAGTCATGATTTTGGACGTTCAGATAATTCACGTGAATCAGAACGGTATCCAGCAGGTAGAGGGAGGGATTCGAGAGATTTTCGAGATGAAATTCCACGAGATAGGGCTGATAGTGAACGTAAAAGGGATTCTAAGGGAATATTAGGTGAGGCTCCACCAGGCATGAAACCATTTTCAAGATCATATGATGAAAATCGTTCATCTAGTAGCAATAGACAAGGGGAGGACTCTCGCCATGGTGATTCACGCCACAGTGATTCGCGATATGGAGATTCTCGACACAGTGATTCTCGACACAGTGATTCAAGGCCATTAAGTGAAAATAAAGACAGTGACATGAGGGGACAGAAACGTTCTTACACGCCCACATCGGCCTTCGTCCTCAGTGTGTCAAACATGCCATTATCTGTTAATTTCCGTGATGTCCGACATTTTTTCATCGGTTGTGAGATACCTTGGGATGGCATGAAGCTCATTAACGATAATGAAGGAAATCGAATTGGAAAAGCATTCATTCGATTCGATACAAGAGACAATTACAGACAGGCCCTGATTGCACATGGTAAATTCATGAATGGCAAAAAGGTGGATGTGCGCCCTTGTTCTCTGGAAGAATGGACCAAGGCTATCGACTCATATGTTCCAAATAGAAGTGGTGCATCACCTGAACCACAATCCTCTTCGACAGATTCATCTAAACGACCTCGTATAGAGGAAATTAACAAAAAGCCAGAGAGAACAGATTCAAAGCCAAGCTCGGATAAAAAGACATCAGCCTCTGACGGTAAAACATCAAGTTCAGAGAAAAATATGGTCACTACTGAGAAAAAATCTGATGTAAGTGAAAAGAAAGGAGTGAGCGAGGAAATAAAAACAGGGAGTACCGACAAGAAAGCGACAGATTCTGAGAAAAAACCATCTAGTATTGTGCAGCTGAAGGGGTTAGGGATGAATGTCATAAAGGAAGATGTCCGTAATTTCTTTGATGAATTAAAAGTGTCTGATGGTGCCATGACTATACACATTGAGTATGACATCAAAGGCAGGGCAACTGGAATAGGGTTTGTAGAGTTCACAGATGCATCAGATCTGGAAAAAGCTCTCAAACTTGATGGGAGAAAGTTGAGCCAGCGAATTGTACGTGTATGTGTAGCCAAGCAAAGTGAACTTGATCAAATGACTCAAAGACAGCAAGATCAACTAGCTAAGTCTGTGGAGATGAATTCCGGGGATGCGCCAAGTGCGGTTGGGAAAGCTGTCAACAAGCCGCCAAATAGTGATACTACTAATGGCAAGAAGGATGAGATGGTGAAAGATAAAGATGGCACATATGCATTGTTTCATTTTTATTGTGCTCACATGCAGGGTCTTCCTCCCTACGCTGGCATTCAGGATATACAGCAGTTTTTCACAGGACTTGAGATTGTACCACGTGGAGTTCAGTTTGTCAAGGACTCCAGTGGCAAATCTTTAGGGGAGGCTTTTATTGAATTTGTCACCAAGGGTGATTGTGAAAAAGCAGTGAAGAAAACAAACGGGAAAATGAGCAACAATACTATCACAGTGAAAGGCATTTCCAAGTCTGACATGAATGATTACCTGCAACAGACTCGCACACCAATGTCTCGGCAAGGCATGACGCCAAGATCATCACTGCCCCCAATAATGTCAGGTCAACCTCCACCTCATGGACCACCCTCACTCGTTCCTCACTCACATGGCCCACCCCCTCATGGCCCACCCTCCCATGGCCCACCACCTCATGGAAGGCGACCAGCATTCTTCTTGAGAGCTCAGAATCTTCCCTTTACTATGTCAATACGTGAAGTTCACAGTTTTTTCCAAGATTACGACCCGATCTATGAAACAATCAAAGTGCAAATTGGAAATGACAGTAAGACGGGAGGAACATCTGCTGTTATTGGCTTTCGAACACCAGATGAGCGGGATAATGCCTTAAGCAATCTCCATCAAAAGGTCTACCGCAATAAAACTATTATGTTGCTGCCAGCATGAACCATAGAGGTAGGTTTTCTACCTAATTGTTGATATTGTCAACAGCATTTTATCTATTTCAAACGTGGTTTACCTATTTTTAATCTTTATTTACAACTAATTTAGGGTCAAACAAAATGTGAATATTATTTATCAAATTGTGTTTTTAGCTGAAATTGTTTCACTCTTTTATTAAAAATTAAATTTTCAATCAACTTGTATATGAAATTATCAAATTTCATTTATTTACGAAAAAAAAAATTCATAATTATCAGACTTATACAACATATATGAATATAATTGTTGTATATAGATTATTAATGTTTTTAGGCAGATAAACTTAAGTGAATTTGTTTTGATCACAAAATTCGTAAATATAAATTGCTAGACAATAAGCCTTGTATTGCTGCTATCATGTGTTTGATAAACAAACATAGCAGTAATTAGCACCAACATATTCTTAATTTCAAATTTTATAGATGGTGATTTTCTCAAATGCTCTTTCTGATGATATTTAGATATAAGTTCAAGTACCAAAAATTAATTACTCTTAATAGCTTCATTAAATATTAATGACAGGAATTAAAAATACTCAGAAAGTAAACTAATTGTTTCTTCTTAAGGTTATTGAGTGAAGTTATTGAATTTGGAATACATAATGACTGTGAGCAGAGTAATTAAAGATGATTTTTCTCTCTCGATCAGGTTAGTCTGGCACTCTCTTCAATGTAACCTTCATGTAGGAGCACAAACAAACAGCCAACATTGCTACAACCTTAGATGCTCTGAAGTGTGGTCCCCAGCTGTGACCTTAAACATTAGAAGTGTAGTTTAACCCTGGAGATGATTTGGATTTGGGGTTAACATAACTAACTTCTGGATCGGAAAGCTGCTGAAGACAATATTCTAACTTTCACTTCTCATCAAGATAGACATGGTTTGATATTGAATACATGCTTGAGAGAAAAGTCACAGCTCAAAGCTCTGCAGCTGCTTTAGACAATGGTCTGCAGTACTGTGACCTTGTATAAAGGTTGTCGTACTAGGTGCTGCCAAAGGTCCGCAATGCAACCTTGAAACCATAATCAGGAATTAAAGTGAATTAATGACAAATTGTGCTCTTTAGTATCAGAGCTGCTGAGAATGACTGTAGTGACAGTGCTGGACCTAGAGGTGTTATGTGATTTCACTAGGACACTGATGATTCAACTACATGTAATCCCTATCTCAGACATGTGTTTTTCCATGTGACTTGGTTCTAGTATAAAATAACAGAGGTATCCATAGTTGGTACTGATGGAAACATGAAAGCAAATACTTAGAATGTCATAACCATGTGTCATTTAAAGTTGGTGAACAAAAAATATCAACAGATGAAAATTTTTATCTGTTAAAGCAACACAGTTGTAGATAAGGTGTAATGTAAATAAATGTCAGTTGATTTTGTCTCTCAACCATCATTTTCATAGAGAGATTTAATTCATTCTAGGTGTTTATATAAATTATAGAATAAGTCTGTGAATTGTTACCTTTTAAAATTTCTGTATGCATCTTTTTATAGACCTTTAATATTAAAAACTTGGGAATGAAAAAAATGTTTAATGACAAATATCTGCTGGTGCAGTCCATCAAGATTATTCCCAGAAAAAGACCACAATTTAGAAGTCCCAAGATTTACAAAATCACTTACTGCAAAAACCTATGTTTTTGTGGGGCTCAATTTTTGGTGGTTTTCAAAAATTTGCTATTTTGTGGATAAATATAGCTCAATAAAGCAACATATGTTTATTTCAACAGTTTGAGGACATCCATATATTAAGTGTTCACCCATAAAATCAACCAATTTTTTTATTTTGTAGTATTTTGTTTTTGACTAAAAAAACTTTAAATTAGGATATCTAGATCAGATGTGACTTGGTTATCAAGACTCAGAACTGAAATAGAGTGGACAGATAGCTTGGTATTGAAGTCAGTATTGTATAGTTAAGGTAGTGTTGTTTATGAATTCATATTCAAGCTAAAACATTCTACCCAACTAGGTGCTGTTATTTATTTGGTCAAAATTCTATATCAAAATAAAAAGATTTAATTTATCAGATTTCAATTTCAAAATATCAACCTGGTAAATCTGTGACTATATTTGATCGAATGCTATTGGTATTATCTGCAAGAAATATGCCCTAACTTCAGTAAAAGTAAAATTTTATTCGCAAAGTACCTTGTTAAACTTGTTTCTTGAACACTTTGTGCACTAAAATCATCAAATTTCAAACGAAATGTTATAAGATAGTTGTTTGAACAGTTTTATGTACTGGTGTTAAGTGAACAATTTTGAGTCATGGTGTTTGAAACTACCACAGAAATTGCTATTTTGAGATGTTCTTCATATTTGATGAGATTGAAGTTAAATCCTGTGATAACATTACCATCTTGTACACTGATGTACTTTTCAGTCCAAATATGCTTCAAGCCAATCATTTGCCTGATGAAGGTGACATGTACAGCATAAATATCAAAACATCACACAAATATTCTAAGTGGTTGTGTTGTATATTTTTTTCATTTTGAAAAAAAGCTGATAAAATTGCATTTGCTATTTACAGTAAAATCATTCATTGTTATGGAGGTTTATTTCATTGATAATGTATGTACTATAATGCCAGAAATTCATCCACCCAACACTGTTGAAATTATGTTAAGTAGATTTATTGAGACACAAAATCTAAATTTCATGAATTTGGTTTTTTTTTTTTTTTTTTTTTAAAAACCATGAAAATTGAGCCTCACACAAAATGTAATTTTTCACTGGTGTATTTTACAGCATTCTATATTTATATCTAGGTCCTAATATTCTCCATCTGCTATAAGCAGCTAGCCTACTTATCACATTCTTTGGCCACTTTAAGGACAAGAGAGCCTGCCAGAGCTGCAATTAACATTAAAACTGTAGTTTATCATGACCAGATATGACTCGCAAAATATATAAGTGCTAAAGGTATTCCTCACTCATCAAATTTCTTACTTTTTAAAAATTTTTTACACTTCTTTCTTCCATTTAGTGTTAGAAGTTTTTCAATAAATATCTATAAAGACCTCACAGTATTGACACAAAATAAAAACTGAAAGTAAAAAATTAACTTTCTACAAACATCATCAGTTGCTGAGAGAAGTATTTTGGGTTTAAAGAATTTGTCATAAAAGGTAATTTTCTTGAATACTTCATTAAGACATACTTTATAACCAGGTTTGTGGGGCTCAATTTTCATGTTTTTTCAAAATAATCACTTTCGTGGGGATTCGATTTCATGATAATATAAATCAACATCTCTCCTTTACATGAATTCATGGACCACAAAATCAATGAAAATAATCCCCCATGAAAATTACAGTAGTCCTGTGAAACTTTATTTTGCCATGAATAATGTTTTTAAGCCTTCTGTATGCAGTATTACGAAGTTTTAAGATGGCGATTCAAACACAGGAAGCTACTGTCATTGTTCAGTCAGATTTCTGAAGGAAGTACTGAAAGTTCAAATTTTGACTCAAAGACATTTTATATAATCTTGAGGCAAGCTTCAAAACATAACGATGAAACGGTCCCTCATCTTGTGTATTCAAGTGTGTAGAAGAATCCTCGGCTTGTGGATGTTATATCCCTGTGTTTTTACTTTGTATATGACACAACTTGTCCCAGTGTTAATTTCATTACAGTAATATTCTATCATGTATGACCATGTTCAGTGTGATTATAAAACGTCAAACAAAAGTAATATTGTTTGCTAGTTTTTTTATGGCCTTAAAGACATATCCAGGCAAAAGCCAGAGTCATGTGACTGTTTGCAGTCAAGTGGAAAACATTTGGGGTTGTGGCTATAAATTTGACCTTGACCTGTGACCTTGACTTTTACGAAGTTTAATTCTTGTAAATTCTTTGCTTTATTAAGTCATAACAAAATATGCATCAGTGAAATGATACAAATTTGACTTAGACCTCTGATCCAGTACCCTTGACTTTTGCACAAAAAATTGGCATGCACACCTACATGGTTCTTTTTATTGATACGAAGTTTCATTGGAATCTGTCCACTGGTTGCAGAGGGATATTACAATTATTATTTTCATACCAGTAATCTTCCTTTCCATAAATACCTATTGTATGCTTCTTGAAAAAAAATTCAAAAGTTGTCAAGGAAAGGAAAATTTATTTCTCTATTTCCACATTTTCTTCAAAAAATTCTGTAACTTTAATGTAAATATTTATTATAAAAATATAGTTATTCAAAAGCATGACAATTAAACATAATATTGCACTTTGGACAATAATACAATGAATTCATCAGTGATGAATGTTCATAAGCTAAAACTTCGGTATAATGAAAGCAATCCTCAGATTTTTCATCTTTTTTATGCCCTCTCTGGTAACGTATCTCCCTTTGATGTCCTTGTGGCCAACATTCGGGTAACTTATCTCCTTTTGATGTCCTTATGGCCAACACTCGGATAACTTATCTCCCTTTGATGTCATGTTGCCCAACACTCGGGTAACATAGCTCCCTTAGATGTCCTTGTGGCCAACAATCAGTTAACTTATCTCTCTGTGATATTATTGTGGCCAACAGTCAAGTAACTTATCTTCCTTTGATATCCTCATTGCCAACACTTGAGTATACTTTCTCGATTTGATGTCCTTGTGGCCAACTCTCGGGTAACTTGGCTCCCTTTGCTGTCCAGGTGACTAACACTGGTAACTTATCTTCCTTTGATGTCATAGTGACCAACACATAGGTTACTAACTCCCTTTGCTGTCCTGGTGGCTGACACTTGGGTAAGTTATCTCCCTTGATGTCATGGTGACCAACACAAAAGTTACTGATCTGCCTTTACTGTCCTGGTGGCTGATACTCGGGTAAGTTATCTCTCTTCGATGTTGTGGTGACCAACACCTAGGTAACTTATCTTCCTTTGCTGTCCTTTCCACCAATACTTTGTCGTCTTGTTTCTACATCAATCACCTTGAAAGAGACAAGAGGCCCAAGGGCCTTAACTGTCACCCGAGTCACAATGCTTCTTGAAATATTTCATAGAAATGATTTTGTTAAAGGTCATCTTACTACAAAGATCTATAGGCCATATAGGCCTAACATAAATTGCTCAACTACTCTACAGCTTACAATAGAAGATATTGTTGATTCATCAAGATATTTTCTGCAAATTTGAAATCATATTCTTTATACACATACTACAGAGTTGCCATTACTCGCAGCATATTACTTAATGGAAAGCAAGCTTTGGGCCCAATATCAAGAACCTTGGTCTTTCTGTTATTGAGAAGAAGTTGCTTAAGCAATTTGATCCATGTAACCTTGAAAGTTGGTCCAATATCAGCACCCTATTTTTTATATTTGATACCTGTGGCCTTTCAAGCAGATCAAGGTCATTCCCATCAACTAGGGGAGGGGTTGAATCACCTTCATAATTTTGACCCCACCTACCCCCAGGTCCCTGGTCAAGTTTCTGAATTCAAGAAATGATTCTACACTCTAAATGATATTTCACACCAAATTTAGTTGAAATTCATGCAATCATTAAGAAACAGGATCATTTTGAAGCAAAACATTGTCTAACTTCCCCTTTTGGGCCCTTACCCCAAGTCCCTTGTGATTGAATAAACTTATGAAGATCAGAAATTATTTTCTACTCTCAATGATATTTCAGACCAAATATGGTTAAATCCATTGAAGCACTATGAAAAAGTAGCATTTTGAAGCAAAATGTTGACTAGCTTCCCCTTTTGGGGTGCCACGCCAAAGTCCCTAGGGGTTGAAATAACTTTCTGAATTTTTTTAATGATTCCCCAGTCTTAATGATGTTTCAGACCAAATCTGGTTGAAATCCATCCAAGCATTAAAAAGGAGTAGTGTTGTGAAGCAAAGTATTGTCTTATTTTCCCTTTTTGGGCCCCGCCCCCCCCCAAGTTCAAAGGGGTCCAATCAAATTTCTTAATTTAAGAAATAATAACAAAAGTTAACACATGATGCACGGCGGACGGCACATGATAACGGATGAAGCACGATAGCTGTAGGTCATTTTGACACTTCTGGTCAGATGATCTAAAACGTAAGATGATTTTAACTACGATGTACACATTATGCAAATGTAAATTTTGCATAACATTTATTGCTGTTTCATGCTAAGGTTTCTAATAAAGTTTGAATTACACTCAAAAACTGAATTTTCTTGTATAAAATCTTTGAAATTTGACCCATTTTTGATGATCAACCCTGGTCAGTATATAAATCTCATGAAACTGTCAGCTTATACTAATAATTTTGACAAAGTTTGAACTATTTCTAAAAGAAAATAAACAAATTATGCTAAAAAATGAAATGTAAACTACAGTAAATATGACCTCCTCCCAAGGCAAATAATGTGAGACTCTTGGGTCATGAATTTACAATTTTGGTAAAGCATCTAAAGGCCTTTCCATCCATAAAGAATATTTCATTTTATCCTACCTGGGATTTCACAAGAAGATTTTTGAAATTTCTATCAATTTGACTCGAAACTCAAGTAGAAATTGTTTAAAGTTTACAAAGCATGATCCATGACGCACAACCCATGATGCCCTATAAAAGAGGATCACAATATGTCTGATACTTGTCTCAAGTGACCTAAAAAGATTGTAGGAGAGATTATCATAATTTACACGAGTAGAGGAGGTCGAACCTGGGATGAATGGGTCGGAAACAGGAAATAGTGACCCCACGTCCATCCCCAGTTCGCCCCTTGTTGTAGAAGGCAGGCCAATCTACAGCCTCGCCACAGATAAACATTAAAAACTTCCGATTTACCTGTTGTACCTGTCCTTCAGCTATCCTTCTCATTTCCTGTCTCAGATTCTCCGATGTTGGCAGGTCCTGCACCAGTAAGATATAGTAAAATTTTTAATTTTGTGTAGGTAACAGCCAATCAAATGTCACACCATTTGTTTAATTAAAAGAGTACATTGTTTCCAACTACACCATCTTTACTTTAAGATTTTGAATTTAGTGACACCTGACTTTGGTAATATCTTATTTTACTGACATCTGACCTTACTGACACTAGACTTTACTAATACCTTACTTTATTGACACCACCAGACTTTAGAGACTGACAACAGACATAAAGGACATCTAATTTTACTGACACTAGACTTTACTAATACCTTACTTTATTGACACCACTAGACTTTAGAGACTGACAACAGACATAAAGGACATCTAATCTTACTGACACTAGACTTTACTAATACCTTACTTTATTGACACCACCAGACTTTAGAGACTGACAACAGACATAAAGGACATCTAATCTTACTGACACTAGACTTTACTAATACCTTACTTTATTGACACCACCAGACTTTAGAGACTGACAACAGACATAAAGGACATCTAATCTTACTGACACTAGACTTTACTAATACCTTACTTTATTGACACCACCAGACTTTAGAGACTGACAACAGACATAAAGGACATCTAATCTTACTGACACCAGACTTAACTGACACATGTTTTAAGGGACATCTAATCTTACTGACACCAGACTTAACTGACACATGACTTCACTAACAACAGACATAAAGGACATCTAATCTTACTGACACCAGACTTAACTGACACATGGCTTCACTGACAACAGACATAAAGGACATCTGAACTTACTGACACCAGACTTAACTGACACATGACTTCACTGACAACAGACATAAAGGACATCTAATCTAACTGACACCAGACTTAACTGACACATGTTTTAAGGGACATCTAATCTTACTGACACCAGACTTTACTGACACATGACTTCACTGACAACAGACGTAAAGGACATCTGACCTTACTGACACCAGACTTAACTGACACATGACTTCACTGACAACAGACGTAAAGGACATCTGACCTTACTGACACCAGACTTAACTGACACATGACTTCACTGACAACAGACATAAAGGACATCTAATCTTACTGACACCAGACTTAACTGACACATGTTTTAAGGGACATCTAATCTTACCGACACCAGACTTTACTGACACATGACTTCACTGACAACAGACGTAAAGGACATCTGACCTTACTGACACCAGACTTAACTGACACATGACTTCACTGACAACAGACGTAAAGGACATCTGACCTTACTGACACCAGACTTAACTGACACATGACTTCACTGACAACAGACATAAAGGACATCTAATCTTACTGACAACAGACATAAAGGACATCTTATCTTACTGACAACAGACATAAAGGACATCTGAACTTACTGACACCAGACTTTACTGATACCTGACATTGCTTACACCAGACATAAAGGACATCTGACCTTACTGACACCAGACTTAACTGACACATGACTTCACTAACAACAGACATAAAGGACATCTGACCTTACTGACACCAGACTTTACTGATACCTGACATTGCTTACACCAGACATAAAGGACATCTAATCTTACTGACACCAGACTTTACTGACACCTGACTTTGTTTACACCAGACTTAAAGGACATCTGACCTAATTGACACCAGACTTTACTGACACCTGACTTCACTGACAATTATGAAGGCTTAAATAATGTGTCCAAGAGTTAATGAACCCACAGCCAAATTGATGTGGTATGGTATAAAACCAAAGACCAAAACAAACTGACTGACTTAAATATACATTGTTTTATACAGATTATATGGGCAAGAAAACATCAGATTAACAGACAAGAGATCCCAGAGGGATCTTGGTGCCCACCATTGTTTGATCTTTATTTGCTTTTTGAAAAATGGATCTTTTTCAGTCTGTTCTCTTCACTGTTTTTGCTCTTAAAAAAGAAATTGGAACATTCCTTTGCAGAAATATTGATGATAATCTTTCCCTGCCAAATCCAAAATGGTTGTCTTAAAGCCATTTTGTTTCTTCCAATCAGTCCCAAAATCAAACAGGCACAAGAAGAGACCAAAGGGAACATATGTGTGAAATTTGTTTGAGAGATAAGCAATTAGTACTTCTCAAGAAATCCCATATGAAATTCAGGAAAGGTCCATCTAGAGATAACAAACTTTCAAAGTCAAAATCCAAGATGGCCGCATGTAGCCCATTTTGTTTTTCCCCATCAGACCCAAATCAAATGGGCATAACTAGGGGCCAAGGGAACCCTACATATGAAATTTGAGAGAGATCCATTGAGTACTTTTCAAGAAATAGTAATAACAAAAATTGTTTACGCACCGACGGACAACATACCATAGAAGTACAGTGATTTGAATAGCCCATCTTCTGATGATGGCGTGCTAAAAAGAGACATCAACTGATGTGAAAAGAACTATTATTGGACAAGCAACACGAACAGAAAAGATTCGTTAACAGATGTGAAAACAAAAAATAAAATTTACATTAATAGATGTGATATTAACTGGAAATCACTACACTTAAACAAGTTGAGAGTGAAACTAAAAAAAACCCATGTTATTTTCTGCGTTCCAGCACACTGTTACTCACCATGACGTAGAGCTTAGTAACTTTGTACAGCCTGGTGGCACATGACATGTGAATGGTCGAGCTAGGATCAACTCCATTTTTCTCTAGAACATCAGCAACTATGTCCAGAAGTTTCTACAAGAAGATCAATGCCAGGAGTATAAAGTCACAGGAGAGTCCAAGTGGTTATGATAAAATCACATAAAAATTAAATATTAATCCTTTTCATTTGCTTGTGACTCTAAGAACAAGACAAGAATTCATTCTAACGTGTTTGTTGTCTCTAATAAGACAGAACATTTATTACCTGTTTGTGTCTCTCAGAATGAGACAACATCATTCTCACATGTTTGCATCTCATAGAATAAGAACTAAGGAACCATTCTCACCTGTTTGTGTCTTTCAGAACGAGATAAACGTTGTTGTTCCATTGTATCTTTGCTGGATGCTGAGCTTTTCCTTCTATTTTCTGACCCCGATAGTGATAACCTGCTTGTTTTTGACACAGTAGGCTCCTTAGAGTGACCTCCCCTTATAGCAGGTTCATAAAGTGAGTGGCGTCGCTGAGAAGAGATCTGAGATGAGGACTTGCGTGGCGATCTCCTTAAAGATAAGAACTCTGCACTTGTTTGGCTCGGGGATGTTTGTTTATCTAACTCAACTTGTTTAGAAAGAGACAAACTTTTTCTGGGAGATCGTCTTATGTTCAGCTCTACTGCTTTTGCTGCTGGATTTTTTCGAGGTGATTTTCTTGAAGTCTTTAGTGGAGATTTTACTGATGGTTTCATTCCTTCATGAGATTTTAATCTCTTTGCACTCTTTTGCGGGCTTGAGATCTTTTTCCTCTTCTTCCCCAAATTAAAGGTCGGAACAAAACAGGAGCTGTTAGTTTCATCAGTAATGTAACGTTCCTGTAACTTCTGTTTATGACTGTCAAGTCTCTCACCTTTCTTGTCTTTGTTTAAACTGTTAACAAGAGTTAAACTTAGTAATTAGCTAAGTCATCTTTTTATCAACTTTACGGACAGTGGTGATTTAAACAATGATATCATGGGCTGTGACAGCTCAGGCAGTTAAAGCAATGGCCTTCACAGTCTCAGGTGAAGATATGAGGTGCATGGTCTCATACTCCCTAACTGTGAAGGTATTTGCTTCTCGGGAAGAAACAGACTGGCTGTGTTTTCATGGTTGTGTCCCTGTGCAAGACACTTTACCCTTATTGCACTGGGTGGCATGCGACAGACCTCCCATAGGTTGATCTGAAAGGTAACCACCCTGCTATCCCTGGCTGTTCATGGGGCCAACAAATAAATAACTAGGTGAACCGGTAAATTAAGACAACTATACAGAATCAACCAGATGGTTTATCTAGAATATGCATTATGGCTGCAAAAGCAGCAGGTCCTTCAGTAAAATGAGGGTCATCAGGAAATAGGCCACAGCTGATATAATCTTAAATGCCCTTACTATATATCATGACAGCAAGACTGTAGATAAGTAGGAATGGTTTCCTGTCCAAGGTCTTCAGAGTTGGGCACAACTGACTTCCTGCATCTCCCTTGCCTCTGTGAAGACCATAACAACTATGTTAGTATACATCACACAAGCAGTCAAAAGATATTTGCTTCCTTATATATCAATGGTCTGAGCAATAGTATTAACAGTAAGCAAAGGGCCTTGACTCTGTATATAACCTGACAAATAGTAAGAAAAGTGTTGTAACTCTGTATATATCCTAGTAAACAATAAACAAAGGGTCAAAATACAGTATATACCTATAATATTGTCCTATGAGCTCACCTTTTTCCTGATTGGAGACAGGTTTTCCATGGTTGCTGTACCATCTGGTTTGAAGAGTTTCAGCAGATCTTTAATATCGATGGATGTAGGCTCTTTCACAATACAAGTGGATACAATTAATCAACGTAAACACAGTTTCACTTGAGCAACCATTATATTTATAAAACAGATATAAATATGAAGAGATTTATACCTTGAGCATTTCTTAACAATTACTGCATGTATTCAGACATTAAAGATTTAAAGATTGTTTGAACAAAATAATTATTTAGAGGATTACATCAAAATATCAATGAAACATGTTTAGAAGCTATGACTTACTTACCCAGTTTAAGGCAGGAAATAGGGGATGATTATTTTACATTTTTTCACAAAGATTTACTTACCTTGGGCAGGCTGTACAAGGGATGATAACTTCAAAAAAAGATTTACCTACCTTTAGCTGGCTGTATTGGGGATGATTATTTCTAAAAGATTTACCTACATCTGACAGACTGTACTGGGGATGATTATTTCTAAAAGATTGACCTATGTTTGGCCGGCTGTATTGGGGATGATTCTTTCTAAAAGATTTACCTACCTTTAGCTGGCTGTATTGGGGATGACAAAGCGACACTATCTGTTGACTGAAGTCGACTCAATGTTCGCCTTTGAGATTCACAATAGATGAGCAACTGCCTTTCCTGCCATTCAGTTGGATTGGTTTCTACTTCTTTAAACAAAAGTTTGTCATTTACTCTAAATATTAAGGGACACAATCAAAACTGATCCAATACACTGAAATATATTGAAAGCTAAAAACCACAGAGGTAAGGCTAACAACCACAGAGGTAAGGCTAACAACCACAGAGGTAAGGCTAACAACCACAGAGGTCAGACTAACAACCATGGAGGTAAGGCTTACAACCACAAAGGTAAGCTAACAACCACAGAGGTCAGACTAACAAGTAGAGGTAAGGCTAACAAGTACAGAGGTCAGACTAACAACTATGGAGGTAAGGCTAACAACCATGGAGGTAAGGCTAACAACCATTGTATCTTTGTATTTGTCATCACCTAACCCTTTTCATACCGATTTCAACTTAATCAGATAATATATGCTTCATTTTGACCATATCAAAAGCTTCCAATATATTTCCATGGTAATGCTTTTTGAACATTTATTGTGTCAAATTATAGGTTATAATTAGCTATAGCACTTGATCAAGTTTAAGTAAAATCAATGAAAAGGCTAAGAATTATGGCACTTACAATAATAACTTGACATTAGTGAATTGGTTACCATTACAACACTAATTTCTACATGCACATTTTCACATTTATACATAGTCCCTAACATTCCTGTGTAGTTTCATGAAAATCAGTCCACAATCTCAGGAGCAGCCTGGAAAAGAGCTGTCTAATATTTGAGCTTCTATGGTTACCATAGCAACCAAATGACATCAGATGCTTTAGAAAATGGTACCATGGGAAATGCCTTTCCTCAAAACCCTCAGCCTCATATTTCAATTTTCAGCACAATCGGACAATATTTCAGTTCTGACCAATAAGAAAAATCATATTTCCATAGTAACAGTTCTAGAAACACCAGATGTGTCATATTAAAGGCATTGATATGCTACACTATTTGACCAAGTTTCAATGAAATTGATCAAAGAGGTCCACATTGACCTTTGGCTTAACTTGCCCAATGACCACCAAAATTTAGTCAGTAGTAGGGCTATACATATAATTTGTTTGTTTCAAAAGAAAATTGAGAAAATTTTGACAATGTTGACTGTTATAAATTACAACCTATATAATAAACAAATTGTAATTGAGAAAGAGCAACATGGTTCCTGTTCATCAGTAGCAAAAATATGATATGGCTAAAACTAGATATTCTGGCTTTCACATTAAATGGCCCAATCTACATGTTTTATACTCTGTATGAAGGATGCATTTTTCATGCTAATGATGAAACAGTTTTACTTTTTACTTGATTTTAATAATGACATTTTTAGGTACATTGTAATGACATTTAGTATGTGATGATGCCCTTGGTAAAAAGAACAGTTTTTACCTGATAATGCACCAGCTGTCTGAACAGTTCGTAAAGAATCACAGCTAGGTTGAAATTTAGGTAATTCACCCCATAAGCTGCAACGAAGGTCTGTATAGATGCTTTTAAAGAAATCCTTGATCTCACTTAGCTTGACTTTCAATTCTTGATCCTGGTGTTCACTTTTTTCTCCTGAAATTACAGAAGATACTTCTTACGGTATTAGAAAATTAAAAAAACATAACAAGAGGCTAAATGGGCCTGCAACGCTCCCCTGATATTCAATGTGTTTTCACATATAAAGAAGCATTTTACACTACTGATATTAAAAAATCTTTGTAAAAGAGAATTTGTTAGAAGGTTATAACAAATTTGACAACTGTGACCATGAATATGGCTCAAGGTCATTTCTTTTTTGGAATCTAAGATGAACATTGCAGAAATCTATTAGTATCCTAGGCATTTTTGATGAATTTTAGATGAAATCATCTGAAGTTTTAGCAAAATTTGGTTCATCAGACCTTGAATATTGGTCAGGGTCATTTCATCTAAAAGAATCATACAACTTTGAGAAGAGGTTTTACTGTATATATAAAAAATACATTTTGGCATTGTCTATTTGATATTTTTGCTTCAATTTAAAATGGTGACTGTGTTTATGTGTATATTGGATGGTCTAGAACTTACTCAGCCATTGATGTAGTAATTCTGTCTGTTTTTGCCACAGAATTCTGTTAAACTCCTCCAGCATCTCTGCATCAAGGGCAGGTAACTCTGATAAAATAACACCACTGTTTACATCACCAACAACAGTACTATCCATATCACATGGTCGTACAATATCACTGTCAGCAGTACCAATCTGACCACATGGTTGTACAGCATTCTTAAACAGCAGGGTCATCAGAGAACCATTCAAATTTTCTGGAGGGCAAAGTCTAGTGACTGTCAAACTTTGATGCTCTGATAATGGTTGCTGTGGTGACGAAATAAGGAAATAGAGATAGCTGTACCCACTTAGTAATTCTTCCTCTGGCTCTGAAACAACAAACCCTAACTATGACTCACTTTCTTTTGAGGCAAGTAATTTTCTTGTTTTCTGAATCAAAATAAACATATTTTATTTGATGCAATTTTAGTGTATTATCACTTTTTGGCAAAAAAGTGCAGCAATGAATTAGTACATCCACAATGATTGCTAAATAACATTTGAAACTGCTATTAATGCCATAATGTTTTAGCACAACATTTTCAGTGGGAAAATCATTAAACCAATGTACATCTAAAGTGTATAAGATAATTGTTCAAATTATTGTCATAGTCTTAACTTTCGCAAAATGTTTCTATTGAGAAACTGATAAAGTAAATTGCACATGAAAATAACTTGATTCACAGTAAATCATGAAAATGTTGGTATCTCAGGGATTAAATTAACACCAATTCCATTGATAAGTTCCATTTAAATATCCTATAACATGGACAAAATGAACTTTTCTCACACTACACTTCTCTGGCAGGGCAAGCAGACATTTGGACAATCTACCAAAAGAGAGGTGAGTAGTGGCAGAAAGGTTGGAAGTCCCTTTGTCCTTTGTTTGGATACCAAATAGAATGTAAAGAGTCTCTCTGTACGATATACTACCACAGGACAATTAAGTATATAAAGTGTCTCTCTGTACTACAAATACCACAGGAAAATTAAGTATATAAAGTGTCTCTTTGTACTACAAATACCACAGGACTATTAAGTATATAAAGTGTCTCTCTGTACGATAAACTACCACAGGACTATTCAGTACATAAAGTGTCTCTCTGTACGATAAACTACCACAGGACAATTAAGTATATAAAGTGTCTCTCTGTACTACAAACTACCACAGGACAATTAAGTATATAAAGTATATAAAGTGTCTCTCTGTACAAATACAAATACCAGTAGGAGTGTCTCTCTATTAAAGTATATAAAGTGTCTCTTTGTACTACAAACTACCACAGGACAATTAAGTATATAAAGTGTCTCTCTGTACTACAAATACCACAGGAAAATTAAGTATGTAAAGTGTCTCTCTGTACTACAAATACCACAGGACTATTAAGTATATAAAGTGTCTCTCTGTACTACAAATACCACAGGACAATTAAGTATATAAAGTGTCTCTCTGTACTACAAACTACCACAGGACAATTAAGTATATAAAGTGTCTCTTTGTACTACAAACTACCACAGGACAATTAAGTATATAAAGTGTCTCTCTGTACTACAAATACCACAGGACAATTAAGTATATAAAGTGTCTCTTTGTACTACACACTACCACAGGACAATTCAGTATATAAAGTGTCTCTCTGTACGATAAACTACCACAGGACTATTCAGTATATAAAGTGTCTCTCTGTACTACAAATACCACAGGACAATTAAGTATATAAAGTGTCTCTTTGTACTACAAACTACCACAGGACAATTAAGTATATAAAGTGTCTCTTTGTATCTTTGTATATACAAACTCTACCACAGGACAATTAAGTATATAAAGTGTCTCTCTGTACTACAAACTACCACAGGACAATTAAGTATATAAAGTGTCTCTCTGTACTACAAATACCACAGGACAATTAAGTATATAAAGTGTCTCTTTGTACTACAAACTACCACAGGACAATTAAGTATATAAAGTGTCTCTACAAACTACCACAGGACAATTAAGTATATAAAGTGGCTCTCTGTACACTACCACAGGACAATTCAGTATATAAAGTGTCTCTCTGTACTACACACTACCACAGGACTATTCAGTATGTAAAGTGACTCTCTGTACTACAAATACCACAGGACAATTAAGTATATAAAGTGTCTCTCTGTACTACAAATACCACAGGACAATTCAGTATATAAAGTGACTCTCTGTACTACAAACTACCACAGGACAATTCAGTATACAGTGTCTCTCTGTACTACAAATACCACAGGACAATTCAGTATGTAAAGTGTCTCTCTGTACTACAAACTACCACAGGACAATTCAGTATATATAGTGTCTCACTAACTATTACTACATACTAACAGCCTTTTTAGATATGTACTTAAATTGTCTTACAATTACAATCTATCTTGAATTAGCTATTGATGATGTCATAATACAACCTATTGTTTATGACCTCACAATTCCTGCCATTCTTACTGATGTCACTATGCAGAATGATAGAATGAATATTAAACAGTAAACAAACTCATCAACAATTCTACAGTCATGCTGACAAATATTTGCTGTCAAGTTGTCCTGATTAAGGCCAATGTTCAGGCAACACCAATACACACAAGATAACCAGTCACTAGTCTGTACCTCATTTTATGACATTTTATGTTACAGTTCATCACAAGAATGCGTTATATGGATAGATTTAGTCAAACGTGGTCAAATTCCTAACCATAAATAGGATATAATGATAAACAAAGGAATTCCATTGGACTGTTTATATTTACCAGGGAAAATCCAAGTGGTTTGATCATGTACAGTTGACCATTGTTCTTTCAAATACGACAGGACTGTTGAAAAAGTTTGAGTCGTCACAGTATTCAATTTAAGTGAGATTAAATGTCTGGTGAAAAGTTTTGCAGGGATAGACAAAACACTTCAAACTAAACAGTCTTCAAGTGATATGAGAGCGGGATAACGAGGTTCAACTGTACATTGTATTTTAAAATTATTTGTCTAAAGTGTCTAAAGATCTCATCCTCACCCTGTACGAACATGATATCTGACATGATGCTCTCCTTCCAGGTGGCGCTGTTCAGATATCGATTGTGATTGGATGAACAGTCGTCAAGTGGTTTCTGATAACAGGCCAGTCGTGCCACGATTCCTAGCTGTGATAAAAGTATGCTTTAAACAATATACTTGTACAGGTACACCTTGTGTTTCCAGTTTGTGGGTACGTTAATTCTTTTCCTATTTTTGACTTGTAATTTGTACAAAGTGAAAAAAATATTTTTTTTTTAATTTTCTTTGATTTCGTGGGTTCTCTTAATCAATTCATCCAACCATGAAATGATAATCTTTTAAGAATGGCAAAGAATTTTTACTACTGCATATTCTGTGAACACTATTTATCCACAAAAACTTGTTTTTTTTCAAACTAAATGACATCTTTAAGAGAAGTATTTTCTATGTTTGTTGACAACATACCTGATGGTCAGCTGTCACCTGGTCCACAAAGGCAATGGAGTGAGGATGGGAATCAGCAAGACATCTGTATAATAGCTAAGAAACACTGTCTTCTTTTTTTTCTAATTATTTAGGAATGACAGAACAGCCTACGAACAAAAACTGATTCCTACTTGATCATTCTGTAGATGTTCTAAAATTGGTCTTTTCATTATCATTATGTTTTATCAGACACGTGACACAGATCATTAGGACCAAGAAATTCAGGACAAAAAAGTCCAAAATTAAACAACATCAAACAAACTAAAAAACATTAAAGACTGATGACAAAACACTCACATAAAAAAATACAAACAACGTATGTTTCAACAAGAAGTTTTTGTATACAGGTTTTCACAAAAATCTTTGAAGTAAAGTTTCTCAGTATCCCTAAGTGACACTGGACTCGGAAAACTGCAATTGTGTATGTGCTGGATGTATTGAGGTGTCAACTATTGAATGTACTTTACCAAGTTTGATTGAAAAAGACATGAAATGTCTATGGATGGAACAAGGATGTCAGCGCAAAACTCTGAAAGAAATGCTGACACTGCCATTGCTATTTATAAAGTAACATTTGAGTTTCACACAACTTTTCTTCACAGGCGAGATGATAATCATATAACTCATCATTGATATCAAACCTCAGCTTCTGACTATTTTTCATTTTTGCCTTATTATGAATGAAAGTTAAAATGCAGTGAAAGATTTCCAGTAGGGAGATTTTTATCATGACACCAATTTCAGATAAAAAAAACCCCCACTAAACATCTATTCTATTTATAAAATGCATTTGATTGTCATAGATGGTCTTTATAAGTGGTTATAGAAACACGCAGTACCAAGACCCTACTGCTAATGGTTCAATACAAGGCTATCCAGAGCAATGGTATCTACAACAGGAATAACTTTTAAGAGGATAATTTTCTATAATATTATCAGTATTTTCTGTATTAATAATAGTGAAAAGATACAGTTTGTACCTCTCTTTAGTACACATGTAGAGGGGAATGGTTCCCACATCAACCTCATCCAGAACCTCCAACATCCGGCCCCATACCAATGAATCCTCTTTCTACAAATAAACATAAATGCTTTATTTTACTTTACCAGTCACCTTATTCAACACTATTTATCTTAAAGTTAATATATCTCTTATTGCATGTATGGGTAGTCAGAAGACACAGTGGTAAAACACACTCCATTTACCTGGACGTCCAGGGTTTGATACACCGAATGGATGTGAAAAGGCATGGGGTCACCTGCCCGACCAGGTGTCTTTTCCCCAAGTATTCCCGTTTCCTTCCACAGTAAAACTCCTCGATCACTTCCATTCAGGCCAACAAGACTGATTAATGTAGGCAGATAGCTTGTTTTGGGATTGTTGTAGAAAGAATAAAGTTTATGTTTAATACCTGAAAGTGATCATTAGCTGGTACCGGGTAGTTATAAAAATAAGATGTCTTTGTCTATATCACTCAGGGGTAATATATTACATACCACATCATATCCATCACTCTTCTTCACTACAAATCCAGGCAACACATAACCTCTTTGTACCTGAAAGAAAAATTACAAATCAGAAAATTTCACGGTAAAAAATATCAAGGATTAAAAAATGAAACAACTATGAACTAGAGACATGATTAATAATTCAAATCAGACCTGCCTGATAATCTAGGCTGTGTAAATTCACAATATTGTTAAGGCTGTTCTTGTTTAGGGATTTTACTTTTCAACATTTTTGAGGAAGGATCTACAGTGGTTTTAATTACTCAAAAAAAAAATATCCCAGAGGGGTGTTAGCACCCACCATTGTTTGATCTTTATTTGTTCTATAAAAGTTGGATCTTTCCCTTCTTTTCTCTTCTCTCTTCTGTTTTTGCTCTTAAATTATACAAAATCTAAACATTCCTATGAAGAAATAACCATAACAAACTATCACTGTTGAAATCCAAGATGGCCGTCTATCTTCCAGTTTTTCTTTTACTGGTCAGTCCCAAAATCAAATGAGCACAACTGCAGACCAAGAGGAACTATAAAGTATTTGAGAAAGATCCATCCCGTACTTTTCAGGAAATAGCAAACACAAACTTTCAGGCCTGTTTTGTTTTTCCCAACTAACCCAAATTCAAATTGGCACCACTAGTGACCAAAAAGAAGCTAGATATGAAATTTAAGAAAGATCCATTCAGCACTTTTCAAGAATTATCCTAACAAAAATTGTTTATGGACAGATAGACTGACCACAGATGAAGGGTGATTTTAATATCTGATGATACTGGGCTAAAAACATTAAATCCTCAGAAAAACAATGTGCTTGAGACTTCTGATTTCTTGAAAAATAAAAAAAAGGCATCAGTGATTAGACAAAGTCATTGCTGTCTTCTGAGGAGCTTGCATCTTGGAAAAAAGTGAACTGAGTGCATGCAGTGGCTGACTAGTGTAGCACCATGTCTGCCCTGTAAATCTATAAAGTAAATACTAACCGTCTTGTCAATCACAGAGATTTTACCACGCCATATATCTTCCCAGTTACTTCCAAAATCTTCAAAACAGCCTGCTGATTTTGCTTTAACAAAGTCACATAGTTGTCGGCGACTGTCTGCTAACACCGGATCAAGGTCAGACAGCAGTGCTGGATGTACCACTGTGGTAACCGATGCATTAAACCACTCTTTCAAATGTCCCAGGGCACCACACAATGACAGCACACTCTCAGGGCTAGAAAACATTCATACATTGTATATAAACAAGTGTTATCTGTCATACATTGTATATAAACAATTGTTATCTGTCATACATTGTATATAAACAAGTGTTATCTGTCATACATTGTATATAAACAATTGTTATCTGTCATACATTGTATATAAACAAGTGTTATCTGTCATACATTGTATATAAACAATTGTTATCTGTCATACATTGTATATAAACAAGTGTTATCTGTCATACATTGTATATAAACAATTGTTATCTGTCGTACATTGTATATAAACAATTGTTATCTGTCGTACATTGTATATCAACAATTGTTATCTGTCGTACATTGTATATTGTATACAAACAATTGTTATCTGTCGTACATTGTATACAAACAAGTATTATCTGTCGTACATTGTATACAAACAAGTGTTATCTGTCGTACATTGTATACAAACAAGTGTTATCTGTCGTACATTGTATACAAACAAGTGTTATCTGTCGTACATTGTATACAAACAAGTGTTATCTGTCATACATTGTATACAAACAAGTGTTATCTGTCATACATGTTATCTGTCATACATTGTATACAAACAAGTGTTATCTGTCATACATTGTATACAAACAAGTGTTATCTGTCATACATTGTATACAAGCAATTGTTATCTGTTGTACATTGTATACAAGTGTTATCTGTCGTACATTGTATACAAACAAGTGTTATCTGTCATACATTGTATACAAACAAGTGTTATCTGTCATACATTGTATACAAACAATTGTTATCTGTCATACATTGTATACAAACAATTGTTATCTGTCATACATTGTATACAAACAAGTGTTATCTGTCGTACAGTGTATATGTTAATGAGCAGATAATCATAAGACATATACTGGTATATAAAATCATCCTCTTATGTATTTTCAGATGTTAAGTTGTCATCGCTATTTGTGCTAAAGATTAAACATCTTCTCAAAATGTATCCATACCAAACTTATAAATCTCATTCTGAACATACACTGACAAACTCTTCAGTATCTCATATATCAAAACTTTCAAAAATTACAAGTCCAATAAATAAATCTGTTGTTTTGTCTGTTCTTACTCCTGTACATGGGGCTTAGTGTGGGAACTGCCAGCCAATAACATCATAACATTATCCTGTACATGGGGCTTAGTGTGGGGAACTGCCAGCCAATAACATCATAACATTATCCTGTACATGGGGGCTTAGTGTGGGGAACTGCCAGCCAATAACATCATAACATTATCCTGTACATGGGGGCTTAGTGTGGGGAACTGCCAGCCAATAACATCATAACATTATCCTGTACATGGGGGCTTAGTGTGGGGAACTGCCAGCCAATAACATCATAACATTATCCTGTACATGGGGGCTTAGTGTGGGAACTGCCAGCCAATAACATCATAACATTATCCTGTACATGGGGCTTAGTGTAGGAACTGCCAGCCAATAACATCATAACATTATCCTGTACATGGGGCTTAGTGTGGGAACTGCCAGCCAATAACATCATAACATTATCCTGTACATGGGGGCTTAGTGTGGGAACTGCCAGCCAATAACATCATAACATTATCCTGTACATGGGGCTTAGTGTGGGAACTGCCAGCCAATAACATCATAACATTATCCTGTACATGGGGCTTAGTGTGGGAACTGCCAGCCAATAACATCATAACATTATCCTGTACATGGGGCTTAGTGTGGGGAACTGCCAGCCAATAACATCATAACATTATCCTGTACATGGGGCTTAGTGTGGGGAACTGCCAGCCAATAACATCATAACATTATCCTGTACATGGGGCTTAGTGTGGGGAACTGCCAGCCAATAACATCATAACATTATCCTGTACATGGGGGCTTAGTGTGGGGAACTGCCAGCCAATAACATCATAACATTATCCTGTACATGGGGGCTTAGTGTGGGGAACTGCCAGCCAATAACATCATAACATTATCCTGTACATGGGGGCTTAGTGTGGGGAACTGCCAGCCAATAACATCATAACATTATCCTGTACATGGGGGCTTAGTGTGGGGAACTGCCAGCCAATAACATCATAACATTATCCTGTACATGGGGCTTAGTGTGGGGGCTGTACATGGGGGCTTAGTGTGGGGAACTGCCAGCCAATAACATCATAACATTATCCTGTACATGGGGGCTTAGTGTGGGGAACTGCCAGCCAATAACATCATAACATTATCCTGTACATGGGGCTTAGTGTGGGAACTGCCAGCCAATAACATCATAACATTATCCTGTACATGGGGCTTAGTGTGGGAACTGCCAGCCAATAACATCATAACATTATCCTGTACATGGGGCTTAGTGTGGGAACTGCCAGCCAATAACATCATAACATTATCCTGTACATGGGGCTTAGTGTGGGAACTGCCAGCCAATAACATCATAACATTATCCTGTACATGGGGCTTAGTGTGGGAACTGCCAGCCAATAACATCATAACATTATCCTGTACATGGGGCTTAGTGTGGGAACTGCCAGCCAATAACATCATAACATTATCCTGTACATGGGGCTTAGTGTGGGAACTGCCAGCCAATAACATCATAACATTATCCTGTACATGGGGGCTTAGTGTGGGGAACTGCCAGCCAATAACATCATAACATTATCCTGTACATGGGGCTTAGTGTGGGAACTGCCAGCCAATAACATCATAACATTATCCTGTACATGGGGCTTAGTGTGGGGAACTGCCAGCCAATAACATCATAACATTATCCTGTACATGGGGCTTAGTGTGGGGAACTGCCAGCCAATAACATCATAACATTATCCTGTACATGGGGCTTAGTGTGGGAACTGCCAGCCAATAACATCATAACATTATCCTGTACATGGGGCTTAGTGTGGGGAACTGCCAGCCAATAACATCATAACATTATGTACATGGGGCTTAGTGTGGGAACTGCCAGCCAATAACATCATAACATTATCCTGTACATGGGGGCTTAGTGTGGGGAACTGCCAGCCAATAACATCATAACATTATCCTGTACATGGGGCTTAGTGTGGGGAACTGCCAGCCAATAACATCATAACATTATCCTGTACATGGGGCTTAGTGTGGGGAACTGCCAGCCAATAACATCATAACATTATCCTGTACATGGGGGCTTAGTGTGGGGAACTGCCAGCCAATAACATCATAACATTATCCTGTACATGGGGCTTAGTGTGGGGAACTGCCAGCCAATAACATCATAACATTATCCTGTACATGGGGCTTAGTGTAGGAACTGCCAGCCAATAACATCATAACATTATCCTGTACATGGGGCTTAGTGTGGGGAACTGCCAGCCAATAACATCATAACATTATCCTGTACATGGGGCTTAGTGTGGGAACTGCCAGCCAATAACATCATAACATTATCCTGTACATGGGGCTTAGTGTGGGGAACTGCCAGCCAATAACATCATAACATTATCCTGTACATGGGGCTTAGTGTGGCAACTGTTATCCTGTACATGGGGCTTAGTGTGGGAACTGCCAGCCAATAACATCATAACATTATCCTGTACATGGGGCTTAGTGTGGGAACTGCCAGCCAATAACATCATAACATTATCCTGTACATGGGGCTTAGTGTGGGGAACTGCCAGCCAATAACATCATAACATTATCCTGTACATGGGGCTTAGTGTGGGAACTGCCAGCCAATAACATCATAACATTATCCTGTACATGGGGCTTAGTGTGGGGAACTGCCAGCCAATAACATCATAACATTATCCTGTACATGGGGCTTAGTGTGGGAACTGCCAGCCAATAACATCATAACATTATCCTGTACATGGGGCTTAGTGTGGGAACTGCCAGCCAATAACATCATAACATTATCCTGTACATGGGGCTTAGTGTGGGGAACTGCCAGCCAATAACATCATAACATTATCCTGTACATGGGGCTTAGTGTGGGAACTGCCAGCCAATAACATCATAACATTATCCTGTACATGGGGCTTAGTGTGGGAACTGCCAGCCAATAACATCATAACATTATCCTGTACATGGGGCTTAGGGAACTGCCAGCCAATAACATCATAACATTATCCTGTACATGGGGCTTAGTGTGGGAACTGCCAGCCAATAACATCATAACATTATCCTGTACATGGGGCTTAGTGTGGGAACTGCCAGCCAATAACATCATAACATTATCCTGTACATGGGGGCTTAGTGTGGGAACTGCCAGCCAATAACATCATAACATTATCCTGTACATGGGGCTTAGTGTGGGAACTGCCAGCCAATAACATCATAACATTATCCTGTACATGGGGCTTAGTGTGGGAACTGCCAGCCAATAACATCATAACATTATCCTGTACATGGGGGCTTAGTGTGGGAACTGCCAGCCAATAACATCATAACATTATCCTGTACAGCCACTGCCAGCCAATAACATCATAACATTATCCTGTACATGGGGCTTAGTGTGGGAACTGCCAGCCAATAACATCATAACATATCCTGTACATGGGGCTTAGTTGGGGGAATCCAGCCAATAACATCATAACATTATCCTGTACATGGGGCTTAGTGTGGGAACTGCCAGCCAATAACATCATAACATTATCCTGTACATGGGGCTTAGTGTGGGAACTGCCAGCCAATAACATCATAACATTATCCTGTACATGGGGCTTAGTGTGGGAACTGCCAGCCAATAACATCATAACATTATCCTGTACATGGGGCTTAGTGTGGGAACTGCCAGCCAATAACATCATAACATTATCCTGTACATGGGGCTTAGTGTGGGAACTGCCAGCCAATAACATCATAACATTATCCTGTACATGGGGCTTAGTGTGGGAACTGCCAGCCAATAACATCATAACATTATCCTGTACATGGGGCTTAGTGTGGGAACTGCCAGCCAATAACATCATAACATTATCCTGTACATGGGGCTTAGTGTGGGAACTGCCAGCCAATAACATCATAACATTATCCTGTACATGGGGCTTAGTGTGGGAACTGCCAGCCAATAACATCATAACATTATCCTGTACATGGGGCTTAGTGTGGGAACTGCCAGCCAATAACATCATAACATTATCCTGTACATGGGGCTTAGTGTGGGAACTGCCAGCCAATAACATCATAACATTATCCTGTACATGGGGCTTAGTGTGGGAACTGCCAGCCAATAACATCATAACATTATCCTGTACATGGGGCTTAGTGTGGGAACTGCCAGCCAATAACATCATAACATTATCCTGTACATGGGGCTTAGTGTGGGAACTGCCAGCCAATAACATCATAACATTATCCTGTACATGGGGCTTAGTGTGGGAACTGCCAGCCAATAACATCATAACATTATCCTGTACATGGGGCTTAGTGTGGGGAACTGCCAGCCAATAACATCATAACATTATCCTGTACATGGGGGCTTAGTGTGGGAACTGCCAGCCAAT
The DNA here is from genome assembly GCF_031769215.1 of Ylistrum balloti. NCBI lineage: Eukaryota > Metazoa > Mollusca > Bivalvia > Pectinida > Pectinidae > Ylistrum > Ylistrum balloti. Next base: position 52,450 of record NW_026782304.1, read on the forward strand.
AACATCATAACATTATCCTGTACATGGGGGCTTAGTGGGGGGAACTGCCAGCCAATAACATCATAACATTATCCTGTACATGGGGCTTAGTGTGGGAACTGCCAGCCAATAACATCATAACATTATCCTGTACATGGGGCTTAGTGTGGGAACTGCCAGCCAATAACATCATAACATTATCCTGTACATGGGGCTTAGTGTGGGGAACTGCCAGCCAATAACATCATAACATTATCCTGTACATGGAGGCTTAGTGTGGGGAACTGCCAGCCAATAACATCATAACATTATCCTGTACATGGGGCTTAGTGTGGGGAACTGCCAGCCAATAACATCATAACATTATCCTGTACATGGGGGCTTAGTGTGGGGAACTGCCAGCCAATAACATCATAACATTATCCTGTACATGGGGGCTTAGTGTGGGGAACTGCCAGCCAATAACATCATAACATTATCCTGTACATGGAGGCTTAGTGTGGGGAACTGCCAGCCAATAACATCATAACATTATCCTGTACATGGGGGCTTAGTGTGGGGAACTGCCAGCCAATAACATCATAACATTATCCTGTACATGGGGGCTTAGTGTGGGGAACTGCCAGCCAATAACATCATAACATTATCCTGTACATGGGGGCTTAGTGTGGGGAACTGCCAGCCAATAACATCATAACATTATCCTGTACATGGGGGCTTAGTGTGGGGAACTGCCAGCCAATAACATCATAACATTATCCTGTACATGGGGGCTTAGTGTGGGGAACTGCCAGCCAATAACATCATAACATTATCCTGTACATGGGGGCTTAGTGTGGGGAACTGCCAGCCAATAACATCATAACATTATCCTGTACATGGGGGCTTAGTGTGGGGAACTGCCAGCCAATAACATCATAACATTAGAGTGGAAGAGCAGATAACAAGCAACAATTTTTCACTGGTCTGCAGTGACCTCATATTAGATGTGTAAAACATATAAAGTTTAATACAAAGTCAGAAGCATACACATACAGAACAAGCATGTGTATAATTACTGTCATACCTTCCTTGGAGTTCTCTGGGAAATTCTAAAATGATGTCAACCAGAATTCCTGAAACACCAAAAGGTCAACGGGCCTTATCAGTCACCTAATTTACAATACTGCTATTCATCTTGTATCATGTCACAGAAATAATCTTGTTGATAAAGTAAGATAACTTGAACTAATTATAGAGAGGGAATAATAAACGCAACATACTCAAGCATTACCATTTAGTAGAAACTTATTTACCAGTTTCAACCTTGTCGCAAGGTCTTCATCAGGACTATAGATGTAAACTAACATCCCATGCTAAAGTTTATTACCACGTTTGATTTAAAAGAAAATTACACCCAAAAATGTAATTTTTCTATACAAACTCTTCCATCCATGAACAATATTTAATCAAATCTATCATATCTGCACATTGATCGTAAGAAGGTCTTCGAAATTTAAGTCAATTTGACCCCTTTTGACCCTGTCCATCAGATCATGTAATTTACAATTTTGGTGCATCTTTGGCCAATCATTTGTGATTTCAACCTTGTGACTTACTGTAGCAATTAAATTACCTGTTACTTGTAATGTGTCTGTAATTTGGAACAATTTTTCAGTTAGACTGATACTATTTCTGAAAAAGAAAACAAGCCATAAGAGACACATGGGCAGTATCTGTCATCTAACTATAAAGTCCTGTCAGTGATACAAGAGACACATGGGCAGTATCTGTCACCTAACTATTAAGTCCTGTCAGTGATACAAGAGACACATGGGCAGTATCTGTCACTATAAAGTCCTGTCAGTGATACAAGTGACACATGGACAGTATCTGTCATCTAACTATAAAGCCCTGTCAGTGATACAAGAGACACATGGGCAGTATCTGTCATCTAACTATAAAGTCCTGTCAGTGATACAAGAGACACATGGGCAGTATCTGTCATCTAACTATAAAGTCCCGTCAGTGATACAAGAGACACATGGGCAGTATCTGTCATCTAACTATAAAGTCCTGTCAGTGATACAAGAGACACATGGGCAGTATCTGTCACCTAACTGTAAAGTCCTGTCAGTAATACAAGAGACACATGGGCAGTATCTGTCACTATAAAGTCCTGTCTGTGATACAAGAGACACATGGGCAGTATCTGTCATCTAACTATAAAGTCCTGTCAGTGATACAAGAGACACATGGGCAGTAACTGTCACCTAACTATAAAGTCCTGTCTATGACAGTATACCAATACTGGAAGTGTAAACAATGATTAAATGATTAATTCAGAATATTTTAGCAGTTAAGATAACAAAATTAAACAACAACATTTTCTTCTTTTCATTTCCTTAACATTCCCACCTTATTTCACTTTAACTGCTGAACTGGAAATGAAGTTAAAAAATGTGTTTTTCCATGGTGACCATTTTGGATTTCAGACCAAACAAGAAAATATATATACTCATTCAGGACCATCTGAGGATCATTTCAGGCAAGTCTGAGCTGAAGTTGAAAACATTTGATATTCAGAAAAAACTATGATTGCACAATCATGTTAACAAATGGTTTCCATGGCTATGTTCAAAAGTTGAAGTAGCCAACACACAACAACACTTTATCTCTTGTCTTTTACATATGCACAAATTTCCATCTCAATGACATCAGTGGAACTTGAAAAGAAGTTTAAAAATGTTATTCTAGATGGCAACCATCTCAGCCATATAAGATTTCAGATTGACACCAAAAAGACCACAATTAGTCAGGGCCATCTCAATGTATCCTTTCAGACCAAATTGAGCTGATTTCCACTGATGGAGCTTAAAAACAAGTTTTAAATGTGAAAATTTTACAGAGATGCACAAGAGGTTAGACACAATGACTATAGATCAACATTACCCTTAGGGTCAGGCACTATGCTAAGTAAATATGAGTAGTGATTCAAATGAAAATACATGACTTCAGTAATTTCAATAAACAGCTTCTACTCTCTGAATTAGTCATCAAGTTTAAATCGTTTTTGACACTAAAACAAGGATAATAATGTAGGTCGACTTACTGTGTGTTCTCCGACTTCAATGACATTGATGATGAAGGTTTACATTCTTCTATAGGAATCCACTCTACAGTTGTGTCAGTGCACATCAGCTGTAAGGTTTGAACATTAGAATTATTAATACACACCTTCCTTGTTCCAAATTCTAAAAGTTCCTGTTTCGATGTTTTCAAAAAAATTGGTGGGTTCTATTTAACAACATCAGAATCATCACATATTCTTAACACGTATACATTTTTAGCACGTAAAGTTTCTATACATGAAGATTTAAACAAATGATCCCTCCTTCATGTAGACAATATGGGTTATGTGATGAATATTCAATCGTTTTTTAAATTTAGTTTGGAACATGTCATTTGATTTTGACAATCTGACTGCATGTACTTTTCCATTATGAGAATATCTGAAGAGGAAAATTTCTTTCAAAGATTTGAACAGCTTTGCACAACTACACTATTTCTTGTGACAGTATATTTACAAGTCTTTTTAACTCTTGCACATGAAACTCAATGAATGAAATAACTCCATGGCGACTTTTAAAACTTCTTTCAGAGTAGGCATGTTCAACAAGGAGTACCAAGATAGATCTTGATGACCATGGTTTGTGGCTGCATGCATAAATCAATAAACAACCATCAAACCTAGTTCTTATGCAGACTTAAGCATGATCTCTTGTGATGAAAACAAAATTTAACAAACAAACTGTTAGAATACCTTTTGATCTTCAAGTACATGAAAATATTGAAGACAAACTGTTACTGGCATTGGACTAGATTTCTGCAGTCTCTGATTCTTGAGTCGGCACAGGAGGTTTGTGAGAGAGACAGCGCCTGTTTCTGTCAAAAATATGTCATTAAAAATCAAAGACGGATTATCAACTTACATATTATTATGAACTTTCTGCAACACAGAAAATTGTAAGTGTCCTCAAATTAAATTATCAAATTCAACCAGTACCTAAGTGCTAGATCTTCATCTACATGTACTCTTGTGTCAAATTAAATGCACTAACCTATATAGGTCAGGTCGAGTGGTGGTAAGGGCTCAGAGTGCATATATTTTACAAGTGGCTTCTTAGGCTAAAACCTAGCCATTGAATCTTTGTGCCATTTGGAAAAGTGAATCAAGGGTGATCAACTTTTATTTGGTGTTCAGATTTTTTTTCTTTTTTCAATTGAAAAAAAAATTCTAGTCCCAACACAAACATTTTACAGGTCCATAACTGTCAACAATGGTTAATTTAAGTAAACATGACAGTTGCCACTTTAAGCCCTGATGGTGGATGTATAATACAACATGTGAGGTCAATTTTCCTGTACATATTTTATGAAGGAGTTCTTGTAACATGTTGAAATACCGATAATGATCCCTTAAAACACTGACAAAATCAGTCACTCTGATAGGTTTAATCGGCTCATTCCCCGAACACCAACTTATTATCTAATATAAATAGTAAACCCCTAAATGAAGCTGAATTAGCACTATGTATGACAATACATTATCCATTTATCTAGATATTATGTCCTTTTACAACCTGTGATAATCAAGTAATCCATAAGTCCAGAAAACACAAAACACTCTATCCAAGATGCAGAAGCTCGGATGCTGAATCGGCATAGGTCATCAGGTCGATTGTCCCAGTCTGGTAATGGTCATTCAAGGTGGCCAGGCGTCTCTCAATGTTGGCATATTTCTTCTTCTGGGGTTGAATGGTGCCTCCTGCGTCTCTCTGAATCCGGCTGATGTCGTTCATGTTCTGTATGTCCTTAAACGTCTGGATGATGGTGTAGATGTTGGGGTGGGCATGCAGTACCTTCTTCAGTTTTCCGTGCCAAGCTTCCAGATGGTTGGTAGTCCGGGGTCCCTCGGTTGAGAAGTGGTTCCAGGTGGTACGATCTCCCTCTATCCATTGTGTGCAGCTACCTCAAAATCGACGAAGGCTGTAGTGGGTTGGAATGGAATGTCGAAGTGTGCCATGTGATCCTGGAGGGTGAAGAAATGGCTGTAGATTGCCTGGCTCTTTCCGGGAAGTAATGCGTATACGACTGGTGTCATGGTGCCTTCATTCTGTACATGGACGCTGTAAATCTGATGAAACATTGTTGGACAGTTGTAGAATGTTCCGTCACAGAAGAAAGTGTCAGATGCTGCAAGTTCGGCCAGGTTCTCCGATGAAGCGAATGCGATCATCCTGTTGTTCTGTTCACTGTCGTCAAAGAGAAATGGTTCGCCTGTAGATGCTTCTGTCCATCTTCCATCCAAGGTGATGTCGGCCAAAGTCTTTGGTAGTGGAGGAGTGTGCTTGCGGCGAGCACGGTAAAGAGACAATTTCGCTGTGTAGAATGTTGGTAGTCGCTGGACCACGGCCTTGGAAGTGTCATCCCAGTCGAGTTGATTGAGCTCTTCCTCAAAGATGGACGGAATAGGCTGGACCGATTATACGCATTTGTTGGTGATCTGGTTGATGATCTGTTTGGCTACAACACTGGCTGGGTCTGAGGCGTGGGTGTGTGGATTTCTTCCGAAGTTAGCTGGTATGTTGTCGATTGTCGAGAGTGATGCTGAGCAGCCTGAGGTCGAACATCTCCAGAATGTCCTGCTGCCGTTCTTTTGAATCTGTCTGAAGATGAATCCATTATGTGAAAGGTTCTGTCCGCCTCTTCTGTTGGTGATGAACTTAACGTTGATCTGAGCATTAGCCATACTGTCCTTGTATCAAACAACAAAGATAATAATATCACTCAAATTAAACACAATTTACATAAAAACTGAGAGAAAATACAAGATTAAATAATATATGACAAAAGTTACAATTTACACAAAAACTGAGAGAAAATACAAGATTAACTAATATTTGACAAAAGTTACAATTTACACAAAAACTGAGAGAAAATACTAGATTAACTAATATTTGACAAAAGTTACAATTTACACAAAAACTGAGAGAAAATACTAGATTAACTAATATTTGACAAAAGTTACAATTTACACAAAAACTGAGAGAAAATACAAGATTAACTAATATTTGACAAAAGTTACAATTTACACAAAAACTGAGAGAAAATACAAGATTAACTAATATTTGACAAAAGTTACAATTTACACAAAAACTGAGAGAAAATACAAGATTAACTAATATTTGACAAAAGTTACAATTTACACAAAAACTAAGAGAAAATACTAGATTAACTAATATTTGACAAAAGTTACAATTTACACAAAAACTGAGAGAAAATACTAGATTAACTAATATTTGACAAAAGTTACAATTTACACAAAAACTGAGAGAAAATACAAGATTAACTAATATATATATGACAAAAGTTTTGATTTGACAATATATATCTGTGACAAAAGTACAGTAATAAATCAAGCTATGATTGAGATATTGATCTTTCAAAGTGCAGATTGAAATACGATAATTTCCCAAAATGAACTTGGCTTTTACACATTTCCCATTGAATAGCTTGGGATTTAAACAGATTTAACACAGATATTTGATTCCTTTATTTTACAGTTATTAACAGTTTTCAGTTTTCTGAACAGTTATCAGAATCAGAACTTATTCATCTGATTTACCTGTTTTCTGAACAGTTATCAGAATTTACCTGTGCAAGTTACCTGTACTACAATTCTAAAACAGCCTATAATCCACTATCATCACAGTTGACCCCCTATGTAAACATGTTGCCATATACAGAGTTGGTGTTCGGGGAAGACCCCGTTTAATCAACATAGTTCACCAGGGATGTTGTTTTAACACTCACGTTGTTATCAGTCAATTTGTCATTGTCAGAAACTGAGTGCCAAGTCATTATATATCATTGTGACAAGGTACTAAGGAAGCAGACAACTGAAAGAACATATAGGGGGAAAGTCTGATATCAAACCACAGGATTCTGAAAATTTGTGTGTGAAACAAAATTTATCAAAATAAAAAATTAGCATCCTGTAATCAGATTAATTATAACAAGAAATTGTTGCTAACAATTTTGCGGGCTTTTCACTTCTTTGGCGACAAGTTGACCGGAAGTTGACATTTATCCTGATAACAATATATGAGAAAGTTTCTTTGTTTGTTAGTCTCTACAGAATATCAAAAGATGAACTTTGAATCTTGAAACGTTAAGGAGATATAACTACATAATAACGAAGAAATACACTTTTTAAAAGTTCAAACATATTTGACCCCTGTGACCTTGAATGTCGGTCAAGGTTTTTCATATTTGCAAGCCTTATAATGTAACATCTGATGATCAATATAAACCCAATATTAGTTCTCTAGACCTTGTGAAACTTGACAAGAAGATTGTTGAACACTGGTACCCTATTTTGTATATTTGAACTTTGACCCCTTTCGGAAACCGGAAGTTGACATTTTGAGGGATGGTTCTCTTATGACAATCACTAGGAAGTCTCCACAGAAGGTTTATAATTAATTTTCATCATTGTATGCCTTCTAGAAATTGAGAAACTGTCATTTAACAATTTTTAATTAATTGACATCTGTGACCTTGAAAGTGGGTCAAGGTCATTTACATTATCAAACTTTGTTGCCAGTTACATATGCTTCTTATATGTGAAATATCAAGCCTCTAGGCCTTCCAGAACTTGAGAAGAAGTTTTTCAAAGATTGGTACCCTATATAGCTCTTTCCAAATTTGTGCCCTACCGAAAACCGGAAGTTGAACTTTTAGGGAAGTTTTTCTTATGACAATCAATAGGAAGTGTCCACAGAAGATTTATGATCAATTTTCATCATTGTGTGCCTTCTAGAAATTGAGAAACTGTCATTTAACGATTCTTAGTTAATTGACCTCTGTGACCTTGAAAGTGGGTCAAGGTCATTTATATTATCAAACTTTGTTGCCAGTTACATATGCTTCATATATGTAGAATATAGAGCCTATAGGCCTTTGAAAACTAGAGAAGAAGTTTTTCAAAGATTGGTACCCTTAATAGCACTTTTCAACTTTGACCCCCTTTGCAAAACAAACACCAAAAAAAAACATAAATTTGTGAAGTAAACACAATCATATCTTTGTGTAATGCACTAACGAGCATACAATTTAAATGCATATGACTGGGACATTTCACAGACAATTACCCTTACACAATGATCATTACAAATAGCTGCATTGACTGTAGTGTTTATGATAAGTGAATAGATGTAATGAAATACTAGCTTGAAATATTTCAACTTTTGATCAAAGTATGTATGTACTGTATACATAGATGTAGAAAAAAGGCATAGATCTACAGGTAATCACAGCTCTTGGTGTGTAGGGATCTACAGGTAATCACAGCTATTGGTGTGTAGGGATCTACAGGTAATCACAGCTCTTGGTGTGTAGGGATCTACAGGTAATCACAGCTCTTGGTGTGTAGGGATCTACAGGTAATCACAGCTATTGGTGTGCAGGGATCTACAGGTAATCACAGCTCTTGGTGTGTAGGGATCTACAGGTAATCACAGCTCTTGGTGTGGAGTTTACTACTCTAACTACACACCTCCAAATATGATACAAATGTTTTATACGGACATTAAATACATTCGTCAATATCTCTAATACAGATCACTAGATTTTATCAGTTTTTTCGGCTTCCTCCTAAATCTTAACAACTTTGTTCTCCTATACTCTTTAAGCAATTCTGTTAACAAGATTGCACTTTTGGTGCACAGAAAACCTCTATGTATAGTACACTAGTGAGCTAATAAAACCATGGTTTAAACCGTTTATCAAAATCTGTGATAAAAACGTTTAGACAATCAAACTGATTTGCATCTAACATGTTAAGTGAATTTTATCATTGATAATGAAACCAGAAAACCATCACTAATATTATGATACCTACTATTTCAGCTATTTATTATCAAAATGAAAACATGTCCGTGTATTGTGTCCTATGTTGTGATGTTAGGTTTAGTTGTATTGTTTTGTTGCTTGTTTGGTATGTTGTGACGTTGTTACCCTAGGGTGTGATGTCCACTGGTCAATTATGTAACATTGTACATATTAGTGTTTTGATTGGTCAGTTTCATGCCTGTTTCTTTGTGTCTAAGTTTGGACTTGTTAGTACCTTTCAAAGACTCATAGTGAATGGACCTGATTTGCCCTTCCATGCTCTGCCTTCAAATAGTAACTAAAGTCACATGACCTCATACTTGGACAACTCATATTAAAAAATTCAATTTACTACTGCCATACTGCTGCCAACTCACACAAAGTTCTGACAGTTATTGCTTGAGTAACTTTCAGGAAACATCAATTTCTATAAATTTCTATCTAAAAGAACATTTTACGTTAGAGAATGATTATTGGTAAGCTTAATATTGCAAAAATGATTCTCAAACGGAGATGAACATCAGTGACAGATGCATGAGGAAGAGGGAGAAACCATAGGCACCTATACACTCGAAAATAGTACAGTATGTACACAGAAATGCATCAATGACACATACTATTAATTCTTGTATAGCTGGGTAATCAGCTGGTTTGCACTTGATGTTTTTTTATACAATCAAACGTCTAACTCTAAAGACCATCAACAAAGAACAAGAATCATTACACATCTTCAGTTCTGCCATTCAAAGCACATCATGTTGTGTTCAATGGCTAATAGCCTAACAGGCAACTGTCCAAGCAACAGATAGGCCTAGGCCTACATATACATAAATTGTTTATAAGACAATTTTCATGCACTTTGACATTCAAGTCTTGTCAGTATCTTACAGTTTTTCAAAGCTACATATAAGAAAAGAAAGTTAAAATTTGCAACACAAGAATTATAATTTACTATTTTACAAATTCCATTTATTATCTCTGATATGAAATGGTACTGTATCATTATTTTCTGATAGCATTCAACAGTTTTTGTCCTCGTTAGAGAAAATGCTTTCTGTCATATTCATTTACCCAGCCTTGTTTTATTACAATATTTGAACAATATTACAAAAGTTTTTGAATGTAGCTTTGATGGTCAACAAATAGAAATGTCACCACACTGGGTTTACATGTATTATGAACTTGAAAAAAAGAGAGTATTTTTTAGAAATGTTTAATTCTTAATCAATATTAGTCAAAGGGGAAATATCATTAAATAATGATTGACCTCCATATAAAAATATATTGATTTTAAGGATGTACAAAATATCAATCTGTTGAAAAATGTTTTCATATTGTGGGCCTTGTAAAGACAACAATTCTAACTGCTTACCAGACATGCACAGGTAATTGTCAGATATAACACATTCCTTTGGAATATAAAATCAAGGCAGTATCCATGAAACAATGAATATTGTATCAGTGATGTAAAACCAAAGGAAAATCACAAAAGAATTTGTCAAATCAGACAGATACAGATGTTACAAAAATTACAAAGATATACAAGGGAAAAAATTGGGACTTGAAAATTATTTCAACTCAAGCGGAATTTTGACATAAGGGATTTTGAGACAGTGAGTTTCAACTGTTTTTATTGTGTTTTGTGCAAGTCTTTGGATCAAACGAGGTTCTGCATCAGTAATGTATAACGATATTGCATGTGTATGAATTTTAAAATTGTCTACAGTAGAGTTATAATACCATGACTGAGGCCAAAACACAAAAAAAAAAAAAAAAAAAGAAAAATTGTGAGTATTTACTTCACACCCTTTGCCACTGTTTAGTCGACATGATGTATATTGTTCAAGAATACTGGTGTAGGTATGTCGCTAAATCTTCAATAGGTTTTCTTTCCCGAGAGGGATTTGTATCAAGTCAATTTTATTACTCATATTCTCCATCACTTGTTTTTGAATAATTTTTCAGTGTTTTAATCTGTCATGGGGTTGGTAATTATTAATCAATATCCAGGTTTTTTGTGGTGGCAATGTCTTCTAAATGATTCTAGAAGGCCTTTCTTAGTATTTTTAGACTATGACTTCTACATTTTTTTAATAGATAAGTTATTTTCTTTTTTTTTTAAAGTTTCGACAGAATATTGTATATTAAAGTATTACAATAATTAATTTAACTACGAGGGCTTGACTACATGAATAAAATACATGTACTTAATGACCACATATATGGGGAGGGATGTGGGTTATTGGAAAGGGTGGGTTGGGACAGGGTTTTCCATAATTTTGTTAGTAGTAGGCTGTGTAGTGAAAGTAGGAGGCTGGCCTGCCGTGTAGGTGTAGTCGTGTACGGAACTGGATAGGTGTAGGCGGCCAAATGATCAAAGTAGCCGGTCAAATTGGACGGCGACCGGCTCTGATGGAAAACCCTGGTTGGGTCATCATATAGAATACCCATATGCATTTATATGTATGACAATGCCCTGACCATATGTGTGTGTGCAGTGTCAATAGGCTGGCAAGTGTCGTCTTACTAGCATCGATATAACAGCCATTGACATCTCCAAGGGGAGATGCTTCCTTTGAAGATATCACACCTTAGTTGGTGCTGTCTTTGGGCTTTAACATTTTGTGAAGAAGGGATCTCGAGTAGTGCACAAATTACAGGTCAACATTGGCTAATGGTAATTCCCTTAGTCCAGCTAAAGACAGAACAATCATTTTTGAGAAAAGAGACAGAAGATTTAGGATGTCTTTCTTCATTACTCTTTCCTATTACAGTATTACACTTCAGTACCGAGTTGTTTCGGTTCTTACAAAGGTCGTTTCGGTACTTACATTGAACGAGCTGCATTTATTGATGACAAAACAACTTAAAAAACATTATTAACATTATAACGAAACGACTTATTTTGTAAGTACCGAAACAACCTGATACCGAAACGGCCCCCATCCCTACAATCTCCACGAGATCGCGAATTCGAACTGGACTGTCGGAGAGCTACAGTCGACCTAAGCGTCCTGCCAGATGTGCATACCAGAACAAAACAGGGCCACGATTTGTCTAGAAGGTCCTCTGAACATCGTCATCTTCAGGCAACTTATCAAAATTCGGCGGGATATGAAAATGTTTCCATCATTGTTTACTGCACGTTTTTTCATCTAGGTTAAGAAGACGTTTAACAAAGTCTCTACCGAAACAATTAAGCGACAAACGTTTCGTCGATCGCTACCCGGCAATGCACCGTCTGTTAGGTAGCAGTAAACAGTTAATTTGCATTTTTCCTGAAATTATTTGTCATGTTTGAGATATACAGGTATAGCAGATTGGTTATGAAAAATACATCATTACATGTATATATATTTATAAACTGTATAACAATTACATTAACAGTAGAGAGATGAAATTTGTGTAAAAAAAAAAATTCCTCTGATTTCTGACATTTGATTGTCATGGTTACCTACTGAAAAAATGCTAAAAATGCAAAAATACTGCTAATTCCAATCCAACACTACAACTTTCAAGGAGAAATTTAATTCTTATCACCTATCTTACAATCAACAACACTGTCGTGGTAACAAAGTACTTACATTTCAGCAAATTCCAACTCGGAAATTCTTCATAACATGACCACATGTAAACACTATGAAAATTTCACTTCCTGTAAAGCTAGTTTTTGGTGCGTAGACACAGATTCGAGACTGCCCAAATAGTAATCTCCAACACAAAGCTAAAATATTATCCTGAAAAAAATGAAACCCCACATTGTCCACTTTAACATGACAGGACCAATTTTAGCAAGGATTTTTTTTTTCATTTTTAATTAAAACCTTTATAATGGGGTAATCTAATGAGCAAAAAAATCACCCATGGCCACACCGAGAAACTGTGTACTGCTACCTTAGCAGATGCTCGAACATCTGATAGTGAATCGAGATGCATGTAAAAGACTATCCCAAGATGCCGTAAGAACTGATTATCGATATTTTCTGAAAGGAATTGTAAGTAGCAGTTTATTGTCATTCATAATATAGGGTCAAATAATTCCCCACAATGCGCGGGATCTCACTAAGAGCAAGCCTCTCAAGGCTTTATCAGCGTAGACTATATATATACACTATAGCAGGGACTTACCTGACTATAGCTAGCTGTAGGGATCGATGGGCCTTTCGTAATAATACGGTATATTACAGGTACAGAGTCATTAACAGTCGTACAAACATGATTATCACTGGACTGGTATAAATACAGCCTTCTTCGTTTTCTACAACTATACATTCTAATGATTATGGTGAATTAGAGGTGTGCATGCACTGCCTTGTTTTAACAAGCAGAGAGGGATTTTGGCGCCACCATTTTTTATTTTTAATTGTTCTTTAAAAGTTTGATCTTTTCATTCTTGTCTTTTCTTTCTAGTGATGAAGTTTATTATTACATCAAATTTGAAAATTCTTCTTAAGAAGTGCTAATAAAATCTGGTAATTGCCAAATCCAATATAGTTGTCTGTGAGCTTGATACCGTTTTCAAATAGTCTTGGCGACATTCCACACATACAGGCAGTATTCTCCGTTTTGTGCTGTGGTTTTGGTTCATTTTCATAGTGAGTTTACAGCTTTTATTCCCATTTGTTGTTGTGTTGGCCGTTAAATTTTGACTCTGTTTCCTCTATCTGTGTTCAGACATATGGCAATGAGTTTCGGTTGCCTTTTTCGTTGGTTTCCTTCGTGTTTTTCGCTGGTTTGCTGTTTATATATGTGTTGGTTTTCCTTTATGATACAGTCTTTTCACATATTTTCAGCATTTTTTAACCTTTATTATTTCTATTGTTGTTTAAGTCAATGTTGTATGTTGATTATGATGGCAAGTAATCATCTTTGGTGGATGGGTGCAGTCATTTTTATTGTGAGTCGGACCCTAGTCTGCATGTCCCTAGTGCCATTATTGCTCAGAGGAGAGACTCTCTGATGTTTGTCTGCTCAGTTCAAGGGGTTTAGGGCATCCAGATTTTCTTCATGCCCTAAGGCCAAGGTGGGTAAGTGTCCTGGCAAATGTCCCTGCACGGTGTCCACATTGCTCAGACTGGAGATGGCTCAAATGACTCCCTTTTGTTCCTAAGGCATCCCTTCCTCAGGATGTGGATACCTTGGAACCCATTGACTGTGAGGGATCAGGCACAGCAGAGTGTGATCTTCTCTATCTTTTGCCTTGGTGCTCCGAGGTTGATGACCTATCAAAAGTTCCTTCTTCTGATGGTGCTCCTTCTGATGGAGAATCCCTGTCATGAGAGGAGGCTGAGAATGAGATGGTAGCTGAGGCTTCCCACCTTGTTCCGGGCATGCATGTTTTATGCTAAGACATTGCCCTTATCCTTGGTGAGAGGGATTGCCTACTTCATTCAGTCCCAGAAGCCACCACATTGCTGAGCTATTTGGTACCTCCAACCCATCGATCTGAGTGCTTTCAACAATCATATGGATTCTCCTCACTTCAAAATGGCGACCTCTTAGGACATAGTCGCTTCTGTGGGGGAGGTTATGTGGTCAACTTCATTTGAACTGAAGGATGTCTACTTCCATATTTCCATCAAGAAGTCGGCAAGGAAGTACTTCTTTACTTGTGACGGCAAAGTCTTCTAGTTCGGGGCCATGTCTTAGCCTCACAACTGCTCCTCTGGTTTTTACCAAACTGTTACGGTGGTGGCGAGTTTCCTGCACTCGCAGGGTATAGATATTCACATAAACTTCAACGATTTCCTAATGTTACACATGGTCAGAGATTGGTTGCATGATAACCCCTTGGTCCTGAAGCTCTCCAGAGAGAAGCTAGAGGTATCCCCTTATCAGGACTTTTGTGTTTCTAGGGTACCATTTCAATACGGAATTCTCCTCCCACCAGAGAAGTTTATGAATACTAGAGACTTTGCTCTAGCCTTCAGGAACATGTCTCGGGTTCAAACGCATAGGTTCCTCAGGTTTCCAGAGTATCTAAACTCCCAGGCAGATGTGGTTCCTTTGGAATGTCTTCACATCAGACCCTTGCAAATGTTCCTGCTAACCAACCAGGTCCCATCTTCAAAGGATTGGGAGGCAATGCATCCCTTAATGCAGTCATTGAAGGACTTTCTCCTTGAGTTCCTATGACCGATGGCCTACCTGGCCAGCCATGTCTGGTCAAGGGAACGGTCCAAGGTACAGCTCTCGGAACACATCAATGTGCTGGAGATGAGAGCAATTCTGCTAGCTCTGCAATCCCTTCAGGAGTTGTTGCTTATCTGGAGAAACGGGGGCACCAGATCCCGTGTGCTGTGTGCCTTGGCTATCAAGGTTCTTCTGCTTTGCAAGGAGATGGACTTGACAATTCAGGTCAAGCATCTTTCAGGCAGCTCGAACATCCTGGCAGACACTTTTTCCAGGCGTCGTGAGCCGATGTTGACAGAAACCTTCAGTGATCTGAGCGGTTTGTCAGACAGACCTCACATAGATCTGTTTGCCATAGCACTGAATGCTCAGTTACCAATCTATGTCTCTCTGATCCCAGATCCACAGGCTTGGGCAATAGATACATTCCCTCCATTCAATCTGGTGGGCAGGGGGCTCCAGAAGTTTGAAGAACATTCCTGCTCTCTCTTTGGAATTCAGAATTACTGGCTCTGTTGGTGGACCAGCCTTTGTGGCTGCTGTTCAATTGAGACCTCCTTTGGCAGCCTTGGTCCTATGTGGTGCACTTACAGTTTCAGATTTCCACCTTCATGTTTGGAGGCTCTTGTGACAAGAGGCCTGACTCAAGCATCGCAAGGTAAATCAGGTCTTCCTCTACTGCCATCTACCAATCCAGATGGAGGATGTTCCATGATTGTTGTGGTGAGAGGCAGATTGGTCCACTCAAGGATCTTGTTCCGGTGATTGTGGATTTTCTTGTCTTTATTCAAAGAACGCAATCTTGCACTTGGAACCATAGGTGGCTATCTCTCTGCTTTAGCCAGCGTCTTTGCCTTTCATGGCAGGCAAGAAGTCAGCACTTCTTCCTTGTCTCCTTGGCTCTGCTTAGGAGCTTTGGTCTGGTCAGACCTAGTGTCAGGCAGTTAACCCCTCAATGGAATCTAGTGTTCATGTTAGATTCCTTGACTAGAGCCCCTAATGAGCCTCTTGAGAATGTCTCTCTGAAGTTCCTTACCTTCAAGACAGTTTTTCTCTTTGCCTTGGCCTACAGGGTTCAGATGCAGTGAACTTCATGCCTTGTCATGTCTTCCTCAAGGTTGGGGAAAGGAGGGGTTGGGGCACCAGTTCCAGTTCTCGATTGTTTATGTCCATCCCACAGGTAAGCAGGATATTATTGATCAGTCCATCTCTAGATGGATCTGTGAGGTGATTCGCTTTGCTTACGATCACTCCGATTAGGGGATCTGTGGGTGGTTCAAGGTTAGTGCTGATGAGGTCAGGACTCTTGCTACGTCTTGGGCTATCCTTTCAGGCTCTTTCTTTCAGGAGATCATGTCAACCGCCTTCTGGCGAGGACCGATCACATATACTGATCTTTGGCATCAGTTTCTGATGACCTTTTTTCTCTTGGGTTTTTGGTTGTGGCACAGTCGGTGGCTGTTCCCTAGTGTGTTAGTCAGTAGTCTGCATCACATCCTTCGTTGTCTGTCTAAGGGATGTATTTTGTTGTTCAAATTTTCCCCATGGGTATAATTTCTACCCTTTTATTGCCCTGTATTAGATTTTACGCTGGGATGTGACAGTCTTTGCTATGGTAAGATGACTTTGCATACTAAGGTTATGGTAATTATTACTGAAATGAAACTGAGTTTTTTCTTTTAAATACCAATTTTCATGGTGTGATAATAACCATAACTTTATTGAGTCCCTCCTTCCCTTTCCTCACTATCTTGCACTTTCATCTGTGGCATTGGTGATAAAGAAGGACGTATTTCTGGTTGTGAACAAGTACGACAGGCAGGTAAGAGTGGCTCCCTACAGAGGGTTTATTGGGCTCTCTTACCTCAATGTTACTGTTGGCCAAAAGTCTCGTAAAAATAAAAGATATGGCAAGCATTATATAGTAATGATACAATATATACAGATTTCAGTGAAGATCAAATTTCAGGGAATAGACTTTAAATTAACTCAACCTTTGATAATTGCTCTTATGTATCATCAAAGAGGAAGATTTTTCTAGTCCTTTTGTGACTGATCCGATATATATATATATATATGCATTGTGTGTCTCTGCATGTGGTTAACAAATTGTTGCTTCATATTTACACCACACTTGAATGGAAAGATATAATCATTCCATACAGAACATGTCTCTGAATTCCAATTATAATACACTCACTTACTTTTACCTGTCACAGGTAAAGTATGTCTGGTGTAGGATTAAAAAACTGTTAATAGCAACATCTGGAAGACAGTATTATTTAGGCTAGGTCTATGGTAGGCGTGAGCAATTCAATTTGAGGGATGAGTCATATTTCATGTCACTACAAAAACTAAAACACAACTGTAGTGTTGTAAAATTTTGTAAACACCTTTACAGTACTTAAACCTGAACTTTCAAGCCACCAACCCTTCATAATCTGTTTTACAATTTTCTTGTTTTCCAGGTCCAATATCATTACCAGTTTGAATCTCTTGTTTTGGAACTTTGAATTGTTTTAGTGAATTGTACATTTATACAGGTTTCACTGATTAAATGAAAAATGTATTCAAAATTTAAAATTTGGTTGTTGATAGTCATCTTCTGCTAAGTGTTTGTTCTGCATGCGATGGGTAATTATATCTTGCATTTGAAGCGACAAATATACATATGTTATCAACATTCAGTAATTTCAGTACTTTGATTATTCTTTTTTCAATATAAATAAATTTCCTTTGTGCCTCTGATCAATAAACAAGACTGTTGTATAATAGTGTACAGTTATTATTCCCTCATCAGTCCTCAACAGGTGGTCATTGAACCATATAATCAAAATTTAACCTACTTTTATCTGATGACTTCAGATTCTTCTTCTGTTTATACTTAAGCAGTTACCGGGTACTTTTTTCACTATTCTTGAGAAGGGCATAATGGAGCATTCTCATATTTCATATTTAAGTTTTCTTTGTTACCTACTTGGGCTTTGTTGATCAGGAAAAATATTTGTTGACAGAGGGCTATCTTTGATTTTGATGGTTATATACTGAAAGGATAAAGAAATGCAAATTCTTTAATTGTTAATTATTTGTATTGAATATACATAGCCTCTAAGAAGTGAGAAAAATATTAGGGTCACCTGTGACCAAAACTTATCCACATCCAGTGTGCTAAAATTACCATTATACAATGACTGTACAAATGCATACCCAGGGGTCGAAATTAACTGTTTTAGGCACTAGCAAACCATTGCTAGAGCCTAAAATTTCCACTAGCAAAAATGATGAACAAACTAGCAATTTTTTGGTGAATAGTTTTGACTTTTATTTACTGTTATATTGAGTTTTTCAGGAACTAAGTGATATTGGAAAAGTTATCCAAGACATTGGATAAGAATGGCTGATTGCTACCTGTATTAACATTTTAAATCTATATAACTTTGAATTTATCAGTTTTCTTTATTTCATGTATGAGCTACATCTAATCTGACTGTCATATGATCAGATCCATTTATAAATGTAACTGTACCCAAATTTATATTATTTAAAAAATTGTTCACATTAACGATCATTTCAATAAATTATTATCAAGACAACTATCTTCCGTGTTCTCAGCAGTCATTGCGCCATACTGTATTAACAACATTGTTACTAGATGATTTGTTGTATCCTAGAATAATATTCAATTCTTTTTCTCATTTCCGTACCATTTTTAACGTTGCCGTATATGCATGTTGTTGTGGCGGTGATTTTATATCAGCAGCGTCAGGAGAAATGCTCTCCGATTTTGACGATTTTTTTTTCAGAAGGGCCAGGCTGTGGCTGTTGATTATTGTCTTGGTCATTGCAAGCACTGTCAGATGCTTTCCTTTTGAAAAAGTTTTTTAACATAGCTGATATGTCGCGTTTCACATGATGAGCAGACAGAAATCGTAGAGTTTTCCTAGACAACTTTTTATTCGGTTTACACATAACTATCAAGGGAAAAACTGGAGGAATTCCGAATGTATTGATAATCTATGTCACTTTAGCATTTGTAACCTATTTACTCATTTAAAGGCAGACGGAGAAAGGCATTTTGTGGCAGATGTTTCGTCAAAAATAGTGATTTCCACTCGCAAAATTTTGCTAGTTCATTATTTTCCAGCTAGCAATTACCAGATTTTAGCTGGAATTTTGCTAGTTGTTTATAGTTAATTTCGAACCCTGACACCTATATTCTTTTTCATTCAAACTAGTGTCAATTTTCTGCTAATGTGATTGCCAATACGTTTGCAGTCATTAATTGTTTTTACAAATATGTCACAGCTATCCCAACTTGACGGGGGACGTGCTGTTGCAATGCTTATGGGAGGTAGCATTCAGCAGCAGGTTGCTTCTCACTTCCGAGTTCACAAATGGATTATGAGTCTGTTAGTTTTATGGTTCAACACTGGGGAAGAGTTGATGACAGACTGAGATCAGGACGTCCACATATAACGTCATGACATCAAGATTGGGTCAGTGGGCTTGCCCACTTGCATGACAAGAGATTAACTGCAGCCAAAATTGCAGAAAATACCATTGGAAATGGAAATTGTCGAATCCATTCAAAAGCTGTGAGAAATAAACTGCGACAAGTATGTTGGTGTGCCAATAATGCCTCAATGTCAAGCATGTCATATGCGATGGTTGATGGCACTTTTGCCCATACATTTTCCTTTGAGATGTTGGAGGTCCATGCTCTTCACAGATGAATCTCAATTCACATTATTTCGATCGCTTGCAGATGCATGTGTTTTCGAGCATGACAAATTTGGGGGTGGATCTGTTATGTTTTGGGTACAAATTTCCCTTGATTTAAAAAACCTTTAGTGATCATAAATGGGAATTTAATGGCTATATGCTATAGAGATGAGATCCTGAGACATGATATTGTGTCTTTCAAAGCACCACTTGACCTTTCAGCATGATAATGTTAAGCCACAAATTGCAGGAGTTTATAGGGACTTTCTTGCAACCCAGGACATAGCCCATATGATGACTGCCTAATCCCTGGTGACCAAACAAGTCGTCTTTTGTTAAAGACAGATTGTCCAATATAAGTTAATATATTAACTAATGCATTCCACATTTAGGTAAATTGCTTATAAATATTACTTTATTAAACCGTAAAGTTGAAGTTGTGTTTCTTTTAACTCTTTGTATTGTTTTTAAAATTGTTATATGTGGCTATTTCTTGAGAAGCGCTAGAGAGATTATTCTCAAATTTCCTATACGTAGGCTTCCCTTGGTTATAGTTGTGCAATATCCATTTTTGGATCAATTTCTAAAAACAACATGGCTGATAGTTGGTCATCTTGAATTTTGAATGTTATAGCTAAGGTTTCCCTATGTGTCTTTTAGTATAAATATACACTTTATACCATGAATACCATTAAACAACACTTGTATGCTAATTACCTTATGTAACCTTTGATGAAGATATTGCACAGTTTGACACATTGTTACCTGTGTTAGTGTGTGTTTCTGTGCTGATGTGCTTATATTGTTGGGCAATACACATTTACTCTAATCACATTGATTGATAAGAGACCGGCCCCTCTTTTCTTTTAAGGTTAAGCCAATAGCTTCTACAAGAAGGACATACCTCCTTCAAATGTGACAGGGAATTCAGCTCAGTTAGATAGCCAATAGCTACTACAAGGAGAAGGACACACCTCCTTCAAATGTGACAGGGCCCTTAGTTCTGTTAGGTAGCTAACAGCTACTACAAGGAGAAGGACACACCTCCTTCAAATGTGACAGGCAATTCAGCTCTGTTAGATAGCCAATAGCTACTACAAGGAAAAGGACACACCTCCTTCAAATGTGACAGGGCCCTTAGTTCTGTTAGGTAGCTAACAGCTACTACAAGGAGAATACACCTCCTTCAAATGTGACAGGGCCCTTAGTTCTGTTAGGTAGCTGACAGCTACTACAAGGAGGACACACCTTCAAATGTGACAGGCAATTCAGCTCTGTTAGATAGCCAATAGCTACTACAAGGAGAAGGACACACCTCCTTCAAATGTGACAGGGCCCTTAGTTCTGTTAGGTAGCTAACAGCTACTACAAGGAGAACACACCTCCTTCAAATGTGACAGGGCCTTTAGTTCTGTTAGGTAGCTAACAGCTACTACAAGGAGAACACACTTCCTTCAAATGTGACAGGGCCCTTAGTTCTGTTAGGTAGCTAACAGCTACTACAAGGAGGACACACCTCCTTCAAATGTGACAGGGCCCTTAGTTCAGTTAGGTAGCTAACAGCTACTACAAGGAGAAGGACACACCTCCTTCAAATGTCACAGACATCTCAGTTCTGTTAGGTGGCCCATGGCAACTACAAGGAGAGGGATATACTTCCTTAAAATCTGATGGACCTCTCAGTTCTGTCAGGTAGCCAATTATTACAAGGAGAAGGAAACAACTCCTTAACCGCTTAGCTCCCAAGGAATTCTTAATGACACTAAGGAAAATCTATCATTTTGCTTCAACATGAATTTTCACCCTTTTCCAGTCAACTCTTTGGTAAGCAACCCATATATTTAGAAACATGGGAATATAAGCTTTCCAAATATGTTGACAAAAATCATGTTTTACGAATAATGACATTATCATAACAACCAGAATTTCGAACATTTGAAAAAAAAAATATTAAATTCCTATCATCAGTAAATGTTTTTAAGGATTGAAGTGAATAAAAACAAATATATCACAAATTCATAGTATTGAGAACTTCTGAATTACGAACCTAAGAATATGTATATGCCAGAAATTTAATGATTCATAATTGTTGCCATGGTTACTAGCTCCTTTTTTCGATTATTTTATGTCATTGAAATAAGCAAATATATTTTGGTCTGCCCAAATTTCATTACATAACAGAATTAACAGTTTAGTCAACCACTAGAATACATAATAGGAAACTGATAAAAACTTATTTGTTAGAATTTCACAGCAAAATTATTTCTTTTCGCATTTTAAAGTTGCCATGGCAACCAAAATTTGATTTGTTTGAAAAACGTTAATATTGTGTCTAAAAACAATTTATCCTGGTAACCATTGAATGAAAAGCTATTTTATGCAAATTGTGTAAGTTCTGTTGAATAGAAAATATGTCTAAGTTACAAGCTTTATTGAATATTTATTTTCAGAACTAAATGTTGTAGAAATATGAAATTATTTTTTCAATGTGTTTATTCTGTATTTGTTTTAGTTGTCATGATGACCTATAAGTTCAAACTTGGTTGATCATTTGAATGGCTAGACAACTGAAAATACCTTTAGGTCAACATAATCATAATCCAAACTCAGATTCAATAAAAAAAAAAAAAAAAACTAGTTCAAAATATGAATGAAAGAAAAGTTTTACATGGAGACTACTGAAAAAGTAGATGTCTTCTGCTTCAACGAAAACACCCATCGTGTTAACTTTGGTCAATCCATGTAAGTAATGTCATGTTAAACGAAGAAGTATTAAATATGCCCAGCTTCTTATCACACAAAGAAATAGAATATTTCTCAATGAGAATCAACATGGTGACCATTAAACTTTCCCATAATTTTCATCCACCTGCATCTTTTGAAGCCCAGTCTTACAAGTTTGACCATCAGTTGACAACTTTGTGATAATGGTAACAGGTCCTTGAATATCAAATCAACTGTGACATGTAAATACAGTAAAACACGTTTATAACGAACCTCAAGGGACCAAGAAATTTAGTTCGTTATACACATACAACGAATTTTGGCAAACAGTCACGCATAATTCGTTATAGGAATTGAACATGCTATAGAAATAAAGGAGCCTTATTTCATGATTAAATATAGACATGTATAGTATGTCCAAATAAACAGCAATTCACATTGCTTCCGAAAAACTCGAACAGTTACTTGAAAAAATGACAAATGACAGATTGCTTTTTGTTACTGTCTGAGATCTTGTTACGGGTCTTTGTGCTATCATTTGGCGATCCAGAGTTTTAATCCAATCCGTAAAAATGTTAGATGTCATACAACAGATAGAGATTTCACACCCTTAAAATACTTCAATTTTTTAAAATTGTACCCAGTGTTGTTGTTGGAATTTCGAAGCTATCTGCGATATCCTTTTTAGTCTTTTCATCATTGTCTACTTCACAAATAGTTTGGTATTTGGTTTCAATTGTTAACGCTTTCCGCTTACGAGACGGCGACGACAGAACAGAAAGCAAATATTTCATATTGATAAGATCAGTTCAGTAACTCAAACTCAAAAAACAATAGAACGCTGGTACGTATAACAACAACTCACTTTATTCGTCAATTTTACCTGTAGATAATTGAAACTTACCGTATTTCTCCGCCAATAAGCCCAGGGGGCCTGTGCATGAAATTGAGTAAAGAGTAGGGGGTGGGCTTATTGCCGGATAAGAGCCTATACCTGACCGATATCCTCGGTCGCCATCTTGGATTTTTCACTACTGTTATCGATGAACAAATCTATTCAGGCGAACGAAGACTGGTTACTGGATGATTAAAATAAGAACAAGAAGAAATATATATAAAAACAGGTTTGTATTAATTCCATATCAAGTAAATCAAACAAATACAACAAAATCACCATAGCACTGTCAATGAGTCACACACGTTCATGAACGATCGAAACCACCGAACAGAAGAGTCTCGTCGTCGGATTCCTCTGAATCAAACAGAATACCATCGGCCCTGGTACCATCAATGTCCTCCTCAATGTCTGTATCCGCACCGCTGACACCTACTTCCTCGATAAGTCGTCGGGATTGAAGTGAGTTCTCGGATCCGGACAGTGAATTGGAGATCCCGCAGCTGAGAAAAGAGCCGATGATGGTCTCCTCGGTGACACTAGCCCAAGCTGTGCTGACCCACGTAATGACATTCTGGCGAGTCGGCTGCACGATGTTACCATTCTTGTTGCGTTGGGCGGTCCGGAACCAGTCTGTCCACTGTTGGCGCATCCATTGTTTGAATACCTTATTAACATGGGTGTCCATCGGCTGAACTAAACCGGTACAACCTAAGAAAATAAACAGACAAAAACATTTCGTAAGAATAGTGCACAAGTGTGTGTACCGCTGTTCAAAACAACTCCCCATAGGGGCCAAGTGTGATTACATAGACCAACCTTTACATTTGCTATTACTTTTGCCTCCCTCCGCGTCTATAAAACGTATTTGACCTACATTCATTTCCGGGGTCTGCAGAACATTGCTTTATGTACCGTAATTGTCTGAATAAACGCACTTCCACGTTAAAATGTAATATTATATACATACCTCCGGGAATGGTGACGATGTCTGTGTCATACTGCTTGAAGATCTCAAGGGTAGACGGACAGGTGTGTGGACGGTAACTGTCCAGAGTAAGCAGTCTGCGGACATCGTCAGTGTTCGGGCCCCACACTCGTCGAATCCAGCGTTGCACCTCGGCAGTCGTCATCCATCCGTTCTGGGAAGCGGATACTCGAACATTCGGAGGAATCCGAAGTGAAGCCTGGATCCGGGACGACAGCTCACCAGATTTCTCCTGCAATAATAATAATAATAATAATAATAATAAATAAATAAATGAAATAAAAATACCTGGTAATTATAGCTGTACCATAGGTTGGAGATGCAGGAATAATGCTATCAAGAAGTGGAAAATCTGCAATAGAGAAATGGAAATTGAAATGATTACGAATATCATAAATTTCGTAGAAGCTGTCCATTTTGGTTTTGTAGAAAAATCTGTCGTGTCTCTGATTCCAATTCTGGTGGGTATATACAATGGATGTGGTTGATAAATTTCTTGTTACTAAAAGACAAGACTTCCAATGTAAACATCTTTTGCTTCATTGACAACACCTGCTATGTAAATCTTGGTCAAACCAAGTGAGTAATGTCACATTCTCATTTGAAAACAAGGTAAAGCTTATATCATAAAATTAAGTAGTCCGTCATTTTTACAACTTTTTTCAGGAAAATAGTGATAAAAGTAAGAGCCCCTTTAATATTGAACCAACCTTGACATGTAAACAACATAGGTTAGGGATGCAGGAATGTTGCTATCCAGAAATTAGAAATTCACAAGAGGGAAATTGAAATCACTATGCTTACCATACATCTTGGTGGAAAGCTATCCATGCTGGTTTCGTTGTAGGAAAAGATCGAGGGGCTGATTTTGAAGAACCTGTTGACTTTCAATTCTAATGTTTATATACAGAAAATGTATGATGGACGTGGTCAATAAATCTCTTGTTATATAACGACATTTTTAATATATACATTTAGCCTCATAAAAACAAAAACATCTTACCACCAAACTCACTGAAGATGCTGTCAACCAGCAACTCGATCACTTTATGATTTCGTTCTTCGTTTATTTCTTCTTAGATTTGGACAAAATACACTTAGTACAGTATACAACCATATATATTGATACCGCCGTTCACTTTTTGTGGAATAGAAAACTCTCATGGCAAGAGAATAAAAGTATTCTTTCAACTTAGAGTTAGAGATTTTAAATCCACCTATTAATTTTTTAGTATGGTATATGCATGTGTTGACACTGGCTTACTATATTCAGTTTCACAATTTCTGTTTCATGACACTTGATAACTATCCTTTAACCTTTATATTCAATATTGCTTATCTCAGGTGACCATGAAGGCCACTAGGCCTTTTGTTAATTCCTAACACACTGATTCACTTCCGCAAACCCAACCAATTCTCCTTAAACTGGCAAAATATGCCCCTTTACCATATATGGTTGGGTTGGAAAATTTTCCCTTTACAATAGGTTTATGTTATAAACAACATGTCTCTGGAGTTGTTCACCAAAATCAAAAAGAATACATGTAGTGTTGAGAAATTAATAGAATTGATTTCCCTCTCTATGAGTTATATCCAAATGGGCCCCATTTAAAATAAGTGTTACACTGATGTTTACATGGCATGTTGATTAGAAATATTATGTGATAAATCATATGACTGGCCTAGATTTTCAATGTTAAAGTTGTGAAACTAAAACATTATTTATCATAACTGCTCAGTTGTTGTGATAGCTAGCATGCTTTGTTTTTGATAACTTTTGTCAGCTGAAATGTTCACATGTAAATTACACCAAACATAAGAACCTGACTGCAATTCTTCATATACATATAACATGATAATTTCTTTTACTTTTAAAATTATAAATTTAAGACCTGTCAGATTACAGTAGTTGGGGTTTCTGAAGAATTCAGAAGGCCCTTTTTATGTAAATTCATGAACAAAATGAAAAGTAGAAAGAATCCATTTCAGTAGGGCATGTACATACTTTTAGCCTAATATCTGATGATGGTTGACTTATTATCCACCCATCTGTCCTTACTTCTGGAGAAAAATTGGGATGGATCTTTTTCAAATTGAATATCTTAGTTTGCCTTGGTCATTAGTTGTGTGTAGTCCATATCAGGAGCCATTGGAAAAGCAAGATAGCTGACAATCCACCATCTTAAATTTTGACAATAAAATTGTAACATTTTTTTAAGAAGTACTGAAAGAATTTTTCACAAATTCTTATTGTAGATGCCCCTTGGTCCAAAAATTGTTCACTTTTGATTTTTTGACTGATCAGAAAACAATATTGCTGACAGGTGGGGATCTTGGATTGGCAGTTAAAGATCATTATCGTTACTTCCTTAAAGGAATGTTTAAATTTTGAATAATTAAGAGCAAAAACAGTTTAATAATGGAAAAGAAGGGAATAGATCCATCTTTTAATGAATACAGAATACAAGCATTTTGATGATCTGGCTCGGGCGAGAGCGAAAGCGCGGTCTCACGAGGTCAGAGCCCTTGCTTCATCCTGGGCCCTTCTCTCAATGGGTCCTCCTTTCAGGAGGTCATGTCTGCAGCATTCTGGCAGGGCAGGGATACCTTCACAGATTTTTATCTGTGATCCCTAGCTTCCCACTCAGAAGGCCTGTATTCATTGGGACCTTTGGTGGTGGCATAGTCAGTGGCTGGGCCTCCTCGTTAGCCCCGGGCCATGTCTTTCCGTACGGCAGCATGTGGGTACACCTGCTCTTTCACAGAGAGGTCCCTTCCTTCACTTTGGCACTCTGTTCTCCCTCCCTACTACTTTGGTTGTGCTGAAGGGGCTGCCTGGCTTCTAGTCACCACTACGGTAAGACGAATTCGCATACTAAAGTTATGGTAATTATTACTGAAATGAAATTGAGTTTTTTAATGTAAAACCAATTTTCATGATGTAATACTTACCATAACTTTATGGAGTCCCACCCTATCCTCCCCTCTTCCTTATCTGCCTGGCTGCCCCTCTGTGGCGTTCCTGCCGTGATGGCTCATCATGGTTCATACAAACTTTTCATAACAAAATTCAAGCACTTTTCCAGCACTTTTTTCAATTTTCAAGGACTGCCAGTTCGGTAAAAATGTATGAATTTTGGCGCAGTAAGTACGCTTCTTAGTTTGTAAATAGTAAGAAATTACACAAACAAATTGATAAACACCTAGATCTTTTATATGCCAACACTTTTTACCCACAAGTACTTCCGCTCCCACTGCTGATTGTAAACACATTTATGTGTTCCAGACATGACGCGTACACGAGGAATCCCCCGTCTAGACAGCGTGCTCCCGGTATCACTCAAACGCTTGATAGCGAGTCATTGAATGCAAGCGTTTGTGTGACCAGGTCTCTAATACACAGGACCAACAATGGTGAATCTGATCCGGATTTGATGGGAAATGAAAACAAACACATCGTCGATGTTTTTAAATTTATTTAATGCGTATTTTCTGAGAAAATATTTATTGAATCATTTTCAAATCTGATACAGAACATGTAATAAATGTATATTTCTCAAATTCCAGAACTTTTCAAGCACTCATGAGCAAATTCCAGCACTTTTCATGCACTGGACCAATTTTCCAGCACTTTTCAAGCACTGGCCTAAATTCCAGCACTTTTCATGGCCTGTGCGAACCATGCTCATGGATCGGAGGGAGGGCGGGATTGTTTTTCTTTTGAATCTTTTGTTGTTGGGATACAAAGATGGGTGTAGGTACTGTATTTGCATACTAAAGTTATGGTAAGTATTACATCATGAAAATTGGTTTTACATTTAAAAAAAACCTCAAGTAAATCACATATATAAGCATTGTTATGTAAAGGAAAAGAATCAAAAAGTTATTTTAGTGTCTCCTGAAATATCCCACTCAATAGAGTTACGAAGTATTGACTCCTGGCAGACGATATGTAATACCACAGACTTTAACCCTTGTAGCTATAGTGATTCTCTACACACACAATATCGTATACCACAGGTTTTATCTTATCCTTGCAGTTACAATGTTTCTATATGGTGTATGTGTTCCAATGAATACCTCTTTGTGTGTAATTTCTCTTTGGTTTTAACAACAACATATATTCTATTGATAATATCTGACACATGTTGCCACATGAATTCGTTACCTAAATATAGAGACCCGTCATACTCACGCAGGACATATATTGATTAGAGGGGACAGGAAATCAGGGCTATAGTTACTGCATTGTGAAGCATTAAAGTGTGGAATATATCATATCAGAAAGGTAAGCTTAGACTAACTCTGTGTTGTACAGAGCTTTTTTAGCCCACCACCATCAGATGGGTTGTTCATGGTTTTGTGTCCATCTGTCTGAGCAAATTACTTCTCCTGTAGGAATGGTTAGATTCTGTCCCAACACCTTTAAGTTTCTTAAACACTAGATATTTTGAGATAAGATCATGATTACATTACTAAAATGATATTTCAATTTTTCAATTATTTTATGAATGATATTTTTGTTGCATACACGATCATATGTATTTGAAAGTGTCACTGATTTCCATCATAATTCTAAAACAGAATGTTTGTGTTTTAGTTTCATTTCCCTGGCCCTGAGTATCAGTACTTTGGTTTCATTGGTTCATAAATCGAAAGTTTACTCCTACTCCAATCTGCCGGACATTACCGTAATCATTGGATTATCGCCCCTACAAGTTGCTGATGCTAGTCATTAAATGAAACAACCTTATCGACATTTTCTTCATTACTTGTACATCAAGAAAACGTTTTGTGTTGTGTATTAAATGATAATCAGACATTGAAATTTGTAAATACAATGACAAAGACTCACGTTTTATGGTGGTAAATTTTGCGAGGCGATGCCAATATGGCGGTTTATATGTATGTTGAGTATGGTTGTGTAATGTATGTAATTGTGTGTGGTGTGATACTCCAAACACATGCGCGCTGTCAATCTTCCTGTCCTTTCCCGCTTTTGTGTCTTTCTTTTCATTTGGTCAGCAGATTTCAAAGGGGTTGGACATGATTCGAAATGTAAGTAGACATCGCCGTGAACTATTCGTAAATGATTATTACTCATTAGTAATTACAATTGCTTACAAGTTCAGTCTTAATTTTATACCCGTGTTTAGGGATTTCTTTGTGTGGACAATAAATTTGATCCCAGTACCATTGAACCAGTCGTTATTAAAAAAAGAACCCTAATTTCACATATATCTTTCTTTTTTTTCTTTTTCGAAAATTTTCATCCCGTTTAATACTGTTGAAAACTTTTGAAAATACTGAAATATGTAGTTGAAAATAAGAATGAAACTAAAATAAGAATGATTTAGAGTAGCATAAAATTTTGACGGAAACAGCCGGGGTGCTCTTTGCTGCTGGACCCTGAAAGAAGACGGCGGCAGGCGGCAGAAAGAAGATGGCGGGTATTTTATGTAGGTAAGTATCACTATATATAAGCTGAATTTAAAGTCAATACTTATACTGAACTAGCAATTGTACTTTTTGCAAAAATTCATTTGAAATGAGCTATCGCAGGTATTGAATTTAGGCTCGACGGCGACGCGCAAGCTGGGCACTGCCGCCATGGCTCTTTTTTCAAAATATTTTCAAGACTTTTCCTTTGAAGCAGTATGCATTTGAAAAATGTTATGTAAGCATCTAGCACATTTTTGTTGCTTCCGTAAAGTATTTCAGTGTTTTGAAATGAATTTATTTTTGAATGATCGTTTCATAATGGTCTCATCGCAGTCACTTCTGTCAGTGGCCCAACAGATCGGAAATTAAACAGAAAAAAACTTATCCGTAATATTGTACTGTACTACTTACGCTACCGTGAATAGATATAGGAATCTATCTGTATAATATATCGGTCACTGTCCGTGCTATTGTAGATCTAGCTCTTTCAAATTTCAGATCGGCGATAATTTAGAAGTACCTCAAGGCCAGGGTATGAAATCGTACGGGAACTCCACAGCAATGCCAATTGTAAGGTTTACAAGTGAAGTTATAGTTTTAGTTTAAATATAGTTTTTGTCTTTCTGACATGATGTCTCGTTGATTCTGTTGAAGAGTGATGCATGTGAACGATTGCAATATAAAGATTGGGAATAATGAAAATGTCAATTGACATCTGAATCCCGGAAAGTGTTTTAATAAAGATTAGGATAAAACTAGCAAAGTGTTAGGTCCCATTGTGAATGTGTAAAGTGTTAGGTCCCAGTGTGAATGTGTAAAGTGTAATTGGTACAATTCTTATTATGCCTGAACTTTTTGATATATGTACTGTATTTGTTTATCTCAGAAATTTCAGTATTATGTCAACTGCTTCCACTTTCAATTCAACACTTGATTCATCAATTTTACACAGCCCTAGGCTCAATATTTGTCATTAATTGTTGACTGTTTTTAAGCGTTTTAGAGTTTTGTTTCCATGGTGAATGGAATGAAATGGGATAAATAGTCTAACCAATACCCCTCGAGAGCTTATTAAGACATTGCAGTATTATCACTTTGGGCCTTATTAAAAGTCAAATTGAAACTTTAAGAAACTCAAGTGACCGGAAGCACAACAATTAGATGTCGATAATCAATGAAATTGATTAATTGAGAGGACATTTTCTTAGTACAGTTAACCAGACTTTGTAGTGGTTTGTTCAGAACTGTAGTTCTGGTTAAGTAACCATTAATTATGTCCTTTCAGCTACAATGACGTACATTTTTGAAATACCTCTACTGTAGCTAAATGTGGCATTTGTAATAGACATAGCCAAAGTTAATTTTGTGATAGACGTAGCCAAAGTTAATTTTAGGATCAGTTAGGACAGCTACTGTTTGTAACAGGCATGGGTTCAATTACATGATGATGTAATTAATTAAATTACAATTACATTATGAAAATGGCATTGCCATTACAGGTATTTTCAAAATAATTAAATAACCATTACATGACGGTCCAATGTAATTAATTAAAGTACACATTACTTTTCAAGTCAAAATGATTTTTGAAATACAAACGTCAAAATAAATTATCATACTGCACAGATTTATCACACAAATTTAATTTTAAGATTCAATCTCTGTATGACCATGGTCAAGATATTATCATTTTGCTAGCTGTCCATCGCTTAATAATTTGACAGTCCTGAACATCAAAGTAATTAATTTCAGTATATTTAATATAGACTCCTATTGGGAAGACTATAAGCTTATACAGAAGTGTATATTTCTTGCACATAATCATAGCAATAATGAAATATAGTTATTTATTTCCCGTACTCTCTTTCAGCAAGTGGATGTCCCTGAAGAAATGAAATCTGGAATGGTAGAAGGTATCTCTATTGATTCTTCTAAGTTGGAATTGGCCATGGTGACCAACAATGGATTTGAGGACCTTATGGTGGAGAAAAACGTCCTTCTTTCTGGCCTCCAATTAGATGTTTTAGATGATTAATCACTTGAGGAGATGCTAACAACCATGTTGCCTTTTAATGTCACAGTACTCTCTAAAGGCGGCAGTATATTTACCATCACAAAAGAAGAATCAACAAATTGTGGAAACTAAAAAAATGTGGAAAAGATCATTGTATACTGCATTTGTAGTAAATATGTATACAATCTTCAATTTACTTGAGTAGAAAGATTCACTAGTTATACCAAGTTTGTGTAGAAAGGATCACTGTATACTTAGTTTGTAGTGTACATAGAAAGGTTTACTTATTTATTTTTTTTTCTGAGTTTAGTGTATACAATATATAAAAAAAAACTTTTTGTAGAAAAGATCACCGCATACTGAGTTTGTTGTTTACAAATGTGTAGAAAAGATCGCTGTATACCGAGTTTATAGTTTACAATTGTCTAGAAAAATCACTGTATACTGAACATGATATGACTTCTGTTTAAAACCTTCATTTAAACTTAGGCATGTATTTTTTTATGTATCTTAAAAGTCTACCTACAACAATTTTGTGTATGCAATCTTGTACTAGGATATTGACATGACAAGATTACATTGCTGAACAAAGCATGGAAAGAATACTGTATCTAAAAACTGAATAAAACAAGATATAAGCATCTTTATCATGTTTTTATTATTATTATTATTTTTCAATGATGTCTGTCCACATGGAATTTGTAAGCACTCTTGTGCATTCTTATACCACCAAAAGGTGGGTAAACTGGAATCAGGTTGTCTATCCGTCCATCCATCTGTTTGTCTGTCTGTCTGTAGACACATCTTGTCTGGACAACTCAAATGAAACTTTACAGTAATATTCGGGACAATGTGTAGATGTGCATGCACCATTTTCTCTCGAAATATTGATTGCCATGGCAACTGGTCATTATAGACAGGTTTTGCATGTTGGTCAACTTCCAAACCTGTAGACCAATTTCAACAAAACTTCGCAGGAATGTCAGGGAACATGTGCACATGCCGCTGTGTTTCAGAGGATGTTTCTGTGCAAAAGGTCACCATGGGGAGATAACTAAGGCTGTGGGTGTTGGGGGTATTAGTTATCATTTGGATTACAGTTTCAGTTATCCCTGGGCAATGTGGAGAGGATATAGTAATGATTTTGAGGATTGAATGTAGAGGTCGCAGTACTTGCATAAGTACTATATGGTTACCTTGTAAACGCATTGAGACTAAGACAGTATACCTTAATCAAATTTGGAACATGTATCCCTTATGAGAAGTCGGTTTCTTTAGAAATTCAGGGTCAGATGTCAAAGGTCAAGGTCACAGTCAAAAAATGGATAGATGCATGGGGGTGTTCTTTGCATTACCCTCATTTTTCTATCAAAATTCACAATCTAAAAGATATTCACATCTTGCAAATTTCAAGGTTCAAGGTCACAGTTAGGATGTTGAAAAATAATAATACAAGAGGAATAAAATATCTTGCGACAAGTTTTAGAGAACAGAGAATATATAAACATGTCAACAGAATTGTAGAACCAGCAAAACAAGTGTAAAATTGAAACAAAGACAATATCTACTCAAGATTCCCTGAAAAAGTACAAGGAGAATAAGACCAGGTGTTCCGGAAGAATAGGCATCTTCTATTTTAAGTTATGGTGACATATCATGTTTGTTTTAGAAAATTGGCACTCTTATGCAGTCATTTACAGACAATCTGGAAAATGAAGCTGCCCAATATTTGTATGTAGCATGTTATTTGCATGATGGTCTAACTAATGGTCTTACACAGTCTTTAAAGTGATATTATGGTGTCCAAGATCAACATTTCCTACAATGTATCCAAAGAAATGGACAACTTCCCTGTCATTGCATCTTGGAGCCTACTTGGGACATGTATTGCATAAGTAATACTACTATGCTTGTTATTTCTGATATCTGCTGGTCATTTTTTATGGGCTGCAATGATTTACTGCTTGCATATAGTTGGTTTCAGTATATAGCAAGCTAATAACAAAGAACTTATTTTTTCAATGGTCTTAGCATACCAGTACTTTCAGTACTTTGATTGTTCAGTGTTTTCACCTCCACCAGTACTTATGATACTGGTAAGGCTATAAGGGCCTTTTAGTCTCTAGTCATACTCTCTACCACTAGACTAGGTCCTTTTCTTAACCTTTCAGAAAGTCCTCCACTGCATGTATAACATTATCATCTGACCGAAAATGGTTACAAGGTCTCAATTCACCAATTGCGATCACCTTTTGTCCAGGGTCGTGCATCGACATAAACAAGGTTGAAAACCTTAACCAATTTTGAAGTTCGCTGGAGTCAAATGTATTTAAATATTTGAACAACTATTTGTCAATAACAAAATGACCCAGGGTCATGATATTGGGCCAGGAGCATGCTGGGATTAAGGGCTACCAAGTCTGTTCATATGAATGACCTTGACCTACTTTATAAGTCACAGAGGTAAAATGTGTTAAAATCTTTATATGACTTCTCAATAACCAAATGGCCCAAGGTTATGATATTTGGCCAGTAGTATGATGACATGAAGGGCTATCATGTTGTTCAAATGAATGAACTTGGCTTCATTTCAAGGTCACAGGGGCCAAATACATGTATGCTGAAATCTTCAAATAACTTCATTTCTATAACCAAGAGGTTCAGGGACTTATTATTGGCTCTGTAGCATGCTTGAATGAAGAGCTACAAAGTTTGTTCCAATGAATAACCTTGACCTTTATTCAATGTCACAGGGGTCAAATGTGCTGAAATCTTCAAATAACTTCTTCTCAATAACTGAGAGGCCCAAATACCTGATATTAGGTCTGTAGCATTTTGGGATGAAGGGCTAACAACTTTGTTCAAATAAATAACCTTGACCTTTTTTCAAGATCATAGATGTCAAATATACAAAAACCATTTAAACAACTTCTCCCCAATAACCATGTGGCCCATTGACTTGATTTTGAGTCTGGATTATGTTGAGAATAAGGGCCAACAAGTTAGTTGAAATTAATAACCTTGACATTTACTCAATGTCATAGGGATCAAATATGATGAAATCTTTTTAATATCCAAGAGGCCCAGGGACACAATATTGTGTCTGCAGCATGCAGGAATTGTAGAGCTGTTAAAATGGAGGTTGCTGTGTTATTATCACAAAATGGAGATAGCTTGGTTATAAGCACAAAATGGAGATAGCTGTGGTGTAAGCACAAAATGGAGATAGCTGGGTTATAAGCACAAAATGGAGTTAGCTGGGTTATTATCACAAAATGGAGATAGCTGTGGTGTAAGCGCAAAATGGAGATAGCTGGGTTATAAGCACAAAATGGAGTTAGCTGGGTTATTAGCACAAAATGGAGATAGCTGTTGTGTAAGCACAAAATGGAGATAGCTGTTATTATAACAAAATGGAGATAGCTGTGTTATAATCACAAAATGGAGATAGTTGTGTTATAATAACAAAATGGAGATAGCTGGGTTATAAGCACAAAATGGAGTTAGCTGGGTTATTATAACAAAATGGAGATAGCTGTGTTATTAGCACAAAAAAGAGATAGCTGTGTTACTAGCATGAAATGGAGACAGCTGTTATTATAACAAAATAGAGATAGCTGTGTTACTAGCACAAAATGGAGATGGTTGTGTTATAAGTACAATACTGCGATACCTTTGTTATTGAAGTATGGTTATGAGAAAGCTCTTATTTTTTTTTTTGAAAGTTTACTTTTTTATGGACACTGGATTCTGGAATTGGTGAATATACTTATTTTAACAGTTCTTGGACATTTGAATATGTGGATTAGGAGTACCCATGAAATCACTGAAGATACTCCCTTTGGATTTTACAGTATTAACATGAAATATGCCATCAATAGGTAAGTTATGCTTTTCACTTCTTTTGCAACAATTTTGGATATCGGACAGACTCCCGGAAAAACAGCACTATTCCAAGTTTATCTCAGCTTCATTTACGGCAAACCTAAACAGAATTCCACAAGCTGACCTGAGCAGTTCAAAAATATCCATTTTCAAAATGGCGGTCATGGCAGCCATCTTGGATTTCAGACGAACTTAGAAACAACTCTTAGTCAGGACAAAAATGGTAGTCCTTCATCCCAGCATGCTACAAGCCTAATATCAGTTCCCCTTGCTTTTTGTTTGATCAAAGATGTTTGAAGATTTCATATACATTTGACACCTGTGACCTTGAATGTTAGTCAAGGTTATTCATAATTGCAAGCCTTATAAAACAACACCTGTAGATCAGTATATGCTAAACACTAGTGCTCTACACCTTGTGGAACTTGAGAAGAAGATTGTTTAAAACTGGTACCCTATATTGTACATTTCAACAATGATTTCTGCTTTGACCCCCTACTGAAACTGGAAGTTGACATTTTTCCTGATAACAATATATAAGAAAGTTTCCTTGTTTGTTAATCTCTACAACATATCCAAAGATGAACTTTGTATCTTGAAACCTTGAGGAGATATAACTACATAATAACGAAGAAATACACTTTTTAAACGTTCAAACATATTTGACCCCTGTGACCTTGAATGTCGGTCAAGGTTATTCATATTTGCAAGCCTTATAATGTAACATCTGATGATCAATATATCCCCAATATTAGTTTTCTGGACCTTGTCGAATTTGACAAGAAGATTGTTGAACACTGGTAGCCTATTTTGTATATTTGAAGTTTGACCCCTTTCGGAAA
The DNA here is from genome assembly GCF_031769215.1 of Ylistrum balloti. Taxonomy (NCBI): domain Eukaryota; kingdom Metazoa; phylum Mollusca; class Bivalvia; order Pectinida; family Pectinidae; genus Ylistrum; species Ylistrum balloti. Next base: position 89,007 of record NW_026782304.1, read on the forward strand.
CCGGAAGTTGACATTTTTCCTGATAACAGTATATGAGAAAGTTTCTTCGTTTGTTAATATCTATAACATATCCAAAGCCGAACTTTCTATTTTAAAACGTTAATTAAGTATAACTTCATCAAAATAAATTAAACAATCTTTAAGGTTCAAATGTATTTGACCCCTGTGACCTTGAACATAAATCAAGGTTGTTCATATTAACAAACTTTATTTTCCATTACTTGAGTATGATATTGACCAAATCATGACAAGAAGACTTTTTAAATTTTATCTCACAAAATTGAACCCTTGAACTATGACGCCTACCGAAAACCAAAAGTTGACAGTGTATTTTTCGTCCAATTTGGTAGTTCTTTATCCAAGCATGCTACATAGAAAATATGAGAGCCCTACGCGTTTTGGTTATTGGAAAACATTATTTAACATAATTGACCCCAGTGACCTTGAAAATAGGTCAAGGTCGTTCATATTAAACCTTATTTTCCACCACTTGAGTATGACATGGACCAAATATTATGACCTTAGGCCTTTTGGCTTTTGAGAAGAAGATTTTTGAAGTTTGTATCAGAAAATCTCACTTTTGAAATTTGACCCCTACCGGGAACAGGAAGTTGTCATTTTATAGAAAAAAGGTTCATGAGAAATGTTATTTTTATCTAATTCTTCATCACATATCCAAAGTTGAATTCAGTACATGGAGCCCTTCATGAGATACTGACACTAAGCTAAAATCGGAAATGACGTCATGGCGGCCATTTTGTTTTTTCAACCTGGTTCACAATCTCACCAATTACTGAAATGAATATGGGGAAACTTTTCCCGACCAATTAAATCAGATATTTATCAAAGATTTTGGAATAATTCAAGTTCAAACTTTTTGTCGGCATTTCAAAACATCAAAGGAAATTTTCAAAATGGTGTATAACGATAACGAAAAACGTTATTGAAAAAGTGAAGATATCAACTTCATCAGATAATCATTTTACGTTGATTTTTGGAAGAATTTTTCAAAAATCTTGAAAAATGAATTTTTTAAAAAAATTTGTGACCTTTGACCCAACATCGAGCTTTTTTATTCGACATATTTTCTGATAACATGTCTTGACAAAAATTTAGATAAGGAATTCTCTACAAATAATATAATTGCACAAACTCTCCACAATGAATGGTTATTTAGTTACAGCAGTTTTAATGTTTTTAGTTTATGACGTCATGGCGGCCATATTGGATGTTTGACCTATTTGAAAATTTTCCTGTAACACCTTCAGACCTTCATTAAAAACATACTAACTAAACCATCAACCTTTCTTTCACTCATCTCAAGATACAGACTCCACAAAATACGGAAGAATAAAAGAAGAATAAGAAACTTAACAAAAACCATAGGTCTTTTCACCTTTGGGTGAAAAGCTTTAAAAAAAGTAGATGACATATCTCATAGACTACCGGTATACTGATACATGCACTCAAAATATACTTAGTAACATACTGTAAACTCCAATATCTTGGAGGGACCCCATTTTCATGGTTTTACAAAAATGTGTTTTTCATTAGCTGTTGAATTTTTGGAGAAATCTTGCCTGTGAAATCCACTAGTACTGAAAGCCTTGTCACTTTTTATTAGCTCACCTGGCTGAAAGGTTCCTCTGATGAAGCCCAACAAAGTTTTTGAAAAGAAATGACCTTGACCCTTATTCCAGGTTACAGAGGTCAAATATGTTAAAACCTTTATATGACTTCTTTCAAAATACCAGAAGGCCTAGAATCATTATATTTGGCTTGAAGGTTCCTTCGATAAAGCCCAACAAAGTTTGTGAAATGAAATGACCTTGACCCATATTCAAGGTCACAGAGGTCAAATGTGTTTAAACGTTTAAACGACTTCTTCCTAAATACCGAAAGGCCTAGAATCATTATATTTAGCTGGAAGGTTCCTTTGATAAAGCCCAACAAAGTTTGCAAAAAGAAATGACCTTGACCCATATTCCAGGTCACAGATGTCAAATGTGTTAAAACCTTTAAATGACTTCTCCCCAAATACAGGAAGGCCTAGAATCATTATATTAGGCTACTATGTTCCTCTTATGGTGTCCTACAAAGTTTGCTTAAAGAAATGACCTTGACCAATCTTCAAGGTCACAACAGTCAAATATGTTAAAATGTTTAAACAATTTCTTATGAAATATAGAAAAGCCTAGTATTATTTTATTTGGCCAGTATGTTCCTTTTATGAAGTCCAAGAAAGTTTGCAAAAAGAAGTGACCTTGCCCCATAGTCAAGGTCACAGGGGTCAAATGTGTTAAACCTTTAAATGACATTTTCTGATGATCCAAAACATCTAGGATAGTGATATTATTCCAAAATTGGTTCTCAATGATGCCCGGTAATATTTGAGAACAGAAATGATCTTGACCCATATTCAAGGTCACAACAGTCAAATGTGTTTAACCTTTGAATAACTTCTGATTAAGCTAAAGGCTTAGGATCAGAATATTTGTCCAAAAGATTCCCTTAATGGTGCCCACATAGTGTGTGAAAAAATAGCTTGACCCATAATGATATTTAATGTCATTTGGGTTAAATTTGGTAAAATAGTTAATCAACTTCTTCTGATTAACCAAAAACCCATCATATTTGGCCATTAAAAGCTTATATACAAATGACTTATTTTGGACTACTAGGGGACAGAACCCATATGGAGTAATTTGTCATATTGCTTTAAGCATCTACTGTGGAACATATAAACAGATATGATACAGTTGGTAATAAAGATCCAGGTGAGCGATACAGGCCCTCTGGGCCTCTTGTATGTTTATTACTCCATGGACGTAAAATGCATGGATAAAGATCCTTGATTTCAATTAGAATAAAACTACCATGAAGATTTAGGATAATACAGTATATTCTTAGTGTAGAAATGTCTTCATGACTATGAATAAACATCAAAAATGAAAATAAGTCCTCAGATAAAAAAGAGTTATGTTATAACAATGAAATGTTCATGAAAGTTTTTACACTTGAAAAGATCTATAAGGCTTTAACCAATATGTTGTTTATACATAAAACATTAGAAACAAGTTAGTTTGGTGTATCATGAAATTAACTTCAGCATTTAGAAGTCCAAAAATAAGTTTCAACTGTTAATGTCATGGTCTGCTTATTATCACATTTCCCCCCTGACAAAATGAACATGATAATAAGCAGATTTCACTTTACAACAATTCTTGTGGATGCATGAACTCATCATTGCACTAATATGCCAAAAGTGTGATGTGATTTCATAGCTCCAAATGAAGTACATTTACAGTGTCCGGTTATCCAAAATTACCAGCAAAGTTACAGTTTGTGTCAAGTGTAGTGGTACTGGGACATCCTGTGGCTGTCAAGTGTCACCTGGATATAGGGGATCAGATAAAGCCAGTGTTTCAACATTGGTGTTCCAACTGGTCAATACTGTTATAAATCAATGACCAACAATGAGCTCAGTAAACTTCTTACTTAAGTGTTGCTGGCGTGTTAAAGGTCAATACTGAGTGATAGTAGCATCATAATTTATTTTGATAGTATTGCAGATCTGTAGGGAATTGGTATCACATCGTAAGTACACCACTATCAATATCCAACAAGACTTTGAGAAATATAACCAATAATATCTGAACTATTTAAAGTTAATATGTAAAATTAAATTATTCAAAATTGTGCTAGACATAATTCATAATGTATCTGCCTGTGTTAATTTAGTACTGACATCTGCTGTGAACAATTATGTATTGACCAGTGGCCAGAGGTATTCTGTCGTTACTGATCTACTACACATGTTCATGTATTATTTCGTTCCCTGATTATATAAGTCATTACCTGAAGCCTATCTAAGCAGTTTGTATGATGGTCAGTGTAACTTTATCTTGTTGTAAACAGCCGAATCTATTGCCATTTATGTGTGCAAGTTGTTGACAACTCATGTATACTTCAATCCTTGGTTAACTGTTAGCTAATGTGTATTATTACTTCATCAGTTAATTAACATGGCTAGTATAAATACGACCACCTTTCTAACCAGTATGTATCGGTTCCTGAAGGCCAGATAGGAGAGAGGCTAGTCTCCACTGGCGGGAAGCCAGAGCAAGAACATCTCAACTGTAGACCCAACTTATGAAATGTAACAAGTTTCCATTTATATCTACAGAAGATTGATACTGTATTCTAATAAGTATTGTAAATTTTCTTACCAAGTAAGTTAATACCATAGTGGCTTATCTGTCACTTTCCTCTTTTGAAAACAAACCTGGTGATATCAAGACATATACCCTCATACTCCAAAACTGCAGAGGCTGAGGTGAGTCATAAATACTTGACGACAAAACTACATCCGGAGCTAATCTTTAAGAATTCCAGAGGGAAAACTACCCAAAATATTGAATAGTATAATGAAGTATGAAATATAAGCAATAGACTCTTAATTAAGATCTGTTTAGCTTGCTCATTGGATTGGATGTGATGTCCTGATGCATCATAGGAAAGGATCCCCCCTCCCCAATATGGACACTTTGATTATTAGATTTGATTGGGTTTCCAGAAATCAAGTTAGAGAGGAAGAAAGTAAAAGTAAAACAGCTTGATATGATGTTTCAGAGAGGCAGACCGTGAAGAAACATTAAGAACCTTCAAAGAAATCCAGGCGAGTGCAATGACGGAGTATCTGAAGGTGAATATATGTGTGTGTCACAAACTCAATTTTCATTGATGAGTTAAATCCCTTTGTCAGTAATTGTCTTTGATATTTATTTGAGAATCATGACTGCATTATAACCCTGGCTGTTCACATGGTGATAAACCCAGGAAACAAACTTGAGAATGAAAAGAGTTCTCTCATCCATTTCATCAGTCTTGTATATCTGGTTTTATTACGGGAATCATTGCTTCATTACACATCTTTGAATCTGTTTTCTATTTCAACAGATATTTAATGACCCAATACATGGTCATATTGAGTTACATCCCTTGTGTGTCAAGATAATCGACACACCAGAGTTCCAGAGACTACGACATATCAAGCAACTTGGGGCTTGCTACTTTGTTTATCCAGGGGCTGCACACAACAGATTTGAGCACTGCTTAGGGTTTGTATAATATTTGTTGTCAGTTTTTTTTATCCAGTCAGGCAAAGATTTTCCGTTTTTTACTACTGAGTACTGTACAAATCTGATTATTTGAGTTTAAATAATCAGATTTGTACAGTACTCAGTAGTAACTTATTACATTGCGGAGTTCCGCCTATATCTACTTTCTAGTACTATGACGTCACTAACACACCACGTCATTGTAACCAGTGTACTATCTATGACGTCAAATATCAATAACATGTGTAGTTGCTATGCATAGGCAGTATATATAGCCCTGTAGTTTGAATATTTACTCTGTTCTGAGGACGACACACCTAGTGTGTCGAAACATGTAAACCATTAAACTCGACTGAAATCTACCGAAGGCGTTGTCTGGCTGTCTGTTCCTTTTGATTATTGAAACTTGTCAATAAAAACTTTTTGATGTATGATGACATGACAGTCTGTAACATTCAAAGGTTTTGAAAGGCAGTATCCACTAATGTGTCTTGTACAATCTGCTGAATCATGAAGGTAAGGATGTAGGACAGAAAGGATGTCACCATTACTGGTGCAATGACTTTTTAAGAATAAGTATTTTTCAGTTTACCTATGTTCTTCATTTTTAACCAGATTCTCAGATAAAATCTGGTTGATGGTGAAAGTTAAATCTTTTTGTTGACTTACAATAATCATTCAAGTTATATATAATTTGTGTATCCAATGTTCAGTTAAATTGATTAAACTCTATATTGTACATGTGAAAAAATACACCATGGCAACCCTATATTTTTTGTATTGTATTTGTCATGTAATTTTTTCTAGAGTTTGTCACTTAGCAGGAGAACTGGTCCGAGCCATCAACAGCAGACAACCACAATATTGTATCACCAGTACTGACATTCTTTGTGTGGAAATTGCTGGCCTCTGTCATGATCTTGGTAATTACCTGTATATCACTGACTGGGTTATCTATCTCTTTGAACTGTGATTGACCATATTTATGACCTGTTAACTTGTATATCATTAACTGGGTTATTTTCCTCTCTGACCTCTGACTGACTTAAGTAATGACCTGTTCACCTGTATATCACTTGACTGGATTATCTCCCTCTCCATTCCCTGTCATGAAGGGCTGAAATGATATACCATTTTGCATCATATTGTGATACAATATCATATCAATTTGTTTTATTTACCTGTATTCTGATACTCTAAAAGTACATAAATATTAATCAATTTTGATCAATTTCTTAAAATATGGATTTGTATTTTTTTAATCATTTAGCGAAGATATGGTCTACTGTGCAATCACACCCAGAAAGCATTAAAAATTATACAAAGACAAATGTTGGTAGTATTTAATTTTGAAGAGTAGGGTTTCACTAAATCTCATTATACACTTAATAATTATAACTTTTAGCTTGTGAACATTCATGTGTATCGTGTTACATATTGATTTATAAAAGTTATACCACAATATGTTTTGTATTGTGGGTTATTTTCCTGTCCTACCTCTGTTGTGACCTTGGAAATGACCTTAAATTCATCAAGTGGAATATCTCCCTCTTGGCCCTCTCCAATAACCTTTGTAAAGACCTGTAAACCTTTATTATCATAGATTGTGTTGTCTCCCTGTCCTACCTCTGTCATGACCTTGGTAATGACCTTTAAGTCATCAAATGGGATATCTCCCTTTCTGACCTCTCCAATGACCATTGTAAAGACCTGTAAACCTTTATAATCATAGACTGTGCTGTCTCACTGTCCTACCTCTGTTATGACCTTGGTGATGACCTTTTAATCATTGACTGTTAAATTTCAGTTTAATTTCTTATTGAAATAAATTGTTATAGGGTATGTTTCTTGTTAAAAATCTTGGTTAAGTATAGGGATTCAACAATAAATACATACAGACACATGTCATTTGAAGAAGTTGTAGACATTTTTTCTGACTTAACCACAATAAGTGTATACTCTGAACTTAACAGATATTGAGTGACATAATAACTCTTAAATTGTGTAATAACCAAACTATCTTGACATGATCAGCATATGGCTGGGTTTTTCCATTTATGAACGCAAATGAATATTGGTAAAGTAAGACTATCTTTATTCTTAACCCATTGTCAGTATACAAGGGGAGGTGATTAAAATTTCATGACTCCATTCATATTATATTTAAAATGCTCTAATTTATATCTTCTTACTTATGTTTGGTTTTTATATTCTTTAAGGTCATGGACCATTTTCTCACATGTTTGACGGAAAGTTCATCCCACAGGCATTGCCTGAATTGGATTGGGAGGTAAGATATTCTCTTGGGTCTGATATTTTTGTACACTTAACTTAAGATATCATACCTACAAAGAATTGAAATCTAAATTATGTTTGAATTTCATGCTAAAAATTCTTGGGTCCAATGTCGATTAAGACCAATAGTCTTCCCTGGATTATTGGATATCTTTTAATCATGACATCAAATTTATTTCACTCATTCTGACAAAGCAATGTCGGCAACAAGGCTATTCTTGAACACTGAAAACTTAATCATATTGTAATGTCATGCTTTATGTCATATTAGATTTTGTTGTTAAGGTTAACAGGCCATGCTGTATGTCATTAGATTTTGATTGGTCAGGGTTAACAGGCCATGCTGTATGTCATTAGATTTTGATTGGTGAGGGTGAACAGGCCATGCTGTATGTCATTAGATTTTGATTGGTGAGGGTGAACAGGCCATGCTGTATGTCATTAGATTTTGATTGGTGAGGGTGAACAGGCCATGCTGTATGTCATTAGATTTTGATTGGTGAGGGTGAACAGGCCATGCTGTATGTCATTAGATTTTGATTGGTGAGGGTGAACAGGCCATGCTGTATTACTACAGAGAGGAGTTTGAATAGATCATTAAACAATTGTCTTTCTGTTTAGACATATAGAGACACTGCATCATCCATGTGCCACATGCAATTCAGTGTAGTTACTATATGTGAAAGTATGACTATGCTCAGCCTCGGATAGAAAGAGAAAAGTTTTAGTCCAAGTGAGGAAAATGTATTTCCTTTATGCCAACACTCTGTCTATATTATTTTATAGAATTTCTTGCTCATGACATATAATATAATATTAATTTGTAGGTCAGGCTCTGTATTCCTTTCTAGAGGAAAAAAATGGTTATAACGATGACAAATTCAAGATTAAAATACTGTTTGTGCTGCTATTTATAGTAATTTCTGGAATATGCTCAAGTTTTCTTTAATGCATGTGTATTCCATATTTTTGAAATTTAGAATTATAAGCGCAATCAAACCTGACCTGTAACAGTTATGACAAATTTGCTATCAGAAAACCATTTCTCAATAAAATGAAACTTCTTCTGTCATGTGATATCAGGTATGTCAGTGATCCCTTAATACTGGGCAGGTTGTTACAAGCTACTCAAGTTTATTAATTCTTTAATAATATTGATATTCTACAGCATGAACAAGCCTCAGTCGACATGTTTGATCATCTGGTGAAGAAGAATGACCTTGTGTCAGCATTTGAAGAGTATGGCCTCACTGAAAAAGATCGTATTTTCATCAAAGAGCAGATAAAAAGGCCATCAAAAGATCAGCAACAAGAGAGTCACAATGTAAATATTATATTACACTGTTCTCCAAATACATTGAAGTGGGATCCCTGTTTGATGTTAAGTAAGGTAGCCATCAGCTACTGCAAAATGATCCTGCCAGTTCACACGACGATTCACTCTACAAACAAACATTTATATCACTCTTAATTAAAGGAAGGTAAAGCTGATAACATCCTGTCAAAGGATGGGGCCAACATTTGACCCCCACATAGATTTCTATTATTTTTTCACCATATGTAGATACATGAAAATAACCTACAACCGCATAAATAATTAGTTAATATTTAAGGATTGTTTCTTATTTTCTGTAGCTGCATCAAATTGTATTTACATTGGGGTAAGTACATATTGCTTGGTGCTGGGGTAAGTACATATTGCTTGGCGCGCGTTAGGTCGTGGTTGCAAAACCAGGTTGAAAGATTTATCTCAAGGTGCCCGAGCTCAAGTAAGACATGCATATTTACCCCAGTATAACTGGCTACACCAGTTGCTGACTGCTGAGATCATTAGCATAACAGAAGAAAGCGTATTATGTGGAAAGTGCTACAAGTGGTACCTCAAGCAAAGGCCATTGCAGTCTGAATTGTTTGAACCTTCTAGCATGAGCACTCCAGATGACCTGGCGAATGATCCAGATGATGCTTACACCGATTTCATGTCATCCAACCAACTACCACTAATCTCTGTTGAGAAATTATTTTATGATGGCAATTCACATAAAAGATGTGTTATATGTGGAAAAGAGGGCACTGGGCTATGCACTATACCCCAGTGTGCCAGGACAAACTTGATATTTTTCCATTTTCTATGGTGTCCCCCTGATGCTCGTGTTTGCAATGACCATGTCATTGGTGACTTTATGAATTCTTCTTTGCCACAAGATCTGCAAACAAGTTTGGCTCTTCATCTTCAAGAAAGAGCTAATCAGGTTATTAATGACCTTCTTGAACTAAGCCATTTCCTTTTCTGTTGGTACTGCAACCAACACTGGCATAGATGTAGACCATCTCAGAAATGAAGAATTCAAAGCATGGACTGGTTACACACTTGAACAAATGCAAAGCATTTGCTCCTCACACATCAATAGAGGATCATGTTCCTCTACATTCCATGCTTTGTTTCTTTTCTGGGTTAAACTACAGACCAATATTTCATGGTCTCAACTTGGTGTCGTGTTTGGTCTGACAAAAAACAGTATGTGTCTCACACATTTCATAGTATCTTAAAAGCCTTGAGCCAGACCAATGTGCCAAGTTTCCTTGGTCCAAGACACATTACCTGCGAGGACGCTAAGTGCCACAACACTGCCTTTACAAGATGTTTCTATGGGTTACAAAGTAACTGTAATCCTTGATGGTACCTATATTTATGTCCAAAAAAGTGCTGATCACCCCCTTCAAAGATCCTCATACTGTGGGCAAAAGAAGTACAGCAATGTTAAATTCATTAGCATTGTTTTTCCAGATGGTTATGTACTAGACACTATTGGGCCTTATTATGGCAATGAAAATGATGCAAATATCTTGACAAAAATTCTTGGAACAGTTGTCAACCTGACCTTGTAGCTCAGTAAAGATGACAATGTGATTGTTGACCGGGGGTTTAGGGATGTGTTGGAGCTGCTGCGAGGTTCAGGGTTTTCTGTGTACATGCCTTCCTATCTTCTGTCAGGTCGCACAAAGCATGATACACTTACTGCCAAGGAGGACCGCCAGTGTACTTAGTCAAGATGGGTTCTGGAGAGCTGCCATGGTCGACTGAAACAGTGGAAACAGTTCAGAGAACAACTCAGCTCAAACTACTTCCTTAGTGTCATAGAGGAACTTGTTAAAGTAGCTACTGCTTCCTTGAATGCTGTATGTGGACCAATTTATGTGTCCACACCAGAGAGGGACTTGAGGGACCGTCGCCTTGCTGAGCGAATGCAATCCCATTTGGCTCTGCCCAACACCTTGATCTCAAGGGTTGCAGATGAACCTGAACTTTCTAGGTGCAACAAGCCAACTGGGTGCAATTTGATGCCTGTTCGATAGAGTTTCCAGTAGTGGATATGGAGTATTTAGAAATAGTAACCCGAGGGTCATACCAGTTGAAAGTAGCACCCAGATGTATTGCTGTGCATCTGGCTCCTGTTGGAGACTTTGAAGTTTGGATCTATCAGCATGAAAATCTTCTCCGAGGCCAAATCCATTCAACACACAAACCACAGTCAAAATACAATGTTTGGATTGCGTTTGACAGAAATGATCAAGATAACCCTGTCAAAGATTACTGCTGTGTCTGTCCAGCGGGCAAGCGAACCATTGGAATGTGTGCACATGTTGCATGCATTTTATATTTCTTGGGCCATGTTCAGCATCAAGGTCAAACTAACCCAGTCCATGCAACACTCAAGTTCAAACAAGTAATCACTTGAGCAGTTCTGCTATACTAAAACGCAATGTAATGTTCTGCAAACTGCAACTGTTCCATCTCTTATTAGTTTTTTATTAGGTTTTTTAAACAGAATGTTATATAGATTTGATTAGAAAAAGTGCCACAAATTATGGATGAGAACTAACAAAGGCAAAACCTGTCACTATTACTGTACATAATCTATCTTATAAGGTCACTTTATTGACCTTCATCAAAAGATTTGTATAAAGCTGCTAACTAAATCTTCAAATTGTGAAACTTGCACCAAAATGTCTTTATTTTAACAAATTTCATTTGTGTGACCTTGAACAGAGGTGAAGTTCAGTAATGTTAACCAAACTAATACAAATTGACATGAACAACCACCTTGTCACATAGTAAGACCTACAGACTTTTGGTTATTAAGCTATCACTATTAACAAAAATGAAAATAAAAAATCAGTGTTTCTTGGTTTTTTAAGCAAATGTGTAAAATGACAAATTCACCGGTTTTCAATTTTTCCAAGAATCCTCCTTTTGAAAGATATCATCTGTGGCCAACTTAATGGCATTTTATATGAATTTTGGCTGCCTTTTTCAACATAAAAGAAACGTTTCTCCTGAAATAGTGTGATATGTGGTATCAAAATGTTGGTTGGTACAATGTGCACACATTCATGTCATAATTGTATTGGAATTGCCTCATAATAATGTACTAGAAGGAATTACATAACAACTACTTAAACATCCACCAAGTTGTTAGTCAAGGAGCTCCCATTTTATACAAAATCAATTATGAGACTAACTTCTGATACCCATATCTATGGTTATCATATTTTGAAATTCCAAGTGGGGGGACCAATGCTAATATTAAATTCCCATATATGTTTACCTAACCTTTATTTGTTGACAGATATACCATGATACTAAGTATGAAAATCATTATGTTAATGGATGTAACATAACAGTAAATGTGATAATCATTATGTTGATGGATGTAACATCACAGTAAATACCATGATGATGATCACCTATTTCATCATCATCATCATCATCATCATCATCATCATCATCATCATCATCATCATCATCATCATCATCAGTCAATCAATCATTGTAGCCATCAGCGTCATCATCATCATCATCATCATCATCATCATCATCATCATCATCATCATCATCATCATCACCATCATCATCATAATCATCATCATCAATTCAAATATCTTGAAAAACAATGGAATAACTTCTGCTATAGATCTGTAAGTCCTAGAGTCATTTGCTTAGTTTATAAGGTAAACTCTGTGACCCCTCTATGTTTCTATTACATCTTAATATGATCATGGTGATATTACAGGATTGGTCATGTAAGGGACGTGACAGGAGCAAAAGTTTTCTATACGAGGTAAGTATAATTTACATCACAGTTCATCGTTAACCACTAAACTTTTTTTTTTTTTTTTTCAAACTTTTATTTTCATACAAACACAGAACAAATACATTAAAACATTGTTATCAGTGAAGTAGAAAGGAGTATCGGACATCAACATTTGTATAGTGCCTAAAAATACTGTTTTTGATAAGGTGTGGTGAGGGGTAACTTACCTCGTCACCACCTGGTAAGGGGATGTTAAACTGCTGTCTGATTAGGTGGTCTTTTTTTTCTCTTGAATTTCCACTTAAAAATCACTTAATACCATTGAAGTGTTACACCGGTTTTCAAATATTATATCCACTAAAATGCTTCTTAGAAGACATTGTAGAATTTGTCTCAGATTCAGTTTCATCCAGAGCAAGGTTATCTAAAGCTTCCTACTTCACCATTAAACAAGCACTTAATTTGATAAAATGTGTAATACCTTTAACAATGAGTAGAATGAAATGTTTCAGTCATAAATTGTAATTGATATGAAACACAATTTCTTCTAAAGGGAGAAACTCCCTCGACCGTGTACTTTCATATTCCTGAACATCACTAAAAGGAAGTTCAGTATTTAAACTATCTCTAAAGGAAGTTCCAATCTGTTTTCATAATATTCAGTTCAAATAAAAATAAGACCTTAATGAAAAGAAAAAATGTTTATTCTGCACATAATTTTATCCTTTATGAAAAAATAACCCTCTGTTCGGTAGCAAGATGGGAGTTATATAGATGTTTTGGTCTTCATAACGAGTGTCCATCTCAGTAAGTTGGGAGTTATATAGATGTTTTGGTCTTCATAACGAGTGTCCATCTCAGTAAGTTGGGAGTTCTCAACAAGGAGAATGAACCAAAACTTTCGGTCATAGACAGACTTAACATGTTTAACAACGGTGTTCAAAAGTAAATATCAACTAAACAAAATATTGAAAAATATTCAGCAGAAGAAAAATGGTATTGATACAAGTCATGTCATTAACTATTTTCACACTGGTAAATTTTTTTTTTCTTAAATAAATTGAGATTGACCACAGGTTCACTCCATGAGTACGGGTAGCAGTGTGACCTCAACATTCATCACAACAAGCAAACATGTCTGGTAAACTAATTCTTAAAAGTTGTTGATGAATTAGATACCAACCAACAAATCTTTGGCAAAAACTAGGATGGATTAATGGTGACAAACTTTATTGAGAAATGGCAAATTTACAAACTAAAAACGAAGAAAAAGATTAACCTTAGTGTATCAAATTCTTTGGCTTATGAATATCAGGTTATAGTATTTCTAAACTGGACGTACTAACAAAACAAGCCTTGTCATTCTGATGCTAGAAATAACTGACACTGGTAGAAAACCACTAACTATATGTAGCCCTATGACAGAATCATACAAGTAAAACTCAAAACCACCTGGACACAGCAACAACCTTATTGGTACTTCTACCACAGAGATCATGTCTGTCGCTGACTGGTTTGTTGTACATAAACAAAGGTCATCAACTGAACCATTCTCATATAAACGCAGGTTCATTTTTTTTATATATATCTTTTTATTTTTTCAAGCATTTTTAAAAAATTATATTAGAATGTCCTGGAACACACTCGCGCACACATACTTATTCTTTCTCACTCATACAGATCCTCACAACACATCCACACAACCGTCCTCATCTTCATCATCATCATCATCATCATCATCATCAACAAATCATTCAACATCATTTTCATTATGAGCCATCATCCTCATCATAATCATTATTATCACCTTCAGGGGCCAACATCCTCGATGTCACAATCATCCTTAGGAATTTTCATCACCACCATCATTGATAGTGCTCTTTACTCCTACATTTCCACAGTTATTTGGTATTGTCACTCTCATCCTCAAGAAACAAAAACACTATCCTTGTCATTCATAAACTCCCCCAGCTTCACATTCATCCTTATTTACAGTTAATACTGTCATTGTCATCATCTCATCACTAGCAAACATAATCATGTAGTATCCTCATCATATTGAGATAACTATTGACATGTATATACAATAATAGATCCTTACACACACATACACATCCTTTCATACAGAGAGAGAGTAGGAGAGAGAGAGAGGAGGTGGGGGAGAGAGAGAGGGAGAGAGAGAGAGAGGAGGGGAGGAGAGAGAGAGTAGGAGAGAGAGAGAGAGAGGAGGGGGGAGAGAAAGAGAGAGAGGGAGAGGAGGGGGAGAGAGAGAGAGAGAAAGAGTAGGAGGGAGAGAGTAAGAGAGAGAGCGAGAGGGGGAGGGAGGGAGAGAGAGAGAGGAGGGGGGGAAGAGATTTGTTGTGCCGTGTCAACCTCAAAACAGGATGTTGTAGTGTATTTCTAGTTAAGAAACATACAAAAACCCAAGTTCACATTTCTTTCAGGAGTTCAGTGTATGTACTAGTTTGTCCCATTTTTTCCGACTATTGTGAAATTTTACCATATTTTCATTTCCTTTGTCCATGTAAGTATATTTTTTAATGTTGTAGTTATCTATAATGATAGATTTTAAAGCTTGTACTGATAAAGTTTGTTGTAAACACCTTGTTCTGTAGATATATTGTTTTATAACAAGCAATACAAGATTATCAGTTTTGTAATATATATTTTTATTATTTCTAAAGCCAAATATGAAAGTTTCTTTATTGAAAGTAAAAGGAATGAACATAGCATCAAGCAAAAATTCAAAGTTCTGAAAAAAATATTGTACTTCTTTGCACTCCCATAGCAGATGTACCTCACTATATTTCATACTTCCTATGCAATGTTGCAGTTCATTACATTGAAAATTTCTACATCTTTATCACAGTGACTCCTTTCGTTTGACTTTCAGGTTGTAGCTAACAAACGAAATGGTATAGATGTGGATAAGTGGGATTATTTTGCCAGGGACTGTCACAACCTCGGCATCAGTAACAATTTTGATCACTTGAGATTCATCAAGTTTGCGAGAGTTCTGAAAGTTGATGACGAACTTCAGATCTGTTCCAGAGACAAGGTGGGACTTTGACAAGAATTGAATTTTATTTATCATTAAACAGATCAGATCAGGCACAAGTTATTTCAACTTACAATTACATTCCGTAATAATAAGATGAAGCATGTATGTGTGGTTAGTACAGACCAGTCTTAAATACAATCTCTGTCACTCAGCTGACAGGTCTATGTAGCTTGTACACAATGTTAAATATGGTCTCTGTCACTCAGCTGTTAAAGCATGTTTGTTTTGGCTCACATGGTAGAGCCTTGTATTCATAATCATGCTGGAGGCTGGTGTACAATTCCACTAGGAGCACTCAGGAGGAAAGTGTTTTTTTCTCTGTTCTATGTCAAGTTTGGTTCTGTTAAGTACTGTTCCAATATATATTTTATGTATTCATGAAGTTTTTTTAAATAGAATGCTACATAGATTTAATTAGAAAAATTGATTTGCATACAAAGTATTCAAATATTCATATCTTTATTATGAAATTTACAAATTTGACATTCATATATAGTCTGGTTCAAGTTACATTAATGTTTTCTCCTATTGCCTGTAACAATTAATAATGTTACCTATAAGTATTTAGATACATCCTGAAATGGGTCAAGAAATTCCATAACTATATACCGTATATATTTATGTATATTTAAAAACTTCTTCTTTAAAACCATAATACTTTAGTCACTTTGATTATCCTGTAAATGAATTGTCAAATAAAGGACAAAGAGATAATTGTGTAAATGTTTTACAGTAATGAAATTTTTTTATAGAGGTCAGTTATTTGAGAATGAATAAAAACAAATGTTTTAGAGTTGGTCATTAAACAGATTATCAAAGACAGTTACGAAAGCCCTCAATTAAATAGATTTACTTTTATATTCACTTTGTATTAGAAGTTTTATTCTGTTTGTATTAATGTAGTCATCATTCAAGGTTAACAGGTCACACTCTTGACAAATTTTTGGGCAAGACTAGATTTTATTCGAATTACAAAAGTTTGTCTGCAAGATATTACATACTCCTCAACAGATTTAGTCTGCATTCACATCATAGTGGCAGATCAAAATTTTGTTGGTCAAGGTCAACAGGTGAGCAATCACACAATGATATTGGTATGTTTACATGGAGATAGTACTCATACAAAAACTTTCTGATATTCGGAACTTCAGGTAGGTCTTATTGCATGTAATTTAAGCAATGTACATTTGAATTTTTTATATCCTTACCATTTCATCGAGGTAGGCATAATACATGTTACCCATGTTAGTCGGCCCTGTTCTGTCTTATCCTCTTTCAAATCAATGTCATAGCTTCAGAAACTCTTGACACTTTTGGTTCATGTTTACACCAAAGTATAAAAACATCTACAACTGATCATATTCAGGCCAGGAGCATTCATGTCTTGCATATGTGTTCTAATCTTGTGGAAATTTATTTCCTTGTGTTATTTTAGGAAGTCCAGACACTATATGACATGTTCAATACACGTGTTACACTACATAAACGAGCATACCAGCATAGAGTGAATGTCATCATTGAATGCATGTAAGTAAGACTTATCTTGATTTCTCAGTAATGGCAATAATGACTTGTCATGACTTTGTACCAGTCATAGATTCAAGTATAATTTAGAATTTCACTCTTGCTAGCACCTTATCAGCCAATGTTCACCAGAAGGTGGGCTGTCCAAGTTGCTCTTCATCTGTGGTCTGTCATCTGGCATCTATCAATAAACAATCCATGTGATCGCTATTTATTAAGAAGTACTGGAGGGATATTTATCAAACTCGATGTGTTTGTTCCCAATGGTCCCTAGTTGTGCCCATATGATTTTGAGACTGATCAATTAAACATAATGGCTGACCAGAGACACTCTTCAATTTTGACAGTTGAAAGGTGTTATCACTATTTCTTGGAGAGTTTTTGTTAGACCGGTCTTAGATTTCATATGTAGGATCCCCTTGTTATCAGATGTTTATAAGAGGAAAAGGTGAAAGAGGAGAAAAGTGGAGAGAAAATCGTTCTTGCATAGAAAAAAAAAGATCATACCCAGATCCCACTTAGAGCTCTTGTCTTGCAAACTTGAATAAAATCTTCTTTTGTTTGTATTCTGTTGTTAAACTTCTATGTCTTAAGAAGCGTTGAATATTTTTCATACTTGATGTATATGTTCCCCATGGTCTGTAGTTTTGACCTTTTACATCAGTAAAAAAAATGGCTTCCTTTATAACTTATACAATGGGAAAGATTCAATATTGATCTCCATCATATGTCAGGATGTTTAAATGTTTGTTTCATCTTATTGAAGTTTAGAACAATAATTACTGTCATATCTATTTGAAAACAATTTTTTGGCAGGATCACAGAGGCATTCTTGAAGGCTGACAAACTCATCAAATTTCAAGGGACAGGAGGGTAAGTTTTTAGACTGACAAATACTTCACATTTCAAGGGACTGAAGTGTAAACTCTAAGACTGACAAATACTTCACATTTCAAGGGACTGAAGTGTAAGCTCTACGACTGACAAATACTTCACATTTCAAGGGACAGGAGGGTAAGTTCTAAGGCTGACAAATACTTCACATTTCAAGGGACAGGAGGGTAAGTTCTAAGGCTGACAAATACTCACATTTCAAGGGACTGAAGTGTAAGCTCTAAGACTGACAAATACTTCACATTTCAAGGGACTGAAGTGTAAACTCTAAGGCTGACAAATACTTCACATTTCAAGGGACAGGAGGGTAAGTTCTAAGGCTGACAAATACTTCACATTTCAAGGGACAGGAGGGTAAGTTCTAAGGCTGACAAATACTTCACATTTCAAGGGACAGGAGGGTAAGTTCTAAGGCTGACAAATACTTCACATTTCAAGGGACAGGAGGGTAAGTTCTAAGGCTGACAAATACTTCACATTTCAAGGGACAGGAGGGTAAGTTCTAAGGCTGACAAATACTTCACATTTCAAGGGACTGAAGTGTAAGTTCTAAGGCTGACAAATACTTCACATTTCAAGGGACTGAAGTGTAAGTTCTAAGGCTGACAAATACTCACATTTCAAGGGACTGAAGTGTAAGCTCTAAGACTGACAAATACTTCACATTTCAAGGGACTGAAGTGTAAACTCTAAGGCTGACAAATACTTCACATTTCAAGGGACAGGAGGGTAAGTTCTAAGGCTGACAAATACTTCACATTTCAAGGGACAGGAGGGTAAGTTCTAAGGCTGACAAATACTTCACATTTCAAGGGACAGGAGGGTAAGTTCTAAGGCTGACAAATACTTCACATTTCAAGGGACAGGAGGGTAAGTTCTAAGGCTGACAAATACTTCACATTTCAAGGGACTGAAGTGTAAGTTCTAAGGCTGACAAATACTTCACATTTCAAGGGACTGAAGTGTAAGTTCTAAGGCTGACAAATACTTCACATTTCAAGGGACTGAAGTGTAAGTTCTAAGGCTGACAAATACTTCACATTTCAAGGGACTGAAGTGTAAGCTCTAAGACTGACAAATACTTCACATTTCAAGGGACAGGAGGGTAAGTTCTAAGGCTGACAAATACTTCACATTTCAAGGGACAGGAGGGTAAGTTTTTAGACTGACAAATACTTCACATTTCAAGGGACAGGAGGGTAAGTTCTAAGGCTGACAAATACTTCACATTTCAAGGGACAGGAGGGTAAGTTCTAAGGCTGACAAATACTTCACATTTCAAGGGACAGGAGGGTAAGTTTTTAGACTGACAAATACTTCACATTTCAAGGGACAGGAGGGTAAGTTCTAAGGCTGACAAATACTTCACATTTCAAGGGACAGGAGGGTAAGTTCTAAGGCTGACAAATACTTCACATTTCAAGGGACTGAAGTGTAAGTTCTAAGGCTGACAAATACTTCACATTTCAAGGGACTGAAGTGTAAGCTCTAAGGCTCTCAGGGGACAGAAGGGTATGTTCTAAAACTGACAAATACCAGAGTTGTAATGGTAATGTTTAATTCATCGCCATAAATAAGGCTTTGAAATTCATTGAACTCAATTGAAAAAAAGAAGAGAAAAACAAAAATAATAAATTTGTAATATTTGCAAATTTACATTGACGAAAAACATGTTTGATTTCAGGAAAATGTTGACTATGTCTGAGTCCATACATGACATGGAAGCATATTCTAAATTGAATGACTGTGTGTTTGACCGTATCCTGAATTCTAGAGATCCGGGGCTGAAGGAAGCTCGTGACATCCTCAGAAAGATTCTTCAGCGCAAGTTTTACAAATGGGTTGGGCAGACCAAACCCAAAAATAAGGTCTACGAAAAGGTGTGAGAATTCTTCCCATTTGATTTTCGAATTTAAAATCATAGATGTAGGTTCAAAAAAACAAAATGCCTGATCAGGGGCCATCTTGGATTTTGACAATGAAAGTTTGTTAACAGTATTTCTGGAAAAGTACTTTATGGATTTTTTTTTTTTTTTTTTTTAGATTATTATTGCTTTTTCTTAGGAGGAATTTTTAGATTTCACATAATTAAGAGCAAAAGCAGAGAAAAGGAGGGATACTGTTAAAGAACAAATGAAGATCAGATAATGCCTGGTGCTAAGATCCCTCTGGATATATTTGTAGGATATACCATATAAAAGGTTATTTTCACCATCATCAAATTTTTCAAGATTGCATGGCGAATGTCAAACTGGAAAATTTCGATTGAAAAAAGTTACATTATAAATTTTAAAAAAAAAACAGCTAAAATTAGATATTTGCAGATTTTTTTTATGCCAACAGCAAAATTTAGGTATGGTGCAATAAACCTTTCATATAGTACAAGGAATTGAACTCAGGACCTTTCAGCACTCTACATACAAATAATTCAATAGTATTTAGTCTGAAAACACTGAAAATCAAGTATATAATCATCACAATCATTGAAAACATTTCCTGTTTTGTTATCACTTTTACCATTTGTAGTCAGATAATGAGAGGATCAAAGCTGAAATAGTGGCAAATGGAGAGGAAGAAGACAGACAGGCATTGAAAGACAATCTCATTGTGGAGGTGTGTAGCTTTAGTAGCAGGCAAACATTTCTCTATCATATCCAAAAAAAATAACACCATCATTTGTAACATTACCAAAGTCAGTTGTGATTTACCAGCTTATGAACTGTCAATGTTGCATGTATACAATCAACTTATTACACCATTGCATATACATACAATGTTAATGTAATATAGTATTATAACATGTTTGACTTAAGCTTGTTTATTTACAGATTATTAGCATGAATTACGGCATGAAGGACTTAAATCCCATCGACCATGTTAGGTTTTACAACAAGAGTAAGCCTGAAATAGCTATGATGATACGAAAGGAGGAGGTATCCCGTATGACTCCCAGTGAGTTCACAGACCAGAGTGTGTATCTGTTTACAAGGAGGGATGATCCTGAATTCTATCAAAAAGCTCTTGACACTTTCAAAAAATGGTGTGAGGGCAAAAAGTTCTCTCAACCACGGGTAAGGATGTATAATGAAACATTAAGGAGACAGTTGTATGTTGAGTGCTGTATGTTGAGGGGACAGTCATATATAGAGGGGAGCAGACAATGTTTGCTGATAGGACAGTCATATGTGTATTGGATAGTTGTGTATTGAGGGGACAGTGAATGTTGAGGGTTATGTATTAAGGGGATAGTCGTTCATTTAGGGGACAGGAGTATATTGAGGGGACAACAGTTGTACATGAATGGGACAGTTGTTTGATGAGACAGTTGTTTGTTGAGGGGACAGTTGTATATTGCATGGAGTTGTATATTAAGGGGGACATAGTTGTACAGGGTGGGAACAGTATTTGTTGAGTAGTGTATGTAGTGGGGACAGTTGTATGTAGAGGGAGTTGTATATTAAAGGGGATATACTTGTACTGGGTGGGTGGGAACAGTGTATGTTGAGGAGTGAATGTAGTGGGGACAGTTGTAAAGATAGTACAACTGTTGTATAGAGAGTATAACAGTTGTATAGAGAATAAAACAGTTGTATAGAGAGTATAACAGTTGTATAATGGGTACAACAGTTGTATAGTGGGTACAACAGTTGTATAGAGAGTATAACAGTTGTATAGAGAGTACAACAGTTGTATAGAGAGTACAACAGTTGTATAGAGAGTACAACAGTTGTATAGTGGGTACAACAGTTGTATAGAGAGTACAACAGTTGTATAGAGAGTACAGTTGTATAGAGAGTACAACAGTTGTATAGTGGGTACAATAGTTGTATAGAGAGTATAACAGTTGTAAAGAGGTTATAACAGTTGTATAGAGTGTACAACAGTTGTATAGAGAGTACAACAGTTGTATAGAGAGTATTACAGTTGTATAGAGAATAAAACAGTTGTATAGAGAGTACAACAGTTGTATAGTGGGTACAATAGTTGTATAGAGAGTATAACAGTTGTAAAGAGGTTATAACAGTTGTATAGAGTGTACAACAGTTGTATAGAGAGTACAACAGTTGTATAGAGAGTATTACAGTTGTATAGAGAATAAAACAGTTGTATAGAGTGTACAACAGTTGTATAATGGGTACAACAGTTGTATAGAGAGTACAACAGTTGTATAGAGAGTATAACTGTTGTATAGTGAGTATTACAGTTGTATAGAGAGTATAACTGTTGTATAGTGGGTACAACAGTTGTATAGAGAGTACAACAGTTGTATAGAGAGTATAACAGTTGTATAGAGAGTACAACAGTTGTATAGAGAGTACAACAGTTGTATAGAGAGTATTACAGTTGTATAGAGAGTACAACAGTTGTATAGTGGGTACAATAGTTGTATAGAGAGTATAACAGTTGTAAAGAGGTTATAACAGTTGTGTAGAGTGTACAACAGTTGTATAGAGAGTACAACAGTTGTATAGAGAGTATTATAGTTGTATAGAGAGTACAACAGTTGTATAGTGGGTACAATAGTTGTATAGAGAGTATAACAGTTGTAAAGAGGTTATAACAGTTGTGTAGAGTGTACAACAGTTGTATAGAGAGTACAACAGTTGTATAGAGAGTACAACAGTTGTATAGTGGGTACAACAGTTGTATAGAGAGTACAGTTGTATAGAGAGTACAGTTGTATAGAGAGTACAACAGTTGTATAGTGGGTACAATAGTTGTATAGAGAGTACAACAGTTGTAAAGAGGGTATAACTGTTGTATAGTAGGTACAACAGTTGTATAGAGAGTACAACAGTTGTATAGAGAGTATAACAGTTGTATAGAGAATAAAACAGTTGTATAGAGAGTATAACAGTTGTAAAGAGGGTATAACAGTTGTATAGAGAGTATAACTGTTGTATAGTGGGTACAACAGTTGTATAGAGAGTATAACAGTTGTATAGAGAGTACAACAGTTGTATAGAGAGTATTACAGTTGGTATAGAGAGTACAACAGTTGTATAGAGAGTATAACAGTTGTATAGAGAGTATAACAGTTGTATAGAGAGTATAACAGTTGTATAGAGAGTATAACAGTTGTATAGAGAGTACAACAGTTGTATAGTGGGTACAATAGTTGTATAGAGAGTATAACAGTTGTAAAGAGGTTATAACAGTTGTGTAGAGTGTACAACAGTTGTATAGAGAGTACAACAGTTGTATAGTGGGTACAATAGTTGTATAGAGAGTATAACAGTTGTAAAGAGGTTATAACAGTTGTGTAGAGTGTACAATAGTTGTATAGAGTGTACAACAGTTGTATAGAGAGTATAACTGTTGTATAGTGGGTACAACAGTTGTACTTCGAGAGTATAACAGTTGTATAGAGAGTATAACAGTTGTATAAAGAGTACAACAGTTGTACTTCGAGAGTATAACAGTTGTATAGAGTATAACAGTTGTATAGAGAGTATAACGGTTGTACTTTGAGAGTATAACAGTTGTATAGAGAGTATAACGGTTGTACTTTGAGAGTATAACAGTTGTATAGAGAGTATAACAGTTGTATAGAGAGTATTACAGTTGGTATAGAGAGTATAACAGTTGTATAGAGAGTATAACAGTTGTACTTTGAGAGTATAACAGTTGTATAGAGAGTATAACAGTTGTACTTTGAGAGTATAACAGTTGTATAGAGAGTATAACAGTTGTACTTTGAGAGTATAACAGTTGTATAGAGAGTACAACAGTTGTATAGAGAGTACAACAGTTGTATAGAGAGTATTACAGTTGTATAGAGAGTATAACAGTTGTATAGAGAGTATAACAGTTGTACTTTGAGAGTATAACAGTTGTATAGAGAGTATAACAGTTGTACTTTGAGAGTATAACAGTTGTATAGAGAGTACAACAGTTGTATAGAGAGTGTAACAGTTGTATAGAGAGTATAACAGTTGTACAGAGAGTATAACAGTTGTATAGAGAGTATAACAGTTGTACTTCGAGATTTATAGATTTAAGGGGTTATTTGTACTTAGTGGTTAACGTGTTAAATATGATTGCTGATTTTATTTTCTGATAATATGAGGTAGGGTATAGGGGTCATAGTTATGTAATTACAGATCAAGAAAATATATTTATAATTAGATTCAACTTTTAAAGAAAAGATGGTAGGTGCCATGATTCTTGGAGCATCTTTTGTACAGGAACCAGGAACAGTTACTCCAATGCATAAAAACAAATGTTATTATTAATCAGAAATTATACATCTGTGGTTTCTATTCCAAAGGGTGGTAGCTTCACAAGTGTTACGATGACTCCGCACAAGAGGCAAAATCCAGACACAGAGGAAAAGCACATGAGCAAAAGAAAAAGGGAGGATACCAAGAGAGATCTGTGTAATCAATATGGAAACAAATAATGAAGGAATTCTCAGATTCAATCTCCTACTCTCTTGATGGAAAAACATATGATGGAGTCAGAGACATCCTGAAGTATCAAGTCTCCTTCAGGAAATAGATATGATGATTTAGGATTTAATAATTGTTGTCCTTGCAGACTTTCTGTTAAAGATTCATAAATCTATATATCTGTATTTTGGTATTTGTTACTTAAGACCTCATTGTTTGTTCTTCTAAGTACTGTATAAATGTGTTTTTCACAGTACTTGCTACACTTTGAAAGTCAACATGCTAACTTGTGTCTATGCTTCAATATACTATTGCTATGGATAGAAGACCACTCTTCAATTGTTCATGTATTTTCACTATAGCATTTGATACTCACTGGATGTCATCTGTCTCATGTTGTTGTTTTCAATGTATGTAGACTGGCTAATCTTTTGTTTCATTTGATACTCACTGGATGTCATCTGTCTCATGTTGTTGTTTTCAATGTATGTAGACTGGCTAATCTTTTGTTTCGTTTGATACTCACTGGATGTCATCTGTCTCATGTTGTTGTTTTCAATGTATGTAGACTGGCTAATCTTTTGTTTCATTTGATACTCACTGGATGTCATCTGTCTCATGTTGTTGTTTTCAATGTATGTAGACTGGCTAATCTTTTGTTTTGACTTTTATTGCTTCTTGAATGGAAATGTTGTTTTCTTCTCTTTAGGACGTCAAGAAGCATTTGCCTGGATCACCATTTAATATAGAGTGCTAATTCTATTGTATTAAGTTTGAGAAATTCCACCTTTGATTCAGTTACTTAAGTATAAACCAAAACAATTTTAATAGCTGTATCCAAAAGATCTAGTTGAGAAATAATTCTTGATGTGGATGTGCTAAAGGCATTGTGGAATAAAGCTTGTGACTTTTTATAATCACTTGATTAAAACCATGAATGTCCTGGACAATTTCATACTGCCAGTAAGTTGACCATAGTTTGTGTGGTAATATTTAGCCAATCAGAATGTCCTGGACAATTTCATACTGCCAGTAAGTTGACCATAGTTTGTGTGGTAATATTTAGCCAATCAGAATGTCCTGGACAATTTCATACTGCCAGTAAGTTGACCATAGTTTGTGTGGTAATATTTAGCCAATCAGAATGTCCTGGACAATTTCATACTGCCAGTAAGTTGACCATAGTTTGTGTGGTAATATTTAGCCAATCAGAATGTCCTGGACAATTTCATACTGCCAGTAAGTTGACCATAGTTTGTGTGGTAATATTTAGCCAATCAGAATGTCCTGGACAATTTCATACTGCCAGTAAGTTGACCATAGTTTGTGTGGTAATATTTAGCCAATCAGTGTTATTATAAACATATTTTATTTTAACTTTTGATGTTTTATCCATGTTTTCCATTCATTGATTTCTAACTTAGAAAAATTTCCAATGATTTTAACATATTTTACTTTTTAAAAACTTTCTTGACCACATATAAACTGGTCGTTTTAAAAGTACTTAAGTGTTGATGTGTGTATAGTTTCTACAATGTTATTGGTATGCTATATGTTTGTACATGTTTCTGTATGTTTGCTACAGTGTAGCCATGTAATATTTTATATTTACAAATCTGGGAGTGCTTTTAACATGAATTTTATTGATTATACTCAAGTGCCAATCATCTAGCTTGAAATCCATTTTTGTTGATATTCTAATGAATGACCTTCTCAATACCATCATCAAATAGGGCCATTTTATACAGATACCGATAGGTGTTTTATGGTAGAGGTTTAATATGGTATCTATGTGTATGTAACTCAGTAATAGCAAAATTTAAAGGGCTGGAAGTCATCACACCCTTTTATCGTCAAAAATATATGTTATCTGTTAGCATCTGTGATCCATAGGAATTCGAGAATCACATCATATTATCTCATTAGTTGGATAATATTGTATTAGAATGAATTTTCTGTATATTACACAGTTGGAAAATTGTCACATTTAGGTTAGTATTATCCCAATGGTTGTCAATGTACGTTAGCACCTTTCTACCGGTAACTTGGTCTCCTTGTTATGCCTTAAATATATTTTATCTTAATAAAGTTTCTGCTTTCAAACAGACTTTGTTCTTAATTACTTAAATTTCTCTTATGGACAGAAGATGTTTTTGTCAGAGAAGTATTGATAGTTTGTATTTCCCCAACATTTGATATATGTGTATCCTAAAGTAAGTCCCAGGGACCAACAGGTTACTCCCAGCTTATAGTAGGTAGGGTGGATGTATAACCGGACAATTTCCACTTAATGGGTGGGCTTATTGCTAACAACAGATTACTCCCAGCTCATAGTAGGTAGGGTGGATGTATCACAGGACAATTTCTACTTAATGGGTGGGCTTATTGCTACCAACAGATTACTCCCAGCTAATAGTTTGTAGGGTGGATGTATCAGAGGACAATTTCTACTTAATGGGTGGGCTTATTGCTAACAACATATTACTCCCAGCTCATAGTAGGAAGGGTGGATGTATAACAGGAAAATTTCCACTTAATGGGTGGGCTTATTGCTACCAACAGATTACTCCCAGCTCATAGTAGGTAGGGTGGATGTATAAGCCGACAATTTCCACTTAATGAGTGGGCTTATTGCTACCAACAGATGAATCCCAGCTCATAGTAGGTAGGGTTGATGTATAACAGGACTATTTCCACTTAATGGGTGGGCTTATTGCTAACAACAGATTACTCCCAGGAAGACATTTAATTATTAAGAGAACATTTATTTTAGAAAAACTGGACTTAATATATATTATGCTCGGTATAAAACCTGTAAACAAATGGAAATATATACATGATATGTGACTTCTGGAATGTACACAACTTCAGTTCTACAGCAAATACAACCTTTTAGTTTAAACTTAAACTCTGAGCTCTGTCTTGGTCCTTTGTACAAACAGTACCATATCTCAAACTTATACACCAACATTGTTTTGCATTTCTCTCTAAACTTGTTCTTTTTCTTAATGAAAATGCTGAAACTTTGAACACTTTGCTAACAATTAATTTGTACACAGAAGTCTTTAACATGCTAGACATTGTTGATTTTCAACAATAAAAGAATAGCCAAGGAACACATAAGGAAATAATATGTCTTTGATTGCATGGAAAGGAAATCTATCCACCTATAAATAAATACACATGCTACATAATTAAAAAACCTCTAAAACATATCTATAAATTACAGTGTATCTTGGCACATGGACATGGAAAAAATTCCTGACCATAAGACATATAAAAACATTATAGTCACTCTGGAAAATGGACAGGCAGAGTCTTAGAGACGTGAAACCATCATCATCTTATGGAAAATGGGTGGGGAATTCATCCATGTGTACCTTGTACAAAAGACAGTGAAAATGAAAAATGGAACAAGACTTCCAACTTTCAATCAGAGCTCATTGAGATATTTAACAAGAAAGAGATAAGTAAATATATAAACAGAACTAAATAATAGGTAAGTATGTAAACAGGATGTAAATAACTAAATCAGACACAGAAAATGTAAAGAAAATTAACCATACTTATTTTATCACAATTGTGAAACAAAGTGTTTGGTCTCTGTCACTTAATACACGGGGTCTCTAAGTGTCACTCAGCTAATGGGTAAGTGTGGCTTGTACTTAGTGTTAAAAAGGCTTTGTCACTCCGCTACAGGTTAGTGTGACTTGTACATCAATTTTAAAAGAAGTTCTCTTAAAGAAACATCATTTCAAAAACCTTCATACAAGAAATGTAATCTAAATGTAACTAAAAAGTATCAACTACTTACTATCTTTGAATAGCAGGAAATGTTTTCCAAAACACTTAAATAACTTCCATACAAGAAAAGCACTTCTACATGAAATTCAAATACATAATTCATATAAGGAATCTACTTAAACATGATGAACCCGAATACATTTTAATTTCTCACCAGAAATGTACTCGAAATTCAACAATAAGCTTGAATACATACATTCTTACAATGTACATCTCCTGTGCAGCCTACTTACCATTGTATCATTATGTGATCTTTTAACCTTGACTGATGACCATTATGATCAGATATAGAACTTGATGTTATAATGCTAAGCATTCAATATGAATTTGTTGAAAGTTTCTCAAAATATTGACAAGGGTATACATATGTAAGACTAGTCATTATCCAATCCAACCCATATCCCTATAAAATCTAAATGGAGGAGGTTCTACCTCATAAGTTCTACCCTATGGTTAATATGCAACATCTAAAGTTGACATTAAGTTATATTATAGTTGCATTTTATTCTGTTCTGTAGGAGGTCAAAGGCCATCATACATCTATTGTATGTTGCTCAAGGACACAACCACCAGACCAGTCTGTTTCTCATTTTCTAGAGACACATAAATCACCACGGGTAGGAAGTGTTGTGCCACACACCTAGGATCTTTATGTTGTATCAGGCCTAATGTTTAATGTAACTGATCATCAGTGTAGCTGTTAAATTTGTTTTCAGTTGAAAAAGAGCAGATATGACCTATGACCTTGACATTTGATCCAATGCCCTTGACCTTTTAATGGTTCTTTGGTTGACTCCTTAACGACAGAAGTGTAAAAATAAGGAAAACAATTCAACCTCTGACCTTACCTCTGTCCATGGAATTTTTCTGGACTCTCTACAATCTTAATTCAGAACATCAATCATTTGATAGATAAAATATTGTAATCCTGTTCTTTAACATGGTGAAATGGTATCTTGTTCAACTCTTCACAACATTGTTTCAGAATGTTACAACAGGGCATGTATCGTTTAGAAAAACAACAAAACCTGATCTTTGACCTTGACCTCAAGCTACATCATGTGTCTTTTTGTTAAATTGTGACCAATTTCACAAAGTTCCATTAAAATCTATGATATGTTGACTGTATTGAAATGACAAGTCAATTTCTAATTTTATCATCTGTGAACGTGACAAAGGAATCTTATGTGTAAATGTATATATACATACTTCAAAATTTACTCTAAAATTAGCTTGAAAGACAAATGGACAGATATGGTAAAGTACCACAATATGACCAATCAAAGATCAATGGACGGACTCTATCCCAGTAAAATGACTCATCAGAGAAATATTTATTCACCTTGGAACTGGCAGTGCCAATGTCCAAATACACCAGCCACATATATTTTTGCTGTGTTTTGCAGTGACGGAAAAAATAGCTGTATTTCAGCATGTGAGGTAATTCCACAGAATTACTTTCTTAATTAACCTTAAAAATATGTGTAATAATATGAATAATTGTCAAAATAAGTGATTTTATATGTGATAATAAATATGTTTATTTACGAAAGTTCATAAAATTGCTGTCATATCCATTGAATTTTGGAACTACATTTCTGTGCATAGCAATTATTTTGATGTATGTCATCAGGCAAAATTCAGCATAATGTCAACGACAGGTAAACACAGATTGAACAACAAAACTGTGGATGTTTTGATTTTCAAACAATGTTGCAGGATAAATGGAATACATGGTCAGTGTCTTAAAATATAAGCTGTATTTTTGCTCGGACAGAAAGACAAAAGTGGCTCATCAGAGACTCCCCACTTTTGTCTTTTCTTCACCCTTGTCAAAATACAGCTGATATTTTAAGACAATGACCATGTTACTCTCTATATATAGATACTTATAAAATTTGAGACTTCACTATGAAAAGCTCTTTAAATCAGATTGAGTGTTTCCTAAACCAGGGTCTCCTTGTTTTATTACAAGCTAGCTTTCTCAAAATAACTCATTTAAAATGGTGGATTTTTCATCAATGTAACAGAAATTAAACAATTACACCTGATTCAATTATTTACTAGTCAATTAAGGGTATCAATCACAACAGCATCCAGGCAGGTTTCGAAAAATATTTTGTGTCTGTCAATCAGCTAGAAGCCAATGACAACTAATGGGGCAAAACTGGTTGACATGCATCAACATCCAATAAATTAAGAAACCTGATGCTGTTGTGATTGATACCCTTACTTGATTTGCTCTACTACTTAATCACCCTGCATGCTTCGGGGTATTTCGTTGAAGAGTTAAGTGCCCTTGGATCCACCCAACCACAAAAAACGGCATTGGCTATGCTCCATATTCTTCTCTGATTATTACCTTTACAGGTAACGATTAATGAATGTTTTCAAGATATTTCCTCTTTTGTAAATTTTCATTGGAAAGAACTAATCATGTAAGGTATGATGTTGTTTGAGATCCTTTGTCTTTAAAACAATAATTGATGAAACTACAATATTTTACCATTGTCTAATACCACAAGGGAGATAACTTCGGTATATTTCACTGCATCAGGTTTCATTTTAGTGTTTACATAAAGCAATACACAAAATATACTATATGAATAAATTTTAAATTCATCAATTTTTTTAAAATTAATTTGATGAAAGTCTGAGTAAAGAAGAATCCCATTCCTTCATTTCTGAAGCTGAAACATTAAGTCTTCCCTTGCTTTATCAAAAACTATTGCCAATAGACTGCTGTTTAGCTGAAAACAAAGTTATTCCTGTGTCAGTGGTGCGTAGGCAATGTCACGCTTGTTCCGAAACTTCTCAAAGAACTTACGGCTATAGAGAAAGGATACACATATAACAGCCACAAACAAGAAAGGCCAGAAGAGCAAATTAAAAACAGTACCAGGATAAGTGGCACTAAAATAAGCTACGTAATTGTGCATGTCGATCTCCCAGAAGTCACTAAGCAGACCTTCATTCCCATCAGCATCTATTCCTATGCCACCATAGACAAGGATTGTGTTTCCTGCTGGGACAGACATCGTGTCAAATCTTGACCCAGGCTGAGAGCCAGTGTAGTAAATGTTTTTGTCACCATTATAAATACCAGCAGAGTTTCCTCTCTCAAACCCGCCCTTAAAAGCCCACTCATTTTTCAATACATCAAAGTGCCACAGATCAGCAAGACGTTTAGGCGGTTTTACAGATGAAACAGAATCAAGATGACCATCAGCTCCCTCACCTCCAAACAGCCAGAGATTTCCACTTGTGTCAACTATCCCAGCACCACCTCGTCGACAGCCTGGCTCATTCTCTCTGCTGTGCTGCCCATGAAAGGTAAACTTTGCGACACGGCCTGTCTCCCTCCTCCCATGTACATACCTCCATTTCCCCTCCGAGATGTTGTACATGTACAAATCTGAACTAAATCCTACATTTCGAATACTTTTTCTGTCATGGTTTGAAACTCTATTTCCCCCAAACAGATAAAGATTTTTGCCTTTGACCCAAGTCGTGGCACCATTTCTTGCTTCTGGCCAGGTTGTCAGGTGGTTGAAGTAGATCTGGCTCCTTAATAATACAGAATTCTCCATCTCCTTCCAGGACAAGGTTCGGAGGTCGAACTCCCACATGTCCCGCATAGTCTCTGATTTTTCACCAATGCCACCAAATATAACAAGTCTGTCATGCATGCACCAAGCTGCCATGTCGGATCTTGCTGGTGGAGAAATTAAGCTAGTGTCATTGTGGTTCATATCGAAGTGTAATTTTTCCAAGCTGCTCCACTGCTCGTGTCCAAAGTCATATATCCAAGTATCTCCTAAAGCGCCTTTGTCTCCATAACCACCATACACCATAAACATGCCACCTGCTATCCCACAGCTGGCACCTAACATTCGTGGGACAGGCGACTGACCAGTCCCTCGCTTTGATCCTTCATTCCTAGTCCCTTGATGCAGGACTTTTTCAGAAGGACCCCCTCCTTCTACGTGCCACAGGTCATTAGCAAAGCACTGTGAGTTTGATATTGGATCGTGAAGCAGACCTCCAAATAAGAAGAATGTATTGTAGGTATTGGTATCTTTGAAGACCATGCCACCTGTACGTGCTCCTAGATTCAGGTCTGATGAGACCTTGTTCACACTTGTACTACCAGCTTGCCACTTCCACCTCACATCTGTAACAAACAAAGGGTTCAGAATGATAAATACACAGTGGAAACCACTAATGTCACATTAATTCATGTTACTTTCTGACTGACACCAAGTTTTCTTGAATCACCAATTTTTTCCCTCTATATTCTTCATAATCCAACATCTGATAATGTCACTTACTTTCATGTGGACAACACTTGATATCACTTCATTTTGACAACTATTAAAATAATCACAAGTAAATCACTTGAACATGTTCTGTAAACATCGTAACTGACCTACTTGACTGAGAGTCAAATTATCAACTTTATTTATTTTAAACCAACAGCAAAACAAGCTATAAAGCTTACAAATTAATTAATCTTGTTATTTCGGATTTAAGCACATAAACATAAGACATCTCACTATTGGAGGAAAGTTGAAAACTCTGTATAAAATCCAATTGTTGAGGCAGGTGATCTAATACCTTTCTACTGACAAATTTTTCTAATTCTACTTTTCAGTTATAACTAGCTTATTATTATTCATATCCATCTTTTCCCCAAATATCGAAGTCTCTATACTTCAATGACCACAGCTGTTGATAGGATTTTTAGCAATAGAAGATATTCCGGAAGTATCTTGTGCCGACCATTTTTTTATCTTTACAATCTTTATTATTTCTCTCTTTGATAGATCTTTTCTCTCCTTTCCTTTTATTTGCTTTTAAGGATATAGTTGTACTGTTTGATGAATCAACCTCGTCTATCACATGGAACATTAACAAAAGAGCATGAAAGGGAACCTACAAACATTTTACTAATAATCCATCAAATACTTCTCAATAAATAACAAAATAAAACTATATAATTATCAAAACTCAAGATGGCCACTGGACAACAATTTTTTTTCTTCTTTTTACTTTCCTTGAAGTGGAAAAGGCACAACTAGGGACAAAGTGGAACTAACATAATGGGTAGCGTGGCTTGTACATGAGTGTGTTGATGTTATATGGAATTAATTAAAGGATTGAATTCAATGATTTCACAAGGTGAGTGACACATCAAACTATTAAATAAGTTTAATATATGCCATACTATATTGACACAAATGTAAGATTCTATTCATCATACAACTCAGTCAAATTTCAAAAAAAAAGATAAATTTCCCTGTAGGATTTGCTTACGGTATTTCCCCACAGAGACAATCATGTGACATCATTAAGAATGATTTATTTATGATGTCAAAATAATGCTATAACATGTGTCGTCATATTGTACAATATTTATGACATGGCTGTATGATGTGACACAACAGGCAATTTATGTGATAAATGAAATTTGATAACAATCTATTCAGTGCTTTTCAAGATCTAGTGAAAGCAAATTCTTATGATCAAAGTCCAAGATGATCACTTCTCAATCATTTTATTTGGCTATATTGTTCAGTGTAAACCATAAAAGATCACAACCAGAGTCCAAGGAGATTGTACACATGAAATTTGAAAATTCTGCTTATCAAGAAAACTAACAATAACAAACTTTCATTGTCAAAATCCAAGATGCAATCAGTGCAGTGATTCTTTGGACTCAAATATTTGAGTCCTGGACTTACATTTTTCCTGTGTGACTCACTCAAATTTTGAGAACTCTCTATATCCCTTTATAACTGGACTCATCAAAGTTT
Organism: Ylistrum balloti; assembly: GCF_031769215.1. Taxonomy (NCBI): domain Eukaryota; kingdom Metazoa; phylum Mollusca; class Bivalvia; order Pectinida; family Pectinidae; genus Ylistrum; species Ylistrum balloti. Next base: position 123,009 of record NW_026782304.1, read on the forward strand.
TAGAAACTGTGCCCTGAAATCACCAGAAAAAACCCTAAAACAAACAGTTCCAGACAGATCTTGGCTCCCACCGTTGTTTGACCTTTATTTGTTCTTTAAAAATCAGATCGTTTCTTTTCTCTTTTCTGTTTTTGCTCTCAATTACATGAAGTTTGTACATTCTTCTGAAGAAATAGCAACAAAAATTGATAATGGTCACCTGCTAGCCATTTTGTTTTTCTGAACAGTCCTACAATGAAACATGCACTATTAAGGACCAAAGGAAACCAACATGTAATCTGAGAAAGAGATTCATCCAGTACTTCTCAAGAAAAGCAACAACAACCCTTCGTTGTAGAAATCCAAGATGCCCAACTAGCAGCCATTTTGTTTTTATTGATAAATCCCAAAATCAAACGGGAACAAGTTGGGACTAAAGGGAACCCACATATAAAGTATGAGAATGATCCACTTATCAAGAAATAGAGATAACAAAAATTAATTATAGATGGATGACATATCACAGACGTAGAGCAATTTGAATAGCCCATCATCATGATGGTGACATAAAGACCAGACGATAATTAGGAACCAATGGAATTCTCTATGTCAAATTTGTAAATCTTCCATCTTGTACTTCTCAAGAAATGATAAGGAAAAAGATGGCAATGGGGCAGTCATCTTATTTTTCTGATCAGTCCTAAAATTGAAAGAACACAACTATAGACATAGAGGTGTCCTACATACAAAATTTGAAAATGATCCATCTTGCACTTCTCAAGAAATAGCAATAACAATTTTTATTAGCAAAATCCAGGAAAGTGATATGTCAACTGTGTTCTTCTACTTCTACTTCTAAATGATAATGACCAACTTCAACAAGTTGAAGATAATGTCATGAGAGAGAAAGAGATTACCTTAAAGAAAAAGAAAGAATATATGTATATAAATATTTCATTTTAAGGGTACAGTGAGCAGAGAGAAGTTTTGAAGGATTCAGTGGTAAGACAGGATGAGATGATATCTGGTGGGATCTTATTCCACACAGATATAGTACGAGGGGAAAATAATTGTTTTTCTAGCCCGAGTTCTGCAGTGAGGAATTTGGAAGGATTTGTGATGGACATGTTTTGATTGCCTGGTCACTGGTATTAATATATTTTGTGGGCTGATAGACAACTGGTTATTTACACCTTTAAACATTATGCACAGGCTTATTTCTCTGGGTCTATAGCTAGGGGGTGCCATTTAAGGTGGTTTATCATATCAGAGACGCTAGATGTTCTTTAAGAATAGATGTTTTTATTTAGTGCATAAAGTGCAGCCCTGCGTAGTACTATTTCTATCTTGTTGATGTTATCTTTGGTGTACGGGTCCCAAACAGGACATGCATACTCTAGGGATGGACAAACTAAAGATTTGTATGCCTGTGCCTTAACTGATGTTGAACTTATTTTTAGATTATGATGGAGGAAGCCAAGAGTAGAGTTTACTTTGTTGGTAATGCTGTTGATGTGGGAATCCCATTTTAGGTTGGACTGAATTGTAACACCCTGGTATTTTGCTTGGTCAAAATTTGCGCAAGCCATGTTGGAACGGATACAGGATGTTGTTTGTATCGGCATGATTCATGATGTTAGAAACGATGATGTGTTCCATGACTTTACTACAAATACATGTCAGAGAAATTGGTCTATAATTTTCAGGATTAGATTTCTGTCCTTTTTTGTATAATGGAGAAATATTTGTCAGTTTGTAATCATTGGGGACTAGACCTGTAGACAAAGACATGCTAAATATTAGAGATAGGATGGGGGCTACTTCATTGGCAAGTTCTTTCAGAACTTTTGGTTTGATGTCATCTGGTCCTGCAGCTTATACAGATTTAATCCTTTAAGGAGTTTTACTATACCATTTACATTAGTGTCAATATTGGGCATGGTTGGAAATTGATGGTCAGGAGGCATGTTACATCTGGAAATAAACTGTTGATCATTGAAAGTTTCAGGTAGGGTAAAAACAGATTGAACTTGTGTGTTAAGCACTTGTGCTTTGCCAACAGGATTATGTATGAGTTTGCCCTCTTGTTTCAATGGAGAGATGCCACTGTGATCCGATCGTTTGGCTTTAATATATGACCAGAAGCGTTTCATACCAGAGCACTGGTTATCAGAATTTGAAATATCAGGGTTTAACATATCATCAATATGCTGCCAATAAGATGTACATAGTTTCTTTTGGACAAGGCATTTTATGTCCTTACATTTTTATTTTAACGAGGATGATATTTTACTTTATTTTTTTCCTTTAATTTCCAGATAGTGAAGATTCTATATGTAACAAGATTTTGTATTAGTTTCAGCCTACATGCCTGTATAATTCTACCAGACCTTTATACACTAGACAGGCCAGTGAAATTGGTGATCGCTGAACGGTCTGGACTACCAACATGAGTTAGTAACATATTGATATACATTAACATCAGTCCGAGTTTCCATACTACACACCCTAGGAATCAATCCTGTCTGGCATATATTAAGGTCAGATGAAACCCAGGCTGTTACTTATACGCCTACAGAAAACTTTATATCGGAGCTTGATGAGAGTCATATGCCATAAGAGGTTATGCCGCTTTGCGTAAAATATGTTCAGGACTAGGTCTACAGCGAGTGTTAAATAAACAATATGACGTCAAAGACAGGTGGTTGTAGCAGGTTACACAGGGGAAGTATACGTATATAATAGGCATCAATGTCCTCTGAAACTCACCTTTGCATTCTGTAAAAGGTAGGATGAGAAATTCTACTGCCACAGCGATCACTATTACGCTGAATTTCATCCTTATATTCTCTTACAGTGGCTACCTAATTTGTTTGGTCTTGTTGTTGGGTCATCAAAGCGCCCAACTGACAATGATGGTAGTGTGTAATACACAAAACAGGTTTTTTCCGGAACAATTGGTGATATAAATCGTGATATATCAAAAATATTTATTTAATGTGTATTTCTTACCCATTTCGCCGGGCGCTGCATACTAATGTACTGCAAGACTGAAATGTGTGATGCTGGTGTCCATATGCAATTGTTTAGCAGAGATTGTGAGCTATTTTCGAGTTCAAAGAACTTCCTTGTCCAGTATGGTCACTCAGCTGACGGAGCGTAGCTATAGGTCAGTGTGATGCCTCTTTGGCTCAGTTTATGGAGCAGTCAGTATTATCACGCCGGAAACCCGGATTTCCTTCCTGTCGAGATACTCAGCAGTGCTACACTTTTCATTGTTCTATGACAGCTCAATCTAAAGTAACATAGAATTCAATCTAAACTAGCATAAGCTTGCTAGGTAATAAGAGGCCTGTAACGCCGGTAAATCCTTATCAGTGGTTGACAATGAAGAGGACAATGCATGACTTCTCGAATTCATTATGTAACTATTCACGCCCTCTAAATTTTCAAGAGAAGAAAAAAGAAAAGAAGAAAAAATACTTTTCCTATATTTCTACTGAAATGTTGAGGAAAAAACTTTCAAATGAAAACTTGAATATAAGCTAACAGTTCTTGTATAAGCATATATCATATTTAAAAAAAAAACACATTCAACAAAAATTGACATTTCTGTACATTTCCTTCCTTTTGCATAAAAGAAATGATTGGCCTCAAGTTAGGAATTATTTTTCCAAGTTTTTATTCATAATGTATTTCTGATCAACAAGTCATGCTATACCAAAATTAGCCATATATAGCTGTTTCTGCGGGATACCATGGGGTACATCCCATTAGCGCTTATCGCGCCATAGGCAAAAGCATCAGTCCTTTCAAGCGCCAGAGCGCACACGTTTAAATCTACTAATACGGACTTATTCTATTAGGTACTGGCAGAACCGTATAGTCACGGTTACATAGGTATCTACTGTAGCCTATATAGCGGTTACACAGTAATAGCATGGCATATAGCATCTCGGCTTTATTTCGAATTCAAATCCGTGATAGCATAAATATCCGTGCTCAGAATCACTAACAAAAAATAGCCACATTTAATGATAATTAGGAAAATCAGAACACTCCAATTCAGTTCAACAATACCTGTTAAATAAAAAAAATATTATTGTATGGGTGCTTATCTTTTTTATATCAACTTAATAAACAAATGTGACTATGGATACAAAACTCACAAGCCACTTTTTTATTTCATTATAGTTACTACATGTCAATTATTTCGAATGACTCGCCTTCAAACCCCTCTTTGAGCTTTTAGAATTAAGAACGCCTGCAGTGTACCTGGACGAGTTTGAACTATAGCTATCTCTTTTCCTCGGTCAATATCGGTCTGGTGATAGGTTGTGAAACAGTATCGTCTTAGTCAAAGATTGTTTTCTTTTCTTTCCTTAAAAAAATCATAATCATAATTGCATGGCCGACCAACTGACCGATCTGAACACCATATCCCTGGATGGCATGTGATGGTCCTCCCGCATGCTTTTCTGTGAGGCAACCATCAACTTTTCCTAAACATTGTCTTATCTATTGAGTGAAATTTAATACAAATTTCGTTTTCAAAGGCACCCTTGTGTTGAGTTCTATGAGGGGGGTTATTTAAACTTAGCACATGTGTGTTTATATTATCAACGAATAAAATATACTGTGTATTGAGTGATGCTATATTCGTCCTGTTTATCGAAAGTATTCTATTGGTTTAATTGTCATATTATCAAAAATGTCTCATTGAAAATTGACCAATGATCACCGATATAATCGAAAATCCATTTAGCCGCTGTTGATTACAATATCGCGTTGTCTTGGCAACAGTTTGTTCCAAAATACTATGATAGGAGTTCGAAAAAGAGCAGTTCAAAAGACAAGATTCTGAACAGTGGTACACATAAATGGGCGAGCGTTTTTATTGCGATTACGATGGTGTGAACGCCATTGATTATGTTACAGATATATATATTAGAATGAGTTAATGAAAGACATCCTGAACACGCTTGGGGATTGCTCTAGCGACCTATTCCTCTCTCGGCAGACGCCCTACTACTCCCCTATATCGAAAACAAAGAAAGAAAGTGCACTTTATATGTCGAATCACCGAGATTGCAATACACAAAGTACAACACAGCGATGACGTGAGAAATATTCACGGCGTTAGCAATCAGAACTGGGGCTGGAGTTAAATTGTTAGAGGGGGATTAATCTAAAAAAAACCTTGAAAATCTAGTTCAAAGAAAAAACAAATGAGCGAAAGGTATGGAAGCCCAACATGCCCCAAATATATATGTATTGAAAAATAATAAAAGTAAAACCACTTCTGATTTATAAAGCATGTAACAAGCTGACATATTAAAGAAACGCAACTTCTTTAATTGTTAAATATTTTATGTTCAATATACATAGCGGTCTCAAAACTAAGAAAATTAGGACACCTGACTTAATCCCAAAATAAATGTAAAAATCCGTCATCCGTGACAAAAGGACTTAGGCACATCCGGTGCACCGAAATTACCGATATACCGTGAATGTACCAAAGCGTGCGTTTTTTCCATTCAAACTAGTGTCGATTTCTGACTATCACCAAGACGCGTGATTGCCAATACATTAGCAATCAATATTTTTCCTCGCCAATATGCCACGGCTATCCCAACGTGATAGAGGACGAGCCCTCGCTATGCTCATGGGAGGTAGCATTTAACAGCAGGTCGCTACTCACTTCGGAGTTCACAAATTGACAACAACTCTGTCTCAACGCCACAAGAAGAGTTGATGACAGACCGTGCTCTGGACGTCCACGTGAAACGTCGCGACGGCAAGATTGGTTCATTAGCCGTGCCCACTTGCGTGACAGGATATCAATGGCGGCCAAAATGGCACGAAATACAGGTACAATTGGTAATGGAAACCGCCGAATTTACCCAAAAACTCTGAGAGGCAAATTTACTCCCACGTCACCAGTACGTTTATTTGTCACTGACACAACACACATGTACCCAGACGTTTCCTATGAGATATTGGAGGTCCATGCTCTTCACGGGTGAATCTGGATTCACGTTATTTCGTTCAGATGACCGTTATTTGATTTTAGAGCACGGCAGATTCGGAGGTGGACCGACCTCGTGTTGTGTCTTCATTATAAGGCATCATTTAACATCCAGCATGGTAGCGCTAGGTCATACGTTTCAATAGTTTTTAGGGACTTTCTTGCAACCCAGGATATCTACCCTGATGATTGGCCTCCACATAGCCAGACCTGTCCCCAATCGAACGCTCGTGGGATGAATTAGACAGAAGAGTAAACATCCTAATATAACATATACATCCGCCTATTGGCGAACACACTTACCGGGGAATGAAATAGCATTCCTCTACGGACAGCCAATGTCCTTATGCACTCAATGCCACGCAGAAATAGAGACGCTACTGCTGTTCGCAAGGGTACACATGAAGACCTCATTTGTTTAAAAATCTCAGAAAATTTGGAGACGGATATTTCAGTAATCGAAATTAACTGTTGCATTTTCACAGTTAGGCAAATTACTTATAAATAATTACTGGGATTTATTAAACCGTAAAGATGAAGATTCGTTTTTTGTTTCCTTGGTATATATACATGATAAACAACGCTGAATAAAGGATAGCATGATTTTTGTTGTTGCTCTTTGGTATATACATCAAAACAAGACTAGATTAGTCACACCATACCAAATGGACATACGGACAAATGGAAATAGTACAACATATCCTTTAAGGGCAGCTTTGGCTTTTGCGTGCGCTTTGAGGTGGTATTGCATCGTCATAATTAGAGTTATATTGTGATGTCATGGGCCCTTTTGTTTTTCAAGTGACCTCTACAGTGCGGGACAGTGTGACCTTTTGTACCATTTGTGTTTTATTTTGTTTTCAAACAAGTCAATATTTCTATTCACAAGAGTAGACGTCGTGGTTCACCCGGTTCTTTTTAATTCTTCTGATTTTTTGTAATACAACAGATTACAATAATTAAATTGTTTAAGCTGGAAAATAAACATTAAACTTTTCTATTCTGCCTGGTCCTCCTCCCAAGTGTCTAATTCTATTTTAGGATGATGTAGACACGCAGCAACGAGTCGGTATTAAATAGCGCTGTTTGACCGGAAAGACGCTTCACACACTCGCGGAAATTAATACACAATTTACGATCATTTTTGTAAGTGTTTGGCTTTTATCTGGCTTTCTGTCAATTTATTGTAGGCTTTGAAGGTAATAGTCACATTTATTACTTGTTATGCGGATTTGTAATAAATATCATTTCCTGGCGCAAATCTCAGAAATTGTCACATGTGGTTTTGCAAATTAATTAGCTTGCAAAAAAATCTTACATTCGTTTCAATTTCCTGTGAGATTTATCAAACAAGTGAAAGAATGACTGGTTTCATAGATATCTAATATATATTTTATTGCTTAACCAAAATATATAGTCCGTGTTATTGTGTAGTGCATAATTAATGGATTACCCACCACTGATGCATTCATCGACACTGAAAATCGTGAGTAAGTTAAACGTCAAGCCTTGGGTGTCAGTTTTCTGTATATATAAAAAGTAACATGCTCGCAAGCAACCTACGTCACATCCAGATCACGTGACCTACTAGACAGTCGTTACTATATTTACACTTCGTGAGAGTCCATTGTGTCCACGTTATTATATCGTATTTTGACAGCGAACGGGAAATTCATGGGAGACGTCCATGACGGGAAATGATGTCTAATTCATAAATTTGTCGTGTGTTTTACTGTATTCAGGCAAACTGGCTTGTATCTACAGTTACTGCCGAACAATGTTAGCTATATCGGGGCTAGAATCCTGCCCTGCTGCTTCAGCTGCAACTGTGCGTAATAATGGGGAGGCTTTGAGAGGAGACGATGGAGCAAGGAATATGGCGACTCTCGTCACCAATATAGAAAGCGTCAACACAGAATCATCTTCATCCGACGTGGATATTATTCAAATTGACGATATACAGTGTAGTCCGCGAACTGTCCATCCTTATTCCAATGGGATTATAAGTAAAAATGAAACTGGGACAAGTGTTAATAATGTTACCCGAGCGTCTTCATCACCAGTTACAAATGTATCCAAACCTTTCACAGGACCAAGATTTCGTTTGATACATGAGGGCGAAATTCAAATATGTCGGCTTAACCACACCAGAACGATTGTGAGCAAAATTATGAATTCGCGTTACTTACGGAGATGGGAAAGTCATCGTATTGTGCTCGGCAAAACAGAAATCCATTCAACATTGGTAAGTATACCAGAACCATATTAATTTGTGATACCAATAATGGGCATGTGTTCACGTGTACTTGTTTTAGAAATCTTTCTTTGTTTAGAATTTTCTCTGGTGTGAGCACAGGCACACGTACAGTCTCTTACATGTATGTCGTAAGATTAGCGATAAATACCGGTGTCCCCGTGGTGTGAGGTCAGGCCCGTATTCCTGTGTTTACATGTGTACAGGTCCTTTTGGTCTTTTGTATACATTTAAGTTTTTAATGTATTGATCAGATGTAAAGCAGTGATTTTTTACTCAAATATTTGAATCCCTACGTCACACTTTTCCTGTGAGACTCGCTCAAATTTTGAGAACCCATTATAAATGTATTTCTTGGTAACTGGACATACTCCTCAAAATTTGGTAAACAATGTGTTCAGATGTAGACTTCACAAGAAAAATAGCAAAATCTACTGTAACAGGAGTAGCATTATTAACGTCTGTAATTGATGTGATGATCAATATTTTGTCAAAATATATTAAAAGTATATACATTGTTTTACAACATGTACAATGTTTTTACAACATATACATTGTTTTTACAATATATTCAAAATTAATGTTTAACAATATATACAGTGTTTTACAATGTCACCACAAAGACAACAGTTTATGTCCGGGAACATTAATGTACATGGTATTGATTGATGCCATAAAAATGAAAATATTTAATGGTTCTGTAACAAGACACCATACTGTAGGCAGATGAAATCATGAGTCACTAATACCAAAACAGCTTCATTTAAAATTAAACTTCCCATCATGGCAGGATGGCCAAAGTATTTTTATTTGGATGTAAACAAAGCAATTATCATTTTTGCAAAATCCAACTATTCACACAAAAAAAATTTCCTGCTTTTTCTTTGGTCATTATTGATGCCGGTGAACGGTTGTAATAAATTGTATATCCTTATCAAACAATTGGCACATTATTCAGATCATATATATACCTGTTATATTATTGGATGTGTATGCTGTGTTGTAAAATGACAAATTGTGATATCGGTGGATGAGGAAGGAATGACATTACAAACATACAGAAAGAATTATGATGTCACAATCACTCATATTGAGGACCATGACTATATATGTAAAGTCAAGATGACTTCCAACATCGGCATGGAAGAGAATGTTTTCTGTAAAATTTGTGTTCAGTCCTACAATAAAAGGGATCCGATTTGTTTTCATTTCATATAAAACTCTTCACAAATTTCAGTGCTTTTTGAGACTCATTTAGTTAAAGGACTTGTGAATTTTATGAGGTTCTCACTTCAATTTTTAGACCCCATAACATTTCTTAGCTTTCAGACTCATCAAAATTTTGGAATTGATTTGATTGACTTGCAGTTAAAAAAATCCTACAAAAATTAATGAATTTTAAGCCTAAAATTAAAAATTCTTTGACTCATTTCATAAATCTCTGATATCATAAACTGGAGACTTGATATGTTCAGAGTAGGATCCTATGTATAAAATGCCCTCCACATGAATTTGACAAAGTTGACATAAGTTCATGATAAAATTTTGAAATTACAGCAGTCTCTTGAAAATCAAAAATACCTTAGACTGCCTCCTTGAAATAAAAGGATGGTCAAGAAAGTTACATATGTTTTGAAATGTTCAAAAATGTTTAAAAGTCTTTCTTGAAAACTTAATATTTGTGATTTTAGAATTATGCAAATGAGAATGATTCTTCCAAAATATAGGTTTTTCAGTACAAAAATGTGGTCAATTTACTGAAATGCTAGAAAGAAAGAAAAAGCAACTTGTATAGCTGACCAATGTTCAATTGTTGTTAGAGGACTCTCTTCAGAATCATTTTCGCTTGGTCTAATACAGAAATATTAAACACAGACAATTAAATCTTTGCCTTGTTGCAGCCATAAAAGAATGTATAATGTGCAGTATCTGACAAACATATATGTATTCCTATGTAATGTTGAATGCACTTTTTCTTTATAGAGCTATAGTTACTCAGTATATCTAAGACTAGATGTATGTACCTGCCGAACATACAAATTTACCAGACCACATGAATCATTATAGGTATATGTATCGCAAACCAACCTGCTATATGATACATATGCGACACGGTATCATGTATGCATTATTCCAATGTAATAATTTGAAGACCAATCACACTGAATTAGGTTTTTAACCATAAGACACAAATAGAAATAAGACATCAATACCAAAACACTCCTCTTTCTACACCATCAGTTCAAATTTTAAACAAACTAATAAATTTCAAATAACAATGAGCATGATTTTGAGATCATCTGAAAACTTAAATAAGAAAACAAATGCAGAATTATTATACTAAGGAATGTTGCAACAAAAATTAACGAAATAAACTATGCTCATTTTTCTCAGTTTGTTTGAAACGACAAAATATTATCACTGACTTGATTGATGACTGAGTCCTTTCCATGTTAACAGGTTATGCTTCATGACTCTTTTTATGCACAGTTCAGGATCAACTTGTACTTGTAAACATACAATACAGTGCTTAACAGTCTGGTGTTCACTGTGGAAATCAAAGCTGCAATCATTTAGAATTCTTATTCCAGTTTATAAAAATGTTTTTAATATCTTCAAATAAGCTTGTGAGGACATCACATTCCCAGCAAATGTATTGACTGACCTCCTGTTCCTGTAGCTTTGTAAATCTTTCAGGAATATTATTGACTGACCTACTTTAGCTTTGTAACCTCTTTCTTGGATATTATTGTAGTCCAAAAACAAATCCCAACCTCCTTACCATTCCATGAGCCATAACGACTGAGACATAGAGTGCTCTCCCTTCTCTTTTCCTTTGTGGCGATTTTGATGGCTGACATACTTCAGATGAGTTTTCACATTTTATCGCCCTTCAGCCACTCAGTTCATTTTTGATACTTGTTTTTTGCTTAGTTTGTGTTGTTTATGCTCCTGGCCATCTGCTATCATGCCAAAGTGGTGTACCATGTGGTCCTCCAATATGGTTTTACCGTCGGCCTTTTTGTTTGTTTTTCGGCCTTGTTTTCAGCTTTATGTCTTTTGCTAGCTTACATTGTTTTTCTTCATTTCTGTTGCTTGCCTTGAAGTTTTGAGTCATTTTTGTTTAGAACTTTCCGTACCTAATGTAAATTTTTTAGTTGTTGTTTGTAAGTGTGTCTCCAGCAGGATTACAGCAGGGTGCAGCCCCTGGGTGTTCCCATTTCTTTGGAGAGTAGGACCCACATAACGCTTGTCCCCAATGACAGCCTTGCAGTGAGTCTAATATGTGTAAACTCACAGATAGTTTCAAGTCAAGGTGATCTTCTTCCAGCTGTAAGAGAGATTCGTCATCTACCTCCGTAAAGAGTGGGAAGCCTATTTGGAGCTGTCTCTGACCCGATCGGCAAATAAGCTGTGCCTGTTTCAGGAGGTCTCATAGCTTCAAGTTCCTCTCATGAGCAGGTAGTGGTCCTTCCTGTCCAGTAACTCCCTGGTATAGGGGAGAGACAGTCAAACCCTAGCCTGGCACAGTCAAGGGTGGAATTAGCCAGAATTTCTTGTAAACCTTCTGGTTTGCTTTGGGTAAGGACTTCTGGCCGCAGGTCACTTATCCCTTCAGTGATCCCGGCGCACTAGGTGGTGCTGTTGGTGGGGTCAGCCTGTGACCTAGATACTACAAACTCCTGCGACAGCAATACTACAAACTCCTTTGACAGTGATATTACAAACCCCTGTGAGAGATACTGCAAACCTTTGTGGTACACAGTCCCTGTGTCCCTGTGTCACTTTTAGTTGCTTCTTGACTTTTGCTTATAGAAAAAACCTGTTTATATTGTGACTATCAATATATCAGAATTAGTTTTGAATAAGTTATTGCACATTAATAAGTGTATATTTAGACATGCTTTCAGGTGCAGTGATTTAGATGTTACTGGCATGAATTAGGTCACGAATATTGTAAAGAACTTAGATGAAGCTGCTGATCATCAATTGATACAGATTATTTGGGTCATACAGACATCAGAGGAGAATGAAGATAAATGATTTAAAGTGTTATGTCAAGAAATGCATCGCTAGCGTGATGGCGTCATAAAAATTGTTGTGTATTATCCAGGAAGTGAAAATACATAGTTGGTGGATGAAGCAAAATCAATATAGCTATAACCCAACTTAATTTCTGACAGAATTGTCCCATTAGACTGACCATTGTCCATTGAAGACTGACCATTGTCAGACTGACCTTTGTCTGTGGATCTATATCTGGCATTTAGGTATAAATCTAACAGCTCTTTAAAGATATTGATCTGCGCAATGTCACTATTAGTGTGTGGTCATTGTTACAATTACCTATATAGTCACAGATCACATTAGTGGTCATGTCAATAAAATCTTATGGGTTATTTATAAGTTTAGTTATAGCTATATATACCTGTACATATTCAGTATCCTAAGACTGAGGGACAATAATACCTCACTGGTCAAGCATTGACCTCTGTAACCGAAGGTGAATATCTGAGTCCTATGGTTTGACTGCTCCCTACTGCTGACATTTTATCAATCTGTTCTACTGTTGTGGTGGTGTTATGTTTTTGGGCTTGACGCTGTTTTTGTTCTGCTCTGGATGATATGGCATGCGATGGGCCTCCTGCATGTTGTTGCATAAGGAAGCTACCACCTTCAAGAAAGCCCACTTCAAAATGACCCATTACCAGCTGGCTGTAATTGGGGAAAGGGGATAATTAACAGGCCCAGCATACAAACAAATCTAAGATGGAAGACAGCTAATCCAATTGATGTTTGGATGTGAAGTTTTGCAGATAAACAAACTGGAAAACCAGTTGTATTTTGAAAAATATTCTTAATGATAGTTGATGAAGTTAATGATGAAACAAAAATAAGAAATTCTTTTATCCTATATACAAGTAAAAGTACTTGTTTTTGTAATTCTTTCAAGATGTCCACTGCATGAAGATTGGTAAAAGTGGATTCTACTCTCCAGTAGGATGTTTATAGTTTACTTGTAGAAGTTTTGATTTTTACATTATAGTCTTTTCAACTTGTTTAAAATTTCATTTTATTTTAAAGTATTTTTTTAATCAAAAATATTTAAAGGGAATTGGGCAATAGGCAATGCCTATACAAGCCCTTTTCCTTGGAATATATACGTTTCAAACAATTAGAGGATTTTCATTTACTCATAAACATATAATGTGATGTTCATTTAAAATCATTGGATAAAGTTACAGTAAATATGATACCTGTTAGTATTTGTTGAAGTTGTAAATACACGTTTGAAAATGTCACATACGTTTTCCTGCATGTCTTGATAGAGATATACTTTTGTAGTCACAATAAATGTACAATAATACGAGATTTAATGATAATTAATTAAAGTATGTCAAGACATTATTCTGACCTTGTGGTGACAGGAAATAAAAACTTGTCAAATTACTGTTAGCATTTGCATTGATTTAAATTGTAAATTTAAAACCTCTTTTCAAAAAACTAAGAAATTTGATGATATCACATGCAATGGTACAATTTTTCAGACATACTGTAACCAAACTCTCTTACTTGATTACTATTTAATAAGATTTTACAATTCCTCCATTTACCAACATTTCAGTATTATCTGTTTCCACTGAAGATATATCTTACCTACAAATTTTCTGGATACATTTATATTTGAAGTCATAATTTTCCTTTTATGATTGATTAATTTCAAATCTGTTTTGAGTCTCACTGTTCTTTTTATTGTAAACAATTTGTTGAAATCATTCCTGACATTATAAGATCCCATCGTCATGACAACTGCCAATGGTACGCTTGCCTGTAAGAAGTGAAAGTGTCGATGAACTCCATGAGATATTGATCAGAGAACGGAGACACATAAAAACTGAACTTTGTATGTACCTGATGGATCTTATAACTTAGTTGTATTGAGTGAAGGTGATTTGTGTAATTTAGACCCATCAGGAATTTTCTAAAGATTTTTTGATTATGTGTCTTCAAGTTTTGAAATTCAGACCATATCCCTATCAGCAACTAGTGGCTAAAAAAATTAGGTTGGATTTGATACCTATTCAGTAATGCAAAAATCTGAACAGATAACACAAAAACTCCAAATAGAAGTAAAGACGTGGGCTTAATAGAATTACAGATGGCTTATTCCCAGGAATGGGATTGCTACTGGATAAATATGATGCTGTCTAGTTACAAAATATTATACGTTTTCTGTTTGGTACATTGAATTGTGGTTAGACAGGACAGAGTATAGATACACTCGCCTTTTACTTATAGGCGACAAGGGTTCAAATCCCTGATCAGACATTGAAAGGTACGTTGTCCCCTGACCTGATCATGTACACTTGGGTTTCTTTCCACTGTAAGATTCATCTCACATGCTTCAAACATTTAGGTGAACGAGTGATTTAGGTAAGGTAATATAACTCGGTATACCCCACACTTGCGGAAAGAGTTGGGAGTGGGGATGGGGGTAGTTACATTGTCTTGAACAACTGTGCATGCATGAGTATAGCAAGCAGGAAAACATTGTGTACAGGATATCTCATGAGCCCTTGAACAGATTTGTTTTATGTTAATTCCAATTGAAATAGCATCATACTGCCAAGGTCTACATCTGATTAGATTTTGGTTACCAAGGTTCAATATTATAGGTCAAAGATCACTCTTGACCATTTTAGTTAAGGATGGAGGACCAGGAATATCTATTTAAGCCCCTGTTTATATTTATCTGACAATCAACCCAACAAGAAGTGTCACATATTGAGATAATAAAGGGATCTATCACTAATATTTGTAGGATGGGTTCTCAGAATCTGAGCCTGTCTCACAAAGAAAAAGTCTAAAACCAGGATTCATATATCCCCAAAAATCACTGGTATATCACTCACAGATCTGTTACTGATTGGGTTAGAAATTAAAAGGCCTTGATGACCAGTGTTAACAAATATTGAAAATTTATGAAATTTTTTAAGAAGTATATGATTAATGCATCTCTGCAATTTTTTCAACATGGCTGGTTTGGATTTTCCTAGCTCAGGTTCTAGAGTTACAAACTTCGGACCTAGCATCACTGACAAATGCCTGACAGAGTAAGACAGCTGTGCAGTATACCTGGTATTTGTACTGTTTGATTGATTATGGTAGTTGAAACAGAGGAAATAGGTTTGACTATTAATGATTGAGTATTGGACCATTTGACGTAGGTTAATCAAGTAGTCTGTATTTTATCAGATAATCATTCCATCACTAGTATTATTGTTGTGGACATGGATGGAATATCTATGGAGATCTATTATCATAGCTCTCTATCTTTGTAAATCATGAAATTTTTGTTGTATAGAAACTTTTTTTGCTTTTTTTGGCATTAGACTAACCACAGAAATATGATAAAACAAACAAAAGGCGACATGCTATTTATCTTTTCCTCAAATTCACTATATTTATCTGTCATTTCAATTTGTTCTATTTTTGTCACATGAATTCACTTAATTTATTTTTCAGTTGAATTAATTCTGTCTTGTTTTTTTTTTCATGAGTCACTATTTTCCTATCACTCAAATTCATTCTATTTGCCTGTTACTCAAATTCAGTCTATTTATTTGAATTCACTCTGTTTATCTGTCACTCAAATTCGATGTAAAATATGAAGTGAAGTCATCATTTTTATTTACCTAGAAGACATATCTTTTTCAAATTCATTTCAAATTTTTTCACATGAATTCACTTTATTTATTTTTCAGTTGAATTAATTTGCCTGTTCACTCTACATTCTATTTGCCTGTTACTCAAATTCATTCTATTTATTTGAATTCACTCTGTTTATCTGTCACTTGAGTAGCTAAATATTGACTGAATATATATTACAATAGATGTAAAATATGAAGTGAACAGTCATCATTTTTATTTACCTAGAAGACATAGCTGTAAATCGTAGTATACACATACACTACAATTTGGTGTACTAATGATATGTAAGTGAATACAACACAGAAAGTAAATATACCATAGAGTATATACAAACAGTTTCTAATATATAAAATGATGTGTTTTTACTTATGATTTACTTAAGTCATTAAGTTAAATTATTAAAAACAAATATTAGTATTTTATCTGTAGAACCTTACTGAAATTCAAACTATTTCTGCATTCAAGATGGCTGTCATATCCAAAACTTAAATTTTGTTTGATATAATTTGAGAAATGGTCCTACTTCTTTGAACTTCTGCACAACAAGTGAAACAGAAATGTTGAAATTTACAGCATGGGATAATAACAATTGAGATTAGTTATGAAAAGGCAATACTATCCTTCATAATACCAGATGTGCATACTACTGGATCATTTTGTAATAACACCATCAGATCAGACTGTTTTCATATGTCGTAGCAAGTTTTTAAAACACAATATCAAGGAGACAGGAACGACAAGATACAGGATATGGTACAAGTGTATATGGATAGTATGTACTTGTTGTCATTTTTGTCTTACTGGCAGCCTTTTTTCATGTTTTTCAACACCACATGGCCACACGTCTTTTTAGCTCTTTTCTCAAAGAGAGGAAGAGCTCATTTTGTCACCGTACAATTAAGGTTTCTGTGTCAGTGTTGAATGGCAACAGAAAACTTCTTTACAAGTGTATTAGGGAACTGATATTTGGGTGGAGGGTTGCTGTGGAGGTATGCTATCACTTCCTGGAGTTGGAATTAATAATGTTTTGAGAAAAGTCTATATATATCATCATTTTGGACTTCAATTTTTTGGGTCAAATCTAATGGTATAAAATCTAATATCATGTTTTTGGGGCTAGTGTTGAAAGACATTGTCTCCTGTTAAAATATCAGTATATTGGGATATAGATTCCGGTTGGTAAAACCACCTCCTAATGCTTGTTTGAGGTTTAGTGATAAACAAAGTGAGGCCAGCTTGTAATACAGTTGGTGGTACTCTTGGTTTTGCCTTATTGCATTTGGTCATGGTAAAACTGATTCTAATGTATCTGCCAGTGTTTTAGGTTGGAATGAAAATTGACTTTGGCTCTCGTATCTAGGGTTGATGGGTTGACCTGATCAAATGATATAAAGCTAGCCCATGTCTTTTGTCTCCGAAGGCTTTTTTGGGGATTTTTTTCAATTCTATAAGGTTTTTGTTAAAAAATTTCAGAGGAAAATTTTTTTGTCTTCAATGTTTTTGTTATTAAAGAACATAAGAAAAAATTTGTAACCACAGTATAAACATCAAAATTAAAAAAAGGAAAAAAAGTGTTATTAATTTGAAGACATTTTCATGGTACTTGTGGGTTTTTTTTCTCCAAATAATACTATTTAGTTGACACTTGGTTAGATGGATTGATATAGCTAATTAATTCCACGAAATAAATCCCTCGCAAAATCCATGACAGTATACCCCACTTCAAACATTAATGGTTTAACAATAGTTCATTCCAACCAAATGCAAACTCTTCATTTCTCTCAAGTTGGATAAAGACTCAAGGTATATTGAAGTTTACTATCACATTGTCAACCCTCTGAGCACGATCCATCATTGTTTACCGACATGTAAACCAAATTATTGTTGTTGGTTTCTTATCCTATGATGCTAACTTGAGTAAGGTCCCCATCACGCAAGTTAAGAAATCAATATTGTCACATGTACAAGATTCTTCGCTGCATCGCTCCATCAATATGCACATATAAATAATGTGCTTTTATGATATTTGTTCGGTTTTAAAAGATCCAATTGGAATGATGTGATGATGTAGATTATGTTATCGAGTTTTGCTTTAGGAAGTTATCTTGTTGTCATAGATCAATAGAGGGATTAGGCCGTTAACATTGGCTGTCAGTCATTTGGCATTTTGTATCGGGATAGAATGCAATACCTATGCCATTTAATCTGAAAACAAATGATTTATGAACGTAAATGTTTCTGCCATAATTTTGCCCTTTAAAATTTAATATTAGATTAATTCAGAAACTGCAGGGCAAATTTGTAAATATTGAAACTGTAGACATTGATTTGGCAAATTAATACCAAGTTAGTTTAACTTTTTTATTCTATGAAATAATTAAATAATCTGAAAAATAAATGAGAAATTAAACAAACTTAATTAATGAGTATTTTTATAATCACAATTTAATATGGAGTTATTGAGGCTCCCTAAAACATCAAAAAAACATGATGCCAACGAGGAGTCTCTCACTGGAATAGTTAAAATGCAAGGTGAGAACTGGGAGTCTGTCTCTGGAATAGTTAAAATGCAAGGTGAGAACTGGGAGTCTGTCTCTGGAATAGTTAAAAAGTGAGATGCCAACAAGGAGTCTCTCACTGGAATAGTTAAAAAGCAAGGTGCTTACTAGGAGTCTCGCTCTGGAATAGGTAAAAAACAAGGTGCCAACTGGAAGCCTCTCACTGGAATAGTAAAACAGAATGGTGCCAACTGGGAGTCTTTCTCTGGTATAGTAAAACAGAATGGTGCCAACTGGGAGTCTTTCTCTGGTATAGTTAAAAGAGCAAGTTGCCAACTGGGAGTCTCTCACTGGAATAGTTAAAAACAGGTTGCCAACCGGGAGTCTGTCTCTGGAATAGTTAAAAAGGAAGATGCCAACTGGGTGTCTCTCACTTGTTTAGTTAAAAAGCAGGGTGCCAACTTGGAATCTCTCTCTGGAATAGTTAAAAACTGAGGGCCCACTGGGAGTCTCCCTGTGGAATAGTTAAAACAGAGTGCAAACTGGGAGTCTCTGTGGGATAGTTAAAAAAAAAGTGCCCTTGTTAATCCAGTTACCACTAATTTGGTTTTGTCATTATCCAGCCTTGTTAATACAGTCACCACTAACCTGACTGTGCCCTTATCCAGCCTTGTTAATCCAGTCACCACTAATCTGGTTGTGTCACTATCTAGCCTTGTTAATCCAGTCACCACTAATCTGGTTGTGTCGCTATCTAGCCTTGTTAATCCAGTCACTACTAATCTGGTTTTGTCATTATCCAGCTTTGTTAATCCAGTCACCAATAATCTGGTTGTGTCACTCTCCAACCTTGTTAATCCAGTCACCACTTATCTGGTTGTGCCATTATCCAGCCTTGTTAATCCAGTCACGACTAATCTGGTTGTGTTGTTATCCAGCCTTGTTAATCCAGTCACCACTAATCTGTTTGTGTCACTATCTAGCCTTGTTAATCCAGTTACCACTAATCTGGTTGTGTCACTATCTAGCCTTGTTAATCCAGTCACTACTAATCTGGTTTTGTCATTATCCAGCTTTGTTAATCCAGTCACCAATAATCTGGTTGTGTCACTCTCCAGCCTTGTTAATCCAGTCACCACTTATCTGGTTGTGCCATTATCCAGCCTTGTTAATCCAGTCACGACTAATCTGGTTGTGTTGTTATCCAGCCTTGTTAATACAGTCACCACTAACCTGACTGTGCCCTTATCCAGCCTTGTTAATCCAGTCACCACTAATCTGGTTGTGTCACTATCTAGCCTTGTTAATCCAGTCACCACTAATCTGGTTGTGTCACTATCTAGCCTTGTTAATCCAGTCACTACTAATCTGGTTTTGTCATTATCCAGCTTTGTTAATCCAGTCACCAATAATCTGGTTGTGTCACTCTCCAGCCTTGTTAATCCAGTCACCACTTATCTGGTTGTGCCATTATCCAGCCTTGTTAATCCAGTCACGACTAATCTGGTTGTGTTGTTATCCAGCCTTGTTAATCCAGTCACCACTAATCTGGTTGTGTCACTATCTAGCCTTGTTAATCCAGTCACCACTAATCTGGTTGTGTCGCTATCTAGCCTTGTTAATCCAGTCACTACTAATTTGGTTTTGTCATTATCCAGCCTTGTTAATCCAGTCACCCCTAATCTGGTTGTGTCACTCTCCAGCCTTGTTAATCCAGTCACCACTTATCTGGTTGTGCCATTATCCAGCCTTGTTAATCCAGTCACCACTAATCTGGTTGTGTTGTTATCCAGCCTTGTTAATCCAGTCACCACTAATCTGGTTGTGTCAGTATCTAGCCTTGTTAATCCTGTCACTACTAATTTGGTTTTGTCATTATCCAGCCTTGTTAATCCAGTCACCACTTCTCTGGTTGTGTCATTCTCCAGCCTTGTTAATCCAGTCACCACTTATCTGGTTGTGCCATTATCCAGCCTTGTTAATCCAGTCACCACTAATCTGGTTGTGTTGTTATCCAGCCATGATCCAGCCTATCAAGCCAAGTTGATGATTTGACACATCAGGCCCCTGTTGTTCAAAGGCTAGTCAGAGATAACCAGTGGTCACCAAAAATTTTCAAACATACATTAAACAATATTGGATTTTTTTTTATTATTTCACATTCTGAGGTTTGTTGAGATAAATAAATAATTCCTTTTACAATTATGCCACGGTTATCACAGGTTGATAGAGGACGTGCTATCGCGATGCTTATGGCAGGGAGCACGCAACTTCACGTCGCTCGACACTTCAGAGTTCACAAATTGACTATTAGTCGATTAGTTTCACGTCTTAACGCCACAGGAAGAGTAGATGACCGGCCGAGATCAGGACGTCCACGCGTAACGTTGCGATGTCAAGACCGGGTTGTTAGGCTGGCACACTTGCGTAACAGGAGATTAACGGCTGCTGAAACCGCAAGGAATACGATTGGTAATCATAACCATCAGATTCATCCCCAAACAGTGATCAACAGACTGCGTGAGGCTAATTTGCATGCAAGGCGACAGTACGTTGGTTTACCACTAACACCGCAACATCGAGCACATCGTATGCAATGGTTGACGGCACATATGCCCAGACGTCTTCCTATGAGACGTTGGAGGTCCATGCTCTTCTCGATTCACGTTATTTCGAGCAGATGGCCGTCAACGTGTGTACCGGCGTTGAGGCGAACGTTTTGCTGACGCCTGTGTTTTGGAGCATGACCGATATGGGGGTGGATCAGTTATGGTTTGGGCGGGAATCTCCCATGGTTTGAAGGCACCTTTGGTGATAGTCAATGGGAATTTAACGGCCGTACGCTATCGGGATGAGATCCTTAGGCCCCATGTTGTGCCGTTTGTTAGGCAGCATCATCTAACCTTGCAGCAAGATAATGCGAGTCCACACGTTGCAAGAGTCTGTAGAGACTTTCTTGCAACACAGAACATTGTTCCTATAGATTGGCCTCCATATAGCCCCGATTTGTCCCCAATCGAGCATTTGTGGGATGAACTAGACAAGAATTCGCAATCGCCGTAACCCCCCAAATACCCTCCCCCAGTTAGCAAATGCACTCGTCAAAGAATGGAATAACATTCCAATATGGACAGTCAATGCCCAAAGTAACTCTATGCAACGAAGAATTAGAGATGTTATAGCTGTTCGAGCAGGACATGCACGATATTAGGGCACAGTTTCAAAACTGCTGCCATTTCAACTTGGATTCACGTTGGGTACTACCAATTATGACCTTCTAGCGAAGTGACCTTTTCTTAAAAATCATTTAGAGGATGTTGCATCAATATTCAATATTAACTATTACATATGAAATTTAGACATAATGCTCACAAGTATTATTTTATTAAACCTACAATTTGAAGTTGCGTTTCTTATTCGTTTCAGTATATAATTAATCATATTGATTACTTATTTTCATTTTTCAGAAGTTTCAAAAAAGATTGACAGTTCTCACTAAACCTGACAGATGTACATTGATTTATAGGTAATAATATGGTACAACCCAGATGGCAAAGACCTGTGCCACATTAAAGAAATACACTTTCAATTCCCAGGGACTAGGATATCTGTTACAAGTTTTTAAAGTGTGTTTGATTCAGTCTGTATTTAGAAGTAATTTATCTTCTCGATAAAGGGCATACACTGTGCCACATGCAATCCAGGTAGTGGAGTAACGATAGGTCAACTTATCGAAGTATCGCAATGGCTTTGCTTTCAATAGCAATGAATTGATAGGATATTTTTTTAGTCGATAACTATTATGATAGTTTGTTCAACTATTGATTGTTAACAATAGTTTTATAACATTACAAAAATGCTACTTGAAAGCAAGATTTTTCAGAGTGTTATTGCCAAACGACTGCAAGCCTTCATTTATTTATGAAAGTTTTAGACCTAGGTCAGGGGTAATGCTAAATACAAGAACGCCACAATCACCTACTTAGTATGGAAACAGAATTTTAAGCACAAGTTGTTACATTGATTAGAGTTTTTCATCTTTAACAAGTTATATGTTTTATTGTTTCCAATATGACCTAATTAAATCTACAAACTATAGTAGGGAAGATAATGACTTCTTTAACTCTGAGTCCATGTCTTAGACCCGTCATTTAAGTTACCCATTTCCATAAACAACATGGCAGAAGATAGCCAAATTTTGATAGTTATGTGAAAATTAATGACAAAGTGTCTCAAAACTGATCAAAATTAAACTCCCATTTGTGAAAGTACGGGTACCTTAATGTGGTACATAGCTATGTTATCTTACCTTTATGAGACCTGTACTATATTTTTTGACATGGCTCTGCCAAAGATGAAGTGTGTCAAACATACTGTCAAAATCAAATAATTATAAAATTGTTAGATTAATCACCTTTTGAAATAAAAGAAGTTTGAAATAAAGAGGAATTATACTAAATTTATTGTAAAACTATGTCTTTTATGAAAATAATAATCCAGCTATGAATCAGTTTGACAACAAACATCACAGAATAGCATGCTTATGTATAAAATGAATAATTTGAAAATTTAATAAAGTGTAACAAATGTCACTTTGTAACATACTTAATTGTATGAAAATTGTAAATCATTTTTTCAGCTTAAGCATTTACTAAATTGAGCATTCTGATATATTTAGATGCTTAATGACTTTTTCTCTGAGTTAGAAAACATATTTTGAAGGTTAAAATGACCTATTGTGATAATATCACAATGATAATGTTACTATCGTGATAGTTTTTTTTTACCCTCAATAGTGACCTTTACTTCAAAGACTGAGGTGTACATTACTCATCAAGTGTTGTGGTACACCAATCCCCTCACAGTGTTGATTCTTAATTCCAACCACTGGTTGAAATGCAGTTGAAACACCGACTCACACCCAAGCTTTCAGATTAATTGAGGCTTAACTCTAACCAGTGAAGATTAAAAGCTTTCTTCGGTCTCTCGTTGAAAAATGTCATGGTGATGACCTTTTGGTCATACAGGTTTTTGATAGTGAGAAAATAGGATTTTTCATGTTTAGATCGTAGAAATAAGAAAATTATTGACATAAAAAAAATTTGTCATGATCATAGGTTATTTCTTGATAATAATTTAATACGGACATGATGCTAAGTGTCTAAATGTCATTGGGAGTTAATAGTCCAAAATTAAATTATTTAGTTATTAACATAGCTGTATACAAAGCAGCATGAGATAGTTTTGTATAATGTCACTGACATGTTCATGGTGTGTCCATGTTGAAATGATTGGTTATAAAAACAATAGTCACACGAGCTTACAATAGTCACACGAGCTTACAATAGTCACACGAGCTTACAATAGTCACACGAGCTTACAATAGTCACTCGAGCTTACAATAGTCACACGAGCTTACAATAGTCGTAAAGTTGTGAAATGAGCAACGTACAATGTGGGGCCATATAAATCCAAGTCACACAAGCAACATGAAGGAGAAAATCAATTCTGCTGTATTAAAATTGATTGGAAACATCTATATGTATCGGTGTCAAGTAGGACCACGGTGAAATTTACAGCAGTCCTTGTTTGCAGCATTCCATGGTTTAAATTGGAATTTGTGCAGTGCAATAGTGTGATTAGTTGTGGAGTTACAGGTTTTGTTTTTAATTTGAAAAAAACTTATATTAATTGTTTTGACCCACTCTCAGGATCACAGGGATTAGATGTCCCAAATCTTCTTGAAAACAAAGAAGCCTATCGTATATATATGGCTTATATCTTGTTAGTATTGAATGTTATCAATGTTTTGATAATGTGCCACCTAGACCTAAGTCAGGGGTAATGCTAAATACAAGAATGCCACAATCACCTACTTAGTATGGAAACAGAATTTTAAGCACAAGTTGTGACATTGATTAGAGTTTTTTTATCTTTAACAAGTGATATGTTTTATTGTTTTAGACCCAACTTAACATAACTTCATCTCATTCACCAGTGGAACTTCAGGTGTTTGGTTTTGTATATTACAGGTGAGAAAAGGTAGAGATTAGTTTTTTGTTATAAGGCTTGTTATGTAATTGGCCATCATATACATTGAAGTTCACAGAAGAATGTCACACATTATTTCTAGTATTACGTTTAAGGCTTTGTTAAATCATGTGTTATTTAGGTCTGCAAACATTTACAACTTTTACTGAGTTTGTGAAAATACACAAAATTTTTCACAACTGAAATTAATACCACAGTCCATGTGATTTGGAGTTGAAAAATAACATGATCTTATGTTTTTTATGTATTTGTGATAAGTGAATAGTTAAAGAGGAAACTGGTGCTGAATTATCTACAGTGTAAACAACAAGGGGGTTGTTAGATTGCAGCATGGTGGGTTTAGAAATGTTTACATATGATTCTGACGGTAACAGGCTGGAGGTGTGGTGTTTATAGAGAAAAAACATGCACCTACATAACAGCTTGATTATCAAGGGATAAGGAAGCTTGAAAATATTTCTGGTTACAATTTGTTACTTCTACAGAACTGCTCTATTAGTTAGAACTAACCATTTTGGACTTCATCAATATGATGTGCTGATAATGAAATATATCCTGATCCTAAAAAGCATCAATCGCATCAATCTTTTTTTTTAACCAATTACAAGCCACTGCTAACCTAATCTAATGTATTCAGCGGACTCCCACAAGTCACCACTTTGTATGTGACTTTCCTCAGGATACAGAGGAATAGGGAGTTTGATGAATGTGTAAAGTGTTCACTGCCCATATGTAATCAGCCAGGCAATAATTGGTTCAGTGTGGGTGTACCAAAATGGTACACACACTGCAAACAGTCGAAATTGGAAGTCTTCCATGTTGTTTTGGTATATCAAACTTATGCTATCAGAAATATGTGAAGTCGTTGTTTATATTAATAAGTGATGAATTTGTTCTTTAGCCTTGGATTATCAAGCTGACCAATCGTATGAAGGGAGTGTTTATTTTAATGATGATATCGTGCTCTTTGTAGCTATATTTAGTTTTTATTTGTTGCTCTGCAGCGTTATCTTGAGCTTAAATGCGAGGACAATGAACTTAATGCTGGATTTATGGACAAGTTTAAAGAACATTTCAGGGCGTTACTCAAATGACATCTGTTTTTAAGGATTAGGAAAAAACCAGTGGTATATATATGTAGTACTAATAGGCTACAATCTACTTGCTTTTTGTTTATTTTTATTTATTTTCCATCTGAATTTTGGAAAAGCTTTGTTATAGGGTTAAAGTTTACTTTTACCCCACCTCCCACACATACACACAACCTCACACACACACACACACACACACACACATACACACACACACACACACACACCACAACAGTTGTCTGTATGTCTGTCTGTTTGTCTGCTCTCCCGCCTGTCTATCCTTCCGTCTTTAAACATTGTCCAGAGAACTCCTCCTAAACAGGTTAGCTGATTCCAAGGAAACTTCTTATAAGGACCATATATACATCTGCATGCCACTTTTCTTTCCCAAAAATTTTAGTTGCAATGGTAACTTAAGTCTTTGCATTTGTAGAGGCTACTAGTTATCCTCAGGATGACGTTTGTAGTTTTCAATGTTCTCAAGAATTACTGCATTCCAATTTCAATTGTAAAATGGCCCTTGGTTCTTAATCTCCCTCTCCATGAGCAGATAAGAAGAAAAATACCTGCTGGCAGATTATGATCATAAATGCTTTTTTTAGTTAATTGGTTATGAGTGAATTTTGAATTAACTATCAAGTTTTTCTGGGCTAATATTCAAGTCTATAAGTATACAGCCCACACCCTTCCTATTTGACACAATCTTTAGATGTCATGTATTGGTGTTATGATGATTTAATCATTCGTCATTTTTTTTCTTCAAATTTTACTATGTTTGAGCATAATGTTTTTTAAATCAAAAGTACCAAAGTTTTTGTCTGAAACATCAGTAGAGGTGGGCAATTAATTCTTAAATTCAGAAAATGATTTGACGCCTAGCGACCTTGGAGTGGGGCCCCATGTGGGAAAGTCAGACAATGTTTTTTTGCTTCAAATTGCTATTCTCCCTAATGCTTAAATGGATTTATATCAAATGTGGTCTGAAAAATCATTGTGGGAATTCATCAGATTTGTCAGACTATCATCTGCAATTTTTTGGTTTGTCCATCCATTCATCGATTGTCCGATGACCGTTAAGGACCATGGCCCTCTTGTTTCATCAGTCACTATAAATATAAACATTCCACAACCATTCTATTAGCCTACTATACAATCAGTAGAAGCTATGACAATTAAATACTAAAAAATTAAACTTATGTTTAAAAAAGATTGAACAAAAGACACAAAAAATGGAATTACAGTCTAACCTGTATTAAATGGCCACTGTTGGGAAATTATGAAAGTGTCCTTTATAGAGAGGTGGCCTCTTAATTGAGGTTCCTTATTTTCGAACCCAAGTTACGGCAATTTGCACATTGATATTGGAATACAGTTTAATAATAAGATATAAAACATCATTTGTTATTAGTCCCTTGCCAGTGAAACTGGAGGAGGCTATAGTGTTTGGCTCCGTCTGCCCGTCTGTCTGTCTGTCAGTCCGGACGTCCATCTGTCTGTCTGGATGTTGGTTTCCAGACGATAACTTGAGAACAGATTGATGGATTTGGATGAAACTTGATACAAAGGTAGTTTATAAGGCAATATAGTGTGGGATTTTGTTTTGGGTCAAAAGGTCAACTTCAAAGGTCACTGTTACTAAAAATAGAAATTGTTGTCAATTTTAGTTTCCGGACAATAACTTGAGAATGGATTGATGGATTTGGATGAAACTTGATATAATGGTAGTTTATAAGGCAATATAGTGTGGGATTTTGTTTGGGGTCAAAAGATCAACAACAAAGGTCACTGTTACTAAAAATAGAATCTTGTCACAATTTAGTTTTCAGACAATAATTTGAGAATGGTTTGATTGATTTGGTTGAAACTTGATACACTGGAAGCTGATAAATAATAAAACAAGACACTTCTGATACAGAACAAGTTCTACATTACTTGAAAAAATAATGTATTTATACTGCAATTAGATCATGGGGCCAACATTAAACTCGGATTCATAGCAAAGGGTTAGCTTATTGCAAACATTTAAGTAGCATTTGCTCCCATTGGCTTTACAATAGAACATTGGTGGGCTTATTAGCAGACATGGGCTTATTTGCTGTTAAATACAGTAATTTACGGCAGGGGACATGTGTTGCATGCAACACTAACTGTAAGCTTGTTATTTATTATCTTGTTAGCAAGTAATTTGAAGACAGACCAATCTTTATTTTATGACACAACTATAAATACAAAAGAACAAAATTGAAAGGAATTCATGTACAAGTTTGTAGGAATGTTCACATGCCGAGAAAACGTTATAAGCAGGTGGCTGTCTAACTAAGGTGGCTGTTATGACAGGTTAGACTGTACTATATTTGCTTTACTGGTATATTTTGTAATGATTCATTTCATCAGACACTTTATATCTTACAATACTTTTTTTATTAAAAAATAACTGGAAAATAAGTAATTTAAACAAACATTTTGCAGTTATTGGTATGTGACCATGGCATTCATTGACTAAATAATATCAGTTGTTGTGCCCTACACATTCTGGTGATAAATTATTGGACGGAATGACAAAACTCATTTTGTAATGAATTTTCTACAAAACTGAGTCAATCGTTTCTGCCATGTCAGTCAACTGATTCATTGAAGAAAAACTTGCTTTTCTTAATTGTTTACTGGGTTTATTGACCTGTAAACAGCCACAATCATTTTGAGACTTGGTCTCCTTAGAGTAGGTGGTGGCTATCTTACTGAACAGCATACAGGAGTCCCATCACATGCAATGCAGAGCAGAAGGGGTAAAGTGTCTTGCCTATAGACACCATCATAATAACTTCTCAGACCTTCAGCTTCCTGAGATACACAAACCACCATCACAAGTAGGACTTAGCTATTGCAATCATGGCCCTTCTGAGAAAAGAACAGAAATGGAAAAAAAATTAATTTTACAAAGAAATCTGTGGGCATGAAGCATCTCTTTTTTTTCCTTTCGATGTGGAATTATTTTTATAAGAACCTATGTCATCTGTGAAATTTAAAATTCTTGTTCAGCTAATCACATGTTATAAGAGATATATTAAATCTTGTCAGCATAGTACACCTACTGGCCTAATATGGAGATATTGATTTTGTCAATGTTCTTGTTTATACGTAATGTATCATTGCTGTCATTGGACATTACAGGCAGAAACATCTAGTTGATATCAGAAACAGAAAGAAAGCTCATCCTTACATAGATACATAAATTTATTCTGACAAGGTACAGAAAATATATACAGGATTAACAATCCTTTGATAGCCAGCTCTTTATACGATTTATACTAAAATAAAGTTCACAGCTGAATTTTTTCTTTAAAACAATACTTCTGTGGCTGGTTTTTCTAATGTTCATCTAGATGATATTCAAATGGTTTAATTGTCATTGCATTTACAACATTAAATGGAAAACTTCCAAACATATACGGTCCTCTGTGTGAATGAATATTTCCTTAAGTGCAGTCATGTGGTTACAGAAACCATATAAAAAACTGTTTTAAGAAATAAACAGATACACTTAATTAAAAGCTAAACATAGATAAACAGTATTAAAAACCTTACAAAGATAAACTTTATCAAAAACAATACACAGATAAACAGTGTTAAAAACTACACAGATAAGCAGTGTCAAAATTATACACAGATAAACAGTGTTAAAAACTATACACAGATAAACAGTGTTACACTATACACAGATAAACAGTTTAAAAACTATACAGATGAACCATATTGAAAATAATACACAGATAAAAACTGTATGAAAACAATCAACAATACACAGATTTATTGTATTGAAAGATCATAGCAGTTTGGCAATCTTAGTTCATTGTATGTCTGGATACACATCAGGGAAGCTTTTATCATGATAGAGTTGTGTTCTGGTGAAAGTCACAGTTTTTATGTCCTTATGAAAACACCAGTACAGGAACCCATAACCACTTCACTGCTACAGGAATATTCATCAAGTGACTTTTACTGTGTATCCCAAGCACAGGGGCCTGTAACAATGTTTTTGGGTTACGAGCACTTGTATGGTATACTATAACTGTTAAAGGGGACAAACAAAATACTGGAGAGAAATTCACCCACAGAAATGTTGTCAGTATTTGGCCAAATACTGTTCAATTACTGATACCAAAATGATCAGAAATAGATTATCTACAAGGAAAACATGGCATGAAAAAAAACAACAGACTGAACTTTTGCTCACTGTGAAAGTGGAACAAGACCAGCAAATTTCACATCAAGTTATATCTGTCTTTTCAAATTCAGGTCAAATAAGACTTGTATCAAATGAAATGCTGTTTGCATGTATTTAAATCACACTCAGGTGACATCTTCCAGTTACATATATAAGTGTACAAATATCAAATTGTATGTCAAGTGTCCAGTTCAAAAATATTTCAGAAGCTAGACTTCTTTTATGAAGTACTTAATTTAACTTAAAGTAGCTGCCGCCATTGTTGTTTGTATTATCGAAGTAAGACTAGAGCAATTTCACTTTTCATAGGATGTATTTGATTGGTTGCTTTTATTAGGTCATCTGACGAGAATTGTCGAAAATAGGTAACACTTGTTACAGTTACCTGCTGTTCACCAAAACTACCATCAGCATCATGGAAAACAGCTTCTTAGTAAGATTTCCATTTTTCATGGAGGTTTTATTTTTGTTGATTTTGTGGTTATTGATAATCCATGAATTTATAAGTCCATGTTAAAAATTGACATGGATTTTAGTACTAAGTGATTTTATAACAAGAGATCCATGAGGGATCTTGGAGTCCACCATTGTTTGATCTTTATTTGTTCTTTAAACATTGGATCTTTTCCCTTCCTTTCTCTTCTCTCCTGTTTTTTCTCTTCATGATAAGAAATTTGAAATTTTTACAAATTTTTTTCGTATCTTAGATCATATTTAAACATGTGTTATTATTTTCATGGATACAATTTTCCTGATCTTGTTAATGCCCCTTGAAATTGACCGTGCAGTTATACTTTATTGACTTTTAATGATTTGCTACATCTTTTAGCAATTTAAATTAAATTTTTTAAAATAGGTATTCACTTGTAATGACTGAGAAATAAAGCCAGTCCTAAGAAAACATGAGAATTTTACAATGATAGTTCTGATTATTGACATATGGAAAAATATGGAGAATTTAAGGTAATTTTAATCGTAAAGTTTAAGTAATGTCTGGTACACTCGGTGCATGAACGATCTCTATGCACACTATGGTGATCACTGGTAGTCATCATCGCCTGTTCCGTGTGTATTAAAACATTCCAATCTCAAATTAATCCCTAGAGATGACAAATTGAGTTTACGGCACTAAAGCATTATTTTGGAGCAATGGCACTGAGTTCATGTACTCAAAATTTGTTGATGCAAGTTCTCGGCCATTCATTAGACTTCCTTTTTTCAGGCTAAATTCTCTATGTCATATTTTGCAAAATCCTAGGCATGATATAAGGTTGAAATCAATCTTTTGCTTTTAAAAGTATTCATTTAAAGCACTGTTGTTTTATAATATTCTTGCTTTTTTATATTTAGTATGTTGCATACTGACAGTGTTTTCATTCACATTCTTCTCTGATAACAAGGAAAGTCAGTAGTGAGAACATTAATATTAACAATGATATTAAGTTGTAAATATAACAAAAACACTTTCAATATTTGCCAGAGCTTGATTTTTTGTCATGAAACATTCTGACATGTGCAGAGAAAATAAATGAACAAAGGAAGTTGTTCTAGTTCAGAGTTACCTCCCTTGTCAATATGAGTCTTATTATTAGATTGTATAATTACAGTAAATATGTAAACACTTAAATGGTTGTCATATATATGCTACATTTATCTGTCAATGAATCATTACCTGGTAATAAACCATCCCATATGTATTATTGTGAAGTAACAGGGCCTTTTCTGGGGTATCTGAGGGACTGATATACAGCCCCATTCCCAATGAGATTTAGCCTTCAAACTTTCTGATTTCAGAATATATTCCCAAGTCTGGTGATGATGTATATATTTATATATATAAAACAGCAGATTACTTGATATTTTCTTTAAATGTCTTGCAAACTGAAACCAAGTGTTTCAGTTCAAACTGACATATTAGACAACAGGGCTATCAACAGATGTTTTACGAGAGTATCTTCACTAACCGAATTGATGAATGTCATTACAACTTAAAAAAGAGACTTCAGTTTGCTGAAAGATCTGTGAAGGGAAATGTTTGGCCCTTCAGACCCTTTACACTCTGATTAATATTTTTAATGACAAAAAAATCAGGATCCTGCCTTTATAGTTCAATAAAAGCAATTATAATGAAAAATTAAGTCAATATGATAGAAATATTTTGCGAATATGTGAATTTTTTCCCAATTTCACCCACAGGCATTTTCCCAATTTACCCAGAAAAATCCTTGGGTAAAATTATAGACAAATGATATGTCACTGTCCGCAAATAAGCCCACCTCCTGACTTGCAGTAAAAATTAACTCCCCTGGTTTACTGCAGGATAATTGAAAAATATTGCGTGACACTGAGGGCAGTATGGGAGTTTATGATAGGGTCAGTCACCCCATAAATTAGGTGGGGTGAATGACCATTCTGTTATCTTTATATTGCCTGAAGAGGCATTCAGTATTTGTTATGTTTTACCAAATCTACTGAACTTAAAAATTATTTACATGGTTCTTGTTTTATGCAAATATGACTTTATTACTCTATGTATGACCAGAGGATGGCAAAAAATAAAAAAAATAAAAAAAACAAATACAGTAATTAAGATTTTCGACATGAACAATTTCATGGGGGAAAAAAACTAGAACAAAAATTGAAAATAAAAACAGACAATTAAAGTCAGTTAACAAAAATCCCAGGGGCTATATGATGGATAGTGGGATAATTCATCCGGTGACTAACCTGGAATACGTTTACAACCTATAGATAATATCCCATTGTTTTATCATCCGTACTGATGATGAAATTAATATTGATAGATATCCTGTACGTGCAGTTTGCAAAATTGATTAATTTTTATTTTCTTTCTCAAAATTAATTGAATTAATTTCTTTACCATGAAAACAACAGTGGTATGATAATATTTTGCCTCTATATTGTAGTGGATAATTTGATTACTTTTAATCATTAAATCTTGCGGCATGATTTCCTTAATTGAAGTAAAAATGTTTGATTATTTGTTTCTCTGTGCCAATTTGTCAATGAATTAATGCTTTATATTCTAAAATTATAGTACATGTTTACTTTATTTTGACAGCCTGTCGGTATGATGGAGACAGCTATCCCATATTCCAGTATTGAAGATGTTCACATCATATCACGGTGGGATGCTGGCCAAAAGTTCTGTATACGTATCACAATACAGGATGGCTCATTGTTACTGCAGGTAAGATAGGGAGACATTACTGTATCACAATGTGAATTAATGGTCAGTATTTAATATTGTTTTATATTTCTCCCTGTGTCTACTGACTCCCTGTGTCTACTATTTCCCTGTTTCTACTGACTCCCTACATCTACTGTCTCCCTTGGTCTACTGACTGATATCTAATGTCTCCCTGTTTCTACTGACTTCTTTTTTTTTTACTCCCTCTGTCTACTGACTCCCTCTGTCTACTGACTCCCAATGTCTGTTGACTCCCTACTGACCTCCTTAAACTATTGACTCCATACTGACTCCCATGTCTATTGATTCTATACTGTCTCCGAGTTTCTGTTGACTCCTTACTCACCTCCTTAAACTATTGACTCCATACTGACTCCCATGTCTATTGATTCTATACTATCTCAAAGTTTCTGTTGACTCCCTACTGACTCCCAGTGTCAATTTACTCCCTACTGACTCACAGTATCTATTGATTACCTATTGACTCCCTACTGACTCGCAGTATCTATTGACTACCTACTGATGCCCTACTGACTCCCGGTGTCAATCTACTCCCTACTGACTTGCTTTGTTGATTGACTCCTATTGATTCCCTATGTCTATTGACTCCTTACTGACTCTTTGTGTCTATTGATTTCTTATTGACTCCCTTTGTCCATTGATTTATTACTGACTCCGTGTGTCTATTTATTGACTCCCCTTTCTCTTGTTTATTGACTCTCTTGTGACTCCGTGTATCTATTGATTCCCTGCTGGTTCCTCTTGTCTACTGACTCTCTTCTGACTCCCTGTGTCTATTGGTTCCTTATTGACTCTTTGTCTATGGACACACTACTGACTCTCAGTATCTATTGACTCCCTACTGACTCTCAGTATCTATTGACTCCCTACTGACTCTCAGTATCTATTGACTCCCTACTGACTCGCAGTATCTATTGACTCCCTTCTGACTCTGTGTATCTATTTTGACACTGTCTCTCTGATTGATCATAATCCCTTAATTAATGGATTTATTTAATTTTATGGTAAGAAAACTTCGACTGAAGAAAATCTGTTGATGTGGATATTAATTAGGACAGTGTGTATTGAAAAGATGACAATCTATTTGCTTAATCATATCTTTTGTAGATCCAGTGTGTGCTACAGCCATTATTACACATATCTCACTGGATCAGCTGATTATATTGTTCTGTGTCTGTATGATTGTCTGGCCAGGTCTAGCAGCCATTCTAAAAGGTTGACTTTGTATTTGATTGTCCTGGCTCTGTCATATGACGATGATAAGAAAAACAGCAGTGCCAAGCCATATCCAATGTGTCAAATCAATTTTATGGCCACCTTTGATGTCAAGGTTTATACTGGCTGGTATTATGTAAAAACAATTTAAGAAAAGCTTTTATACTCAGCACAGCATCAGTCGTCTGCCTGTCGTCTGTAAACTTCTTCTTTTAAACATTACTCATTTTAAATACCAAGGCCGATTTTGAAGTTACCTTCTCCAAAGGACTGTTCACATACTGGCTCATGTTATGACCATTTTATTTATGATGTATTATGTATTTCTGAAAAAGAAGAAAAACTCAGTAATTTCCCAATAAAACATTTATTTTGATGCTGGTAATATGCTTTTAGGACATCTGACAGAAGGGGTCAAGATGACCTATTGCAATGGTGCATCGTCTGTTGCAGTGGCCTGTTTACTGTCTGTAAACTTTTCCTTTAAAACACTACTCCTGCTTAAGGCCTTGGCGGATTTCAGTCAAATCTTGTCTGAAACATCACTGGGGAGGAGAATCATTTCTTAAATTCCGAAATTTGATGCAACCCCTAGGGACATTGGGATGGCCCCAAAAGGGTAGTTAAGCAATACTTTGCTTCAAAAGGTTTCTCTTCCTTAATGCATGACTGGATTTCATTCAAATTTTGTGTGTAACAGTAGGGGCTGGCAAATAATTCTAAAATTCCAAAATTTGATTCAACACCGAAGGACTTGGGTGGGAAGGGCCCCAAAATAGGAAATTAGACAATATTTTGCTTCAAAATGCTACTCTTCCTTAATTCTTGAATGTATTTCATTAAATTTTGTCTGTAACATCAGTAGTGACTGGCAAACAGTTCTTAAATCCAGAAAGTTGATTTGACTCTTTAGGGACAAATGGGCAGGGCTCCAAAGGAGGAAGTAATATTTTGCTGCAAATGACTCCTTTTTAGTGCCTTGGTAGATTTCAACCAAATTTGGCCTGAAACAGTATCAGGGAGTGGCAATGATATCAAACATGCATGAAGTGATCCTGAGATTGTCCTGACCAACTCTCATTTTTACGCTTTGGTCCAAAATCCAACATAACTCATCTAGAATAGATAGTCTGAACTTATTTTCATGTTTCATTCACACAAATGAGAAAAGTATTTAGAGTTTGATTTTTGAAGGAAAAGAAAGAAATGATTTGTTTTTATTTTTCTGTCTGATCAAAACATCATCATCATCATCATCATCATCATCATCATCATCATCAATCGTCGTCGTCGTCATCATCATCATCATCTGCTGTCATGCATGGTCAGATGTAATGAAAAGCTTCTTCTCTGGAACAAAATTGAATGAAGGCCTACCAGATTTTTTTCTTTCAACTAGCATTATTTCTGGGATATGGTATTTTTGTAATGACATAATGGAATAGGATTTCAAGTTTGCAGAAATTGACTTGATGAACTGACACAATCTTTTTTATAAGCTGTACAGCAGGTGAGCAATTTGGCCTCTTTTGTATGTAGGTCTATGTAGTCAGATGACAGTTAAGATCCATGGGTCTTTTGTTTATGATATCATAATAGTGTTATTACATCTGTGTCTTGTTATATTTATGACATGGCAACATGACATGTTATAAGATCAGAATACATATTGAAAGGCCTGATGGCATTATATATGTAACAATTAGACTTTGCCAGAAGTACTTCAGTTTTATTTCCTGTAAACATGTGTTCTGACTTGTTATTACCGAGAAATATTTTGTCGGATATGTTGTTGATAAAATAGCGCCCTGTCATTTCCGATTGATTAAACTTGTTCTCTATAGGTTGGAGAGCATCCTTGTAAACACATTTTACAAACCTTGTAAAAACCAGTTGACCAATAAAAATCAACTATACAAGGATTACACTGATAGTACTCCTACTGAACTGGTACAGTCTGAGTTATAGAACAGCCCTAGTTCTACTGAACTGGTACAGTCTGAGTTATAGAACAGCCTACTTCTACTGAACTGGTACAGTCTGAGTTATAGAACAGCCCTAGTTCTACTGAACTGGTACAGTGTGAGTTATAGAACAGCCCTACTTCTACTGAACTGGTACAGTCTGAGTTATAGAACAGCCTACTTCTACTGAACTGGTACAGTCTGAGTTATAGAACAGCCTACTTCTACTGAACTGGTACAGTCTGAGTTATAGAACAGCCTACTTCTACTGAACTGGTACAGTCTGAGTTATAGAACAGCCCTAGTTCTACTGAACTGGTACAGTCTGAGTTATAGAACAGCCTACTTCTACTGAACTGGTACAGTCTGAGTTATAGAACAGCCTACTTCTACTGAACTGGTACAGTCTGAGTTATAGAACAGCCCTACTTCTACTGAACTGGTACAGTCTGAGTTATAGAACAGCCCTAGTTCTACTGAACTGGTACAGTCTGAGTTATAGAACAGCCTTACTTCTACTGAACTGGTACAGTCTGAGTTATAGAATAGCCCTACTTCTACTGAACTGGTACAGTCTGAGGTATAGAACAGCCCTAGTTCTACTGAACTGGTACAGTCTGAGTTATAGAACAGCCTACTTCTACTGAACTGGTACAGTCTGAGTTATAGAACAGCCCTACTTCTACTGAACTGGTACAGTCTGAGTTATAGAACAGCCTACTTCTATTGAACTGGTACAGTCTGAGTTATAGAACAGCCCTACTTCTACTGAACTGGTACAGTCTGAGTTATAGAACAGCCCTAGTTCTACTGAACTGGTACAGTCTGAGTTATAGAACAGCCCTACTCCTACTGAACTGGTACAGTCTGAGTTATAGAACAGCCCTACTTCTACTGAACTGGTACAGTCTGAGTTATAGAACAGCCCTACTTCTACTGAACTGGTACAGTCTGAGTTATAGAACAGCCTACTTCTATTGAACTGGTACAGTCTGAGTTATAGAACAGCCTACTTCTACTGAACTGAACTGTTATAGAACAGCCCTACTTCTACTGAACTGGTACAGTCTGAGTTATAGAACAGCTTACTTCTACTGAACTGGTACAGTCTGAGTTATAGAACAGCCTACTTCTACTGAACTGGTACAGTCTGAGGTATAGAACAGCCCTACTTCTACTGAACTTGTACAGTCTGAGTTATAGAACAGCCATACTTCTACTGAACTGGTACAGTCTGAGTTATAGAACAGCCCTACTTCTACTGAACTGGTACAGTCTGAGTTATAGAACAGCCCTACTTCTACTGAACTGGTACAGTCTGAGTTATAGAACAGCCCTACTTCTACTGAACTGGTACAGTCTGAGTTATAGAACAGCCCTACTTCTACTGAACTTGTACAGTCTGAGTTATAGAACAGCCCTAGTTCTACTGAACTGGTACAGTCTGAGTTATAGAACAGCCCTACTTCTACTGAACTGGTACAGTCTGAGTTATAGAACAGCCCTACTTCTACTGAACTGGTACAGTCTGAGTTATAGAACAGCCTTACTTCTACTGAACTGGTACAGTCTGAGTTATAGAACAGAACCAGTCTGAGTTATAGAACACTTCTACTGAACTGGTACAGTCTGAGTTATAGAACAGCCCTACTTCTACTGAACTGGTACAGTCTGAGTTATAGAACAGCCCTACTTCTACTGAACTGGTACAGTCTGAGTTATAGAACAGCCCTACTTCTACTGAACTGGTACAGTCTGAGTTATAGAACAGCCCTAGTTCTACTGAACTGGTACAGTCTGAGTTATAGAACAGCCTTACTTCTACTGAACTGGTACAGTCTGAGTTATAGAACAGCCCTAGTTCTACTGAACTTGTACAGTCTGAGTTATAGAACAGCTTACTTCTACTGAACTGGTACAGTCTGAGTTATAGAACAGCCCTACTTCTACTGAACTGGTACAGTCTGAGTTATAGAACAGCCCTACTTCTACTGAACTGGTACAGTCTGAGTTATAGAACAGCCCTAGTTCTACTGAACTGGTATAGTCTGAGTTATAGAACAGCCTACTTCTACTGAACTGGTACAGTCTGAGTTATAGAACAGCCCTAGTTCTACTGAACTGGTACAGTCTGAGTTATAGAACAGCCTTACTTCTACTGAACTGGTACAGTCTGAGTTATAGAACAGCCTACTTCTACTGAACTGGTACAGTCTGAGTTATAGAACAGCCCTACTCCTACTGAACTGGTACAGTCTGAGTTATAGAACAGCCCTACTTCTACTGAACTGGTACAGTCTGAGTTATAGAACAGCCCTACTTCTACTGAACTGGTACAGTCTGAGTTATAGAACAGCCCTACTTCTACTGAACTGGTACAGTCTGAGTTATAGAACAGCCCTACTTCTACTGAACTTGTACAGTCTGAGTTATAGAACAGCCATACTTCTACTGAACTGGTACAGTCTGAGTTATAGAACATAGTTCTACTGAACTGGTACAGTCTTACTTCTACTGAACTGGTACAGTCTGAGTTATAGAACAGCCCTACTTCTACTGAACTGGTACAGTCTGAGTTATAGAACAGCCCTAGTTCTACTGAACTGGTACAGTCTGAGTTATAGAACAGCCCTACTTCTACTGAACTGGTACAGTCTGAGTTATAGAACAGCCCTACTCCTACTGAACTGGTACAGTCTGAGGTATAGAACAGCCCCAGTTCTACTGAACTGGTACAGTCTGAGGTATAGAACAGCCCTACTTCTACTGAACTTGTACAGTCTGAGTTATAGAACAGCCCTACTTCTACTGAACTGGTACAGTCTGAGTTATAGAACAGCCCTACTTCTACTGAACTGGTACAGTCTGAGTTATAGAACAGCCCTAGTTCTACTGAACTGGTACAGTCTGAGGTATAGAACAGCCCTACTTCTACTGAACTGGTACAGTCTGAGTTATAGAACAGCCCTACTTCTACTGAACTGGTACAGTCTGAGGTATAGAACAGCCCCAGTTCTACTGAACAGTGTCATATGAGCTTATACCCTGGTCTCTGGTCTGTGGCATGTTTCTTCTGTTACTATAGCATTTGAGCTGTTTACATCTCAATGTTGTTCAAGACGTCATTCTGTCAAGGCGACATGGAGGATCTGGAAATAAATTCAGATCATTTCTGCAGATCTCAGTCATTATGTAAACAATGTATTGTTTCTCAATTTCAATGGTTGTACAAGAAATAATCAGCATTTTGATGTGTGATGAATATGAATTAGTTGTTTATCATTCCTTCTGTGCTGTTGCTGAGAACTGGCATTGTTTATTATTCTTTTGCTATTGGAGAAAATTGCTACTTTATAGCTTTGTTGTTGCTGATACTATAAAAATATGTAGCCATTGAAAATGTCGTAAAACAACAATTTCAACTTATGGTAGTGATAATCATGTAAAATATAGGAGAGAATTCGAGCTGTAATAAAAATATTAAAAATACTAGTTAATGGGTCTTTTCACCAGTGTATAATTTCCGCTGTAAGATTGCATAGCACACATTTGACTTGGGAATTATTATTGAAAAAGAGTTACATTATATAATTGTAATTCCTCTTGTTCAATGCTGAAAATATGTCACTGTTAAAATAGGATACTACAGTTTCCACACCATTGGCAAAGCTTGTGTGGGTACAAAAATACTTGGTACTTATGGTATTTATGAAAAGTGTCTTTGTGAAATAGTGGTGATCTCATCTAGCAGGATGTGTAGAATAGGATAGCTTTGGAAGTCGTTCGGCAAATTGATATTTAGTTTCTTGAATCAAAAGGCTCAATCAGGACCTAAGGTTGGTAGTTGGAGTCCAGTAGAATTATAGGATTTAAAGGACTGATTGAAATGAGATTGTGTGATATTAGTGTGTGTGGAAGGTTTTATAATTGATGCCATAGTTCATTTCTTTTATTTAATGCTTTTCTATAAGAAAAACCAATGAAATATCGTATGTCTCGTTTGGATACAATGTATATTATTGGTAAAATCAGCGACGACAACATGATGAAAGCAGTCTTGAATCTCAGAAGACTGACAACGTGTTTGTGATTTATACTTTAAACTCAATAATTTTTTAGGGGTGGGGGGTTATTTCCTTTGATTTTGTGGGTGCTATTCATCCACGAATTATAATATCCATAAAATGAAAAGCAGTTCACAGTCAAAAGAAATGTTTAATACTGAAATGGATTTCATAAATGCTATTTTTCCTTGAAACCAATGTCAAGGAAATTTGAAAAAAAAAACCAATAAAAACATTAAAATTTTAAATCCATGTTTATGATTTTAAGCTTTATGTAAGATCAGATAGAAGCCATAAGATCCCCCTAGCATTTCTTCTGTGTAAACATCTAAGAAACAAAAAATTCAAAAAAATTAAAATCTATGTTTTGGTTACATGTCGGAAAAGGCTAGTGTACAGCTGACGTCTGTCGAGGTAGACTTATGTGGTCCAACAGACTTCAGTAGCTGTTGAGTGGGTTCCTTTGCCAATATTGATCAGAGCATGTGAAGTTTGACGGGTTTCTCTGGCTCTGATTTTCCTTGTTGCAATTAAAGGCTCTGCTGAGGATGAGGAAACCTTTCACTTTTCCTATTTGTCGGTCACCATTCTTGACCTGATTTGGCTAGAGTACTGGTTGGTCTGTTTGCACGTTTGTATGCCAATTTTCAGTAAATTGTCGTGACCTTTAATCCACATATCATTCGGTTATGGCTTCATCTGTCTACACATCTCTTCCATTTACATATCACTTCAATTTTCATGCTCCTGGAAAATGTTCAGGCATATTGTCGCCACCTTCATCATCCTTGACCCCTCAGTTACAAAGTTGTTATAATTGTTATAATTTGTTATTATTTTTTGTCCAGAGCATAAATTTGCTTGCATTTAAACTAGGATAACAAAACTTGATAATACTAAGGCAATATACAGTGTACCAAATTTAGGGCCTGCAATCCCTTAATTACAGAGTTATTGCCTTTAGTGAAAATTTTGTCTAGAGCACCATTTTGAATTACTTGCATTTAAACTTGGATAATGATACCTTGATCATACTAAGACAATGTGCATTGTACTAAATTCAGGCCTCTTGACCTCAATTACAGAGTTATTGCTCTTTGCTTACATTTAGGATGGAATAATGAAACTTGATGTACATTTTGATCATACGAAGATGTGTAGTGTACCAATATTAGGGTCTTCAACCCCTTAATTATTAAGTTATAGCCCTTTGTTGAAATTTTGTGTCTGGAGCATTGCTTTGCCTGTATTTAAGCTAGGATATTGAAACATGATGTATACGTCAGTCTGACAAAAGCAAGGTTCAGTGTAGCAAAGACAGGGCCTATGACCCCTCAGTACAGAGTTATTGCTCTTTAGTTCTTAAAATTTTGTGTCATGAGCATAGCTTTGCTTGCATTTAAGCTAAAGATCATGAAACTTGTTGTATACATTGGTCATACAAAAAAGAAATTGCAGTATACCAAATTCAGGGCCTGCAAACCTTCATTCACAGATTTATTGCCCTGACAACTAGTCTGTCTATATTATATGTGTTGTGGTTCTGGTTACATTCATAGGAGTCTCACAACTAGGGATGTAGGTCAAGGTTAGGATTATGAAAATACACATCTCAATAAGTTTAGGGAAAAGCTGAGGTGTGATTGTAAAGAGATAAAAAATATTCTTCAAATCTTTACCATGAAGTTATTGCACCTAGCATTCCTGGTTATTTATGATGTCATTACTTCAATGTCAATATCTCTGTTCGGTAAGAGGTTATTTATGATGTCATTGGTTCAATGTCAAGGTCTCTGTTCGGTAAGAGGTTATTTATGATGTCATTGATTCAATGTCAAGGTCTCTGTTCGGTAAGAGGTTATTTATGATGTCATTGGTTCAATGTCAAGGTCTCTGTTCAGTAAGAGGTTATTTATGATGTCATTGATTCAATGTCAGGGTCCCTGTTTGGTAAGAGGTTATTTATGATGTCATTGGTTCAATGTCAAGGTCTCTGTTTGGTAAGAGGTTATTTATGATGTCATTGGTTCAATGTCAACGTCTTGGCAAGGGAATAGTTTGTTTTTATTGTCATTGCTTCAATGTCAAGGTCTCTGCTGGAGAAAAGTTTATTTTTAGTGTTGTTTGTTCAATGACAAGGTCACTGCTGGAGAAAAGTTTATTTTCAGTGTTGTTTGTTCAATGACAAGGTCACTGCTGGAGAAAAGTTTATTTTCAGTGTTGTTTGTTCAATGTCAAGGTCTCTGCTGGAGAAAAGTTTATTTTCAGTGTTGTTTGTTCAATGTCAAGGTCTCTGCTGGAGAAAAGTTTATTTTCAGTGTTGTTTGTTCAATGACAAGGTCACTGCTGGGGAAGAGGTTATTTTTCAGTAATTCATTGTGGGGAAGAGATATTCTTGATATACAGTGAATACATGACAATGCATTTTTGAACATAAAAAAAAAATGTTTTAGTTCTCAGCAACTGGTCCAAGAACAAACTATGAAGACTGTGTTAAGAAAGAATATAAATACTGACTGCTACATGTCCATGAGAATTATGTTGTTAAAAGCCCATTCTTCTATTGCTCAAGGCCAGACATATGTTAGACATTTGTCATAAAAATGACAGAATTTTGAAATATGACCGAGTGTTGTTTAGTCATTTTTCGCTGTCCTGTCTGAAATTCTGAAATGATCGATCGGGGGGAAAAAAAGTACATTTAATGAATTAAATTCCCATGTTACAGTCATTGTCATTTGTTGTTCCACTGTCTTCACATTTCAAACTCTGTGTAGATCTTTTGGACTTACTCGGAAGTAATGTTGTTAAGTCATGTGACCTGAAGGGTCCAGATGACCTCTAGGCATAGTGTTTTGTCTGTTGTCTGCCACGTGTAAACACTCCATTTAAACGACTTCCTCTCAAGAACCAAAAGACTGAGGGTACTGATATTGGACCAGTAGCATGATGGGATAAAGGGCTACCAAGATGTTAATATGATTGACCTAGACCAATTTCCAAGGTCACTGGGGTCAAATGTGTTAAAATCTTTTAAACAAATTCTT
This sequence comes from Ylistrum balloti, assembly GCF_031769215.1. Lineage (NCBI taxonomy): Eukaryota > Metazoa > Mollusca > Bivalvia > Pectinida > Pectinidae > Ylistrum > Ylistrum balloti. The sequence continues at coordinate 166,370 of NW_026782304.1, forward strand.
CTCAATAACCAATAGGCTCAGGATGCTGATATTGTGCCTGTAGCATGCTGGGAGGAAGGGCTTATGATTGACCTTGACCTACTTTCAAGGTCACAGGGGTCAAATACTGTATAGTATTGTCTTTAAAGATTACCAGTTTTGTTCATGTCCCTTTTTTAAAGATCACAGGGGTCAGATGTGTTCAAATGTTCAAAAGAGTCCTTCTCATTAATGAAAAGTTCCAGGCTATTGATATTGGTTTTTTAACATTGTTGGATGAAGGGCTACCACATTTATTTGAATTATTGACCTTGACCTACTTTGAAGGTCTCTTAGGTCAAATGAGTTGAAATCTTAAGATTTCTTTTTCAACAAGCAAAAGATCATGGTATTTATGTAGTAGAATGTATAAGGAATAGGATTTAAAGTTTGCAGAAAATGTTTTTATGAACCGATAATATCTTCTTTGTAGATTGTAGAGAAGTTGAGCATTTTAGGCCTATTTGGCCTCTTTCATATAAAGGTCTTTATAGTCAGATGACCGTTAAGGCAAATGAGCCTCTTAGTATTTTCAAAGTGTGCTTTTTTTAGCTCAACTGGTTTGAAGGGTCAAGTGAGCTTATGCTGTGGTTATAAGGAGACCATCCTTCCTCTATCCATCCATCTGACTGATGTCAACTTCTCCATTGAAACGACTTGCACACAGCTCAACAAAATTTGTGAAAAGAAATGGCCTTCGCCATATTCAAGGTCACACTAGTCAAATTTGTTAAAACCTTTAAAAGATTTTTCCTGATTATAACCAAAAGGTCATTTTTAGCTCACCTGGCCCAAAGGGGCTTGATATTTGGCTAGTATGTTCCTAGGATGAAGCCAGACAAAGAAATGACCTTGACTTATATTCAAGTTCACAGAGGTCAAATTTATTTAAACCTATAAATAGCCTTTTCTCACGAATTAAAAGCTCTAGAGGTATTTTATTTGGCTGGTTTGTATATATACATCTACCAGTTGAGTGGTGTAGGCCCATTGGGCCTGTTGTTTGAGAGTAGAATGAAATCTTTAGTTTGAAACAGAAAACTGATATAGTAAACTGTAAAATCACATGTATTCTTAATGGATTTTGAAAAAATATTATTTTGTAGACATGCACTAGATTTTATGGATAATTATAGCTTTAAAATGCGTTTTATACCAAATTAGATGAATTCGAAGACGTATGAATTCATAAATGGATTTTAAGCATGAAATCACCTGATTAAATCACCCACAAAAATGAATGATTTCACATAAGAGTAGATCATTGTATATATATTTCCTGACATCCATGAAAATTTCATTCTTTCTTCCTAAGGTTTTGGTAAAACCACAAAAATTTGAACAACTTTATAGTAGCTTGTATAGTCAATGGAGATCACTCTAACACAATCTACAGATTCTGTGTATGTACGCAATACACATCCATAGGTGTCGGTTTCTGGACTTTCAATCAGGGAGATCTCCCTGATTTCACATCTCAGATCAGGGGAAAAGTGTGGGACAGTGAAAGAAATTACTGTCCACTTTGTTGATATGAAAATCACAATAAGCAGTGATTTAGCTTGGTTTATTTTATGCAAGTTATTCATTCATGGTTGCCTTTTCAAACTGAAATAATTTGATACAATAACTATTTGTGTCCTACATTGTACAAAGAGGTTTCTTTCCTTGCAGATGCCAAACCACACTCAGATGGAGATTAGTCCGTGTATTTAGTGATCAGGCTTAGTTTTGTATATCATATTGAACTTATGATATCATGTCCAAGTTCTGAATGAAACTGGGTTTGCTTTTTTTAAATCATCTGACCTGAAAAGTCAAGATGACCTATTGCTATTGTGCATCGTATATTCGAGAAAGGTGCAACTTCAATTCAGATGTATGTAAACAATATTATTGTCATGCATCTATTAGATATGTTCTGAAGTTACCTTACTCAATCATGTAAACATTTGACATATATTAATTTATATTATAGGGTCAGGTGTTGAATACACAGATAAAAACACTGTTAAGTAAACATTTGTTTTCACAATTTCAGAAATTCTTTGTTTTATAAGCAAGTGTGGTGTCTATCAGTTGTTATCATTACATATTAGTTGTTATCATTATATGAATGACTTGACCAAGGCCTGCTAAATCAAGTGTGGCATACCAGAACCTCATTGTCTAGCATGTTGTACTTGCACTTGTCAACACTGCATTTGCATCAGACACACCACAACTGTAGCACAAATGGTCATGCTCCAGGGTTTTGCTGTTTTACTGGGTTAAATCAGGGTGGCTACTGAAATCTGGCTGAATTTTGACTTCAGTTTTGGAGACGTACCCAATCAGGGAAAATAACTTAATTTGGTGATTTTCAGGGGCTACCCTGGAGAATCTATACTGACTGACACCAATGCACATCATGTAATGTATTTTGTGGATGTAATCATGCATTGATGTATGATGTGTGTTTGTATGTTTCAGGCCCACAATTCCCATCTGCGAGATCAGTGGCTTCACTCCATCTGCTGGAAGGTATGCAGACAATTTCTACGATTTTTGTGTCAATTATTCATAACTCTTTCACATTACTGTACGACAATTGATCACACCAATCCTTGGGGTTTGTTACATATTTTATTTCACCTTAATTTTTAACAAAAACTTGCTGAACTAGAGTCTTTCTTTATCTTAAATATAAGGAAGTTTAAATTCTTTGAGAGTTTATAACAATTTCTAATTTTTACGATGCTGTTTGATTAAATTTAAAAATAGCCTCTAGGATTGGCATGACTCAGTATTGTTATACAAAGGACACATAAATTTATAAACTGATAGTCATAAGTTTGGAAATCCATATATATCAGGGGGATATTTTTAATTGGTTATAGTTGGAAAGGCTGTATGTTCTATGGCTACAGCTAAGAAATAGTATTTTGGTATGTGTATATAGCTTTGGATGGTAACTATGGCAACATTTGCTTACATAGGTGTGAGAAGTGGCAGAGAGATAAGACAGGAGTGACATGGTTTTGCTGGAATTCAAACAAGCATAAACATTTGCTATATAAACTTTTCTCTAAAGTGTTTTGTAACCATGTATTGATCAATATGTCTCTATATCTCCATAGTGACTACTGTAGTGACCAGCATATATATATATCTCCATAGTGACTACTGTAGTGACCAGCATATATATATATCTATATCTCCATAGTGACTACTGTAGTGACCAGTATATATATATATATATATATATCTCCATAGTGACTACTGTAGTGACATTTATATATATATATATATATATATCTCCATAGTGACTACTGTAGCGACCAGTATATATATATATATATATATATATATCTCCATAGTGACTACTGTAGTGACCAGCATATATATATATATATATATCTCCATAGTGACTACTGTAGTGACCAGCATATATATATATATATCTCCATAGTGACTACTGTAGTGACCAGCACATATATATATATATCTCCATAGTGACTACTGTAGTGACCAGCATATATATATATATCTATATCTCCATAGTGACTACTGTAGTGACCAGTATATATATATATATATATATCTCCATAGTGACTGCTGTAATGACCAGTATATATATATATCTCCATAGTGACTACTGTAGTGACCAGCATATATATATATCTATATCTCCATAGTGACTACTGTAGTGACCAGTATATATATATATATATATATATCTCCATAGTGACTACTGTATATATACCATAGTGACTACTGTAGTATATATATATATAGTGACTACTGTAGTGACCAGTATATATATATATCTATATCTCCATAGTATATATATATATATATATATATATCTCCATAGTGACTACTGTAGTGACCAGTAATATATATATCTCCATAGTGACTCTGTAATGACCAGTATATATATATATCTCCATAGTGACTACTGTAGTGACCAGTATATATATATATATATCTCCATAGTGACTACTGTAGTGACCAGCATATATATATATATATATCTCCATAGTGACTACTGTAGTGACCAGAATATATATATATATATATCTCAATAGTGACTACTGTAGTGACCAGAATATATATATATATATATATATATATATATATATATATATATATATATCCATAGTGACTCTGTAATGACCAGTATATATATATATCTCCATAGTGACTACTCTAATGAACAGTATATATATCTCCATAGTGACTACTGTAATGACCAGTATATATATATATCTATATCTCCATAGTGACTACTGTAGTGACCAGTATATATATATATATCTCCATAGTGACTACTGTAGTGATAGTAATATATATATCTCCATAGTGACTCTGTAATGACCAGTATATATATATATATATATATATATATATATATATATCCATAGTGACTACTGTAGTGACCAGTATATATATATATCTCCATAGTGACTACTGTAGTGACCAGCATATATATATATATATCTCCATAGTGACTACTGTAGTGACCAGCATATATATATATATCTATATCTCCATAGTGACTACTGTAGTGACCAGTATATATATATATATATATATCTCCATAGTGACTGCTGTAGTGACCAGTATATATATCTCCATAGTGACTACTGTAGTGACCAGTATATATATCTCCATAGTGACTACTGTAGTGACCAGTATATATATATATCTATATCTCCATAGTGACTACTGTAGTGACCAGAAATATATATATCTCCATAGTGACTACTGTAGTGACCAGTAATATATATATCTCCATAGTGACTCTGTAATGACCAGTATATATATATATATCTCCATAGTGACTACTGTAATGAACAGTATATATATCCATAGTGACTACTGTAGTGACCAGTATATATATATATCTCCATAGTGACTGCTGTAGTGACTAGTATATATATATCTCCATAGTGACTACTGTAATGACCAATATATATATATATATATTGCCATAGTGACTACTGTAGTGACCAGGGTGACCACACTGGTGACGTGACTATGGTAGTAGTCATGATGATCACACCTCCATTAAACATTATCACAGGTGGATTGACCTCTCTGTAAAGCATTGGACAGGTAGAGAACTATGTTTTAGATGAATTGAATTTCTGACTACAGTAGTCTTTTTTTTTTATTTGGGATTTATTTTCATTGATTTGGTGGATACTCCTAATCCAAAAATTTGTTTGTCCATATTCATTCATCCATGAAATCAAATTCCCACAAAATTGATTTAAAAGAAACAACAAGAATTTGGTCATGCTAAAGTATATGAATTTACAGTCTTTCAACAGTGAAATGAAATATAGAGTTCAGCTCATTATCACAACTTTCATAGTTTACTTACTGAATGTCCATTGTCAACAGATAAACAGTGCCCGGCTGTCTTGATAAATACATGAATAGTAGTAATTACCTTCATGAGAATTGATTAAATTTCAGATGTCATCTAGGTTAAAATCTCTCAAGTTGTACACATTTCTGATCACTTAGGGACAAAACTTACTTTAATATTCCTTACAAGCCATTGACAGCTGTATGTTACCTTACAAACCATTGACAGCTGTATGTTACCTTACAATCAAATGACAGCTGTATGTTACCTTACAAGCCATTGACAGCTGTATGTTACCTTATAATCAAATGACAGTTGTATGTTACCTTACAAACCATTGACAGCTGTTTGTTACCATACAAGCCATTGACAGCTGTATGTTACCTTACAAACCATTGACAGCTGTACATTACCTTACAAATCTTTGACAGCTATATGTGACCATATCAGCCATTGACAGCTGCATGTTACCTTACAATCAAATGACAGTTGTATGTTACCTTACAATCAAATGACAGTTGTATGTTACCTTACAATCAAATGACAGCTGTATGTTACCTTACAAACCCATGTCAGCTGTATGTTACCATACAAACCCATGACAGCTGTATGTTACCATACAAACCATTGACAGCTGTATGTTACCTTACAAACCATTGACAGCTGTATGTTACCTTACAAGCCATTGACAGCTGTATGTTACCTTACAATCAAATGACAGTTGTATGTTACCTTACAAACCCATGACAGTTGTATGTTACCCTACAAACCCATGACAGCTATATGTTACCATGCAAAGCATTGACAGCTGTATGTTACCTTACAAACCCATGACAGCTATGTTTTTGTACAATCGATTGACAGCTGTATGTTACCTTACAAGCCATTGACAGCTGTTTGTTACCTTACAAGCCATTGACAGCTGTATGTTACCTTACAATCAATTGACAGCTGTATGTTACCTTACAATCAAATGATAGCTGTATGTTACCTTACAATCAAATGACAGCTGTATGTTACCTAACAAGCCATTGACAGCTGTATGTTACCATACAAACCATTGACAGCTGTATGTTACCTTACAATCAAATGACAGCTGTATGTTACCTTACAAGCAATTGACAGCTGTTTGTTACCATACAAGCCATTGACAGCTGTATGTTACCTTACAAACCATTGACAGCTGTATGTTACCTTACAATCAAATGACAGTTGTATGTTACCTTACAAACCCATGACAGTTGTATGTTACCTTACAAACCCATGACAGCTATATGTTACCATGCAAAGCATTGACAGCTGTATGTTACCTTACAAACCCATGACAGCTATGTTTTTTGTACAATCGATTGACAGCTGTATGTTACCTTACAAGCCATTGACAGCTGTATGTTACCTTACAAGCCATTGACAGCTGTATGTTACCTTACAATCAAATGACAGCTGTATGTTACCTTACAATCAAATGACAGCTGTATGTTACCTTACAAGCCATTGACAGCTGTATGTTACCTTAAAATCAAATGACAGCTGTATGTTACCAAACAAACCATTGACAGCTGTATGTTACCTTGCAATCAAATGACAGCTGTATGTTACCTTACAATCAAATGACAGTTGTATGTTACCTTACAAACCCATGACAGCTGTATGTTACCTTACAATCAAATAACAGCTGTATGTTACCTTACAATCAAATGACAGCTGTGTGTTACCTTACAAACCCTTGACAGCTGTATGTTACCTTACAAGCCATTGACATCTGTATGTTACCTTATAATCAAATGACAGTTGTATGTTACCTTACAAACCATTGACAGCTGTTTGTTTCCATATAAGCCATTGACAGCTGTATGTGACCATACAAACCATTGACAGCTGTATGTTACCTTACAATCAAATGACAGCTGTATGTTACCTTACAATCAAATGACAGCTGTATGTTACCTTACAAACCAATGACAGCTGTATTTTACATTACAAACCATTGACGGCTGTATGTTATCTTACAAACAATTGAAAGCTGTATATTGCTTGTTTCAGAAACACATGTACAAATGTGAAAACGTTTTGAAGAATGCCAGAAGACCAGAAGTTCTTGTAAAGGAAATTAAGGTTTGTCTTTATAAGGACCAGCATTGATTAAGACTGAAATTGTTTTTCCTTCAACACTGAAATATTGAACCATTGAAAATGAGTTCAAAAACCAAGGGTCCTGTAACCTAGGGTTCTGTAATCCAGGGTCCTGTAACCTAGGGTTCTGTATTCTAGGGTCCTGAAATGCTGGGGATTATAACCCAGGGTTCTGTATTCTAGGGTCCTGAAATGCTGGGGATTATAACCCAGGGTCATGAAACCTAGGGTTCTGGAATGCTGGGGATTATAACCCAGGGTCCTGAAACCTAGGGTTCTGTAATCCAGGGTCCTGGAATGCTGGGGATTATAACCCAGGGTCCTGTAACCTAGGGTTCTGTATTCTAGGGTCCTGAAATGCTGGGGATTATAACCCAGGGTCATGAAACCTAGGGTTCTGGAATGCTGGGGATTATAACCCAGGGTCCTGTAACCTGGGGTTCTGTATTCTAGGGTCCTGAAATGCTGGGGATTATAACCCAGGGTCCTGAAACCTAGGGTTCTGTAATCTAGGGTCCTGGAATGCTGGGGATTATAACCCAGGGTCCTGTAACCTGGTGTTCTGTATTCTAGGGTCCTGAAATGCTGGGGATTATAACCCAGGGTCCTGAAACCTAGGGTTCTGTAATCTAGGGTCCTGAAATGCTGGGGATTATAACCCAGGGTCATGAAATGCTGAAACCTAGGGTTCTGGAATGCTGGGGATTATAATCTAGGGTCCTGGAATGCTGGGGATTATAACCCAGGGTCCTGAAACCTAGGGTTCTGTAATCCAGGGTCCTGGAATGCTGGGGATTATAACCCAGGGTCCTGTAACCTGGGGTTCTGTATTCTAGGGTCCTGAAATGCTGGGGATTATAACCCAGGGTCCTGAAACCTAGGGTTCTTTTTTCTAGGGTCCTGAAATGCTGGGGATTATAACCCAGGGTCCTGAAACCTAGGGTTCTGTATTCTAGGGTCCTGAAATGCTGGGGATTATAACCCAGGGTCCTGTAACCTAGGGTTCTGTATTCTAGGGTCCTGAAATGCTGGGGATTATAACCCAGGGTCCTGAAACCTAGGGTTCTGTAATCCAGGGTCCTGGAATGCTGGGGATTATAACCCAGAGTCCTGTAACCTGGGGTTCTGTATTCTAGGGTCCTGAAATGTTGGGGATTATAACCCAGGGTCCTGAAACCTTAAAGGCATCGTCCTGTAATCTAGGGTCCTGTAACCTAGGGTCCTTAACTGCATCATCCTGTAATCTAGGGTCTTGTAACCTAGGGTTCTGTTCTCTAGGGTCCTGTAATCTAGGGTCCTGTAACCTAGAGCTCTGTAACACAGAGGTCTGTATTCAAGGGTCCATTTATGCAGTTTTTTGCCTGATTTCTTGTGGAATTTTTGGTTTTGTGTACCAGGTATTTTGTTTTGATATAACACATACACACTTATTAATGTGGTGGTATGTATATCACTTTGTCCATTGATCTGTCCATCCATCCATCATTGGTCAAGTTTAAAGAATAAAAGGTCACACATGGCTGCATTGCATTTGTCACACATGGCTGCATTGCATTTGGAAATAAATAAATTGTTTACAAGATATCTCAAGAACCCTGCAGGTTAATATCCACACCAGTGTATTTGACCTTAATGCTCATTGTCGATGGAAGTCAAAGGTCATGCATTAAAAGAAATTGCCAGGTTCTGGAGGAGTAATGTTGTGAATGTAGGTGACAAGCTGACATCCCTTAGTAAATTAGATTATATCAACATGCTGGGAAGTTGATGAGAGACAGCATTTCACAGCACTCATGGTAGTGTACATTGGTCAAGCTTTAGATTCACTGTGTTGTAATCTGCCTTTCACAGCACATTATAGACTTGCTGTACATATCATATATCATCTTTATGAATTATCATAATAGTAATTAAATTCGCCCATTTTTGGTGATTGAGGTTTTGGTGGATTTAGTAAATGTCCATTTCTTTTGATTTTCGTTTGGTTTTATTGGCTTTTGTCTGGCATTGTGTATCATGCATCCTTTTTCATTTTTGACTTCTTCTCAGTTGACTCAAATTTCAAAAATCTTCTAAACACCCAAATATTATAGAATCAAATACTCTTAATGGATGGAAGTGTCTTCAGGTGAGTTTCATGGGCCCAAGGTCTCCTATTTCCTGGTGGGGAGGGGGTAAGATTTACTATAGTTTATATAGGAAAACCAGAGTTCTGAGGTTAATTTGTTAACTTTCTAATGGAAATATCTCAAACTTGGTTAGAATTTTGAGCAAAGGATGACTGCTTGATGGTATGCCCATTTTCATCTTGGTTGACCCAAGGGATGATGGGTGAGGCCAAAGGGGGTCAGACTTAACACCCAGATATGGTAGAATCAAATGCTCTTCGTGAATAGCAGCATCTTAAGGTGCTTTACCAAATTGGGTCTCGCATTTGTTCCTGGGGAGGAGGTTAACTTTAATATAATTTATAAAGGAAAATTGCATTTTTGAGCATATAATTGTTTATTTCCCATTGAAAATAACTTTGTATGAATTATTAATATAGGATGACAGTTTTGATGGTATGCATGTATTGGCACTGGCTTATTGTCATCAATGTCACATCTTCTTTCTCATGGCACTGGAAAGCTACTTACCCTTTAACCTTTACATACAATGTTGCTTATCTAAGGTGACTGTCAGGGCCAGTAGGATTCTTGTAGAGCATGAATTTCCTTATTTTCTATTGGAAATAATTAAAAAGTGGTTAGAATTAATATTATAGGATGTCAGTTTTATGATATGCATTTATTGACCCTGGCTGACATCCAGGAGCTAAAGTAATATCACTTAAGTCTGCCTGTCATCATTTTTACTTTATTCTTTTTTCAGAACATGATCGACCTATCTTTGACCACTCCCATACAGGATGCCAGTGTATTCCAGTTTCCACTTGACCTGGTGTCCAACCTTCTACAGGAGGTGAGTGTCTTTATCCTTTTCCTAAAGACCTCACCTGGTGTCATTAGAGGTCACCATAATGTCATGTATGTCATGTGTGTGTAGCTGATATCTGTGAAAATGTCATTGGTCAAGCTGATACAGATGATGATGTCATTGGTTTGTGTGTTCTGTACAAGCTGATGCAGGATTATGTCTTTGGTTTGTGTGTACAAGTTGATAATGTTAATGTCTTAAGTTTTTTTGCACGAGCTGATGCAGAAGATGTCATTGGTTTTTTTGTACAAGCTGATACAGAAGATGATGTCATTGGTTTGTGTGTTCTGTACAAGCTGATACAGATGATGATGTTATTGGTTTGTGTGTTCTGTACAAGCTGATACAGATGATGATGTCATTGGTTTGTGTGTTCTGTACAAGCTGATGCAGAAAATGATGTCTTTGGTTTGTGTGTTCTGTACAAGCTGATGCAGAAGATGATGTCTTTGGTTTGTTTGTTCTGTACAAGCTGATACAGAGGATGATGTCATCGATTTGTGTGGTCTGTACAAGCTGATGCAGAAGATGATGTCTTTGGTTTGTTTGTTCTGTACAAGCTGATACAGAGGATGATGTCATCGATTTGTGTGGTCTGTACAAGCTGATACAGAGGATGATGTCATCGATTTGTGTGGTCTTTGCAAGTTTTACATGATTGTGAAATGCATGCTTTTGTTTTGACTTTAGTTTGTGTACTTGACAGCATGAAGCTCGCCTTCGAAACATTTCACTTTATATTAATATCACACTAAATATCCATTGTAGTTTTCTGAATCTCTGTGATGAGCAAAATAGAAGTAAATCATTAGGGCCCCGCATTGAGATTTGTATTTGTTGTCAGATTCGCACCAAATTTGGTATGTGGCTTTATATTCATGAGACCTGGCATTAGTGAAATCCATCAATATTTGCAGGGTTTTGGGACATTGAATGACAAAAATTGACCATTTTATCCTTATTTGGTCATGACCATGCAGTGTTTCTTTTCATGCTGTGCTGGCTTATGAAATCTTCTGCACAATGGCTGCTTATAGGTGGGGCCCTTCATTGATGTTGATCTAATTTCATTTTGGTTTAAAGTTTCATAAAAGATAGCAAATGATAGCAAAAGTCTTTGTGAACTGTTACCTTTCTGTTCCATTCTTGAAATGCATTCATGTCATTGGTTCTTTTGAATCATGTCTGTTTAAAGAAATATTTTGATAGATATACTTTAGTGCTGTCAGGCAACTTGTTTAATGAAAACTATTGAGATGGCAATCTAAGTTTGAATCACTTCTGCCAGATTTCTTTTGCTTTAAATCAAAGATGTCCAAATATTTTAGTTTGATGCCCATCACAATCCGATTGTGAGCTGTTAAAGTAATCTAAGTGTGAATCACTTTTGCCAGATTTCTTTTGCTTTAAATCAAAGATGTCCAAACCTTTTAGTTTGATGCCCATTACAATCAGATGGTGAGCTGTTCAAAGTACCCTATTCTCAGTAATCTGACATCTGTTTAACAGTTCTTTAACAATTCTTGTTATCACTATTTTTTTTAGAAATGTACTGAATGGATTATTCTCAAATTTCACATGTAGGTTCCTAGTTGTGCTTAATCCATTTTAGGATCAAGGAAACAAATTTTGCTGATCTTCGATTTTTACTTTCAGAGATTGTTATTTAATTTCTGAAAACTACTGAATGGATTCTTCTCATATTTGATAATGTCATAACTACTTGTTAAGGGACTGATTGGAAAAGTAAAATGGCTGACTTTTTTTTTAATATTGATGTTACTGTATGATTTTTTCACCAGTCCATACATCATATAACTACCGGCAAATACGAAATACAAAAAAGATGAGAAACAGTGGGAAAAAGATCCATCAAATTAAAATTCAATAAAGATCATTCAGTGGTGATCACCAAGATTCCTCGGAGATCTCTTGTTTTCAGATCAGATAATGTCATTGTGATAGTTATCAGGATAATTTGATTTGTATTTATATTGAGAATATTTTTTTTTAATCAAGAAGCATCAAGTTGTTGATACAATGACATGTTAATCATGTAACCTGGATTTGTTCTATTTGGAAGACGACATTTAATGTCTTATCGCTGAAAACCCTTTATTATTAAATTCTAAAAAAAGCCACATGTCATGTCACTGAGTCACAATTAGACTCTTCAGTATAAAGTTTGTCTGAATAGCTTCATGTTGATGATATTAGCTCTTTGATATCAGACAAATTATAGTATGAATATTGAATTCTAGACATAGGAATTAATCAAAGGTAGCTGTTTTGAACGGTTTAAACATTATTAGCTTTTAAATTAATACTTTTTAGATGATAGTTTTTAGCAACATGTGTATGCTGGTTATATATAGCCCCTTATCTGTGATGGTTAGGATGTATAAATCTGGGATCTGTCTTTCCATTCATATATCTGTCTGTATGTCTGTTGGATCATCCCTTTGTCCATGGTTAATCACATTGTCAATCAAAATGCGGTCTGTTAGCTTCATCTGTCAAACGATAGCTAGTCTGTCAACCTGTCTGTTCACCGAGATGAGGTCTCTGTTACTTCAACGAATGACCAATATTTAATTTTTTTCTGTAAATGTAGCTAAGATTCAGCTTGAAGACCTGGAATTCTTAGATCCAAAAGGGTTAAACAGGAAATTTTTGTGAAAATTTGTTTAATTTAAATTCCTTTTTGTCTTCCTATACTGTGCAATACCTTAGTAAGAAATATGATTTTTAAACATAAAAATTAAAACATCAAGTGAAAAAAAAATTATTAGAAAAAAGTATCAATATTAGATCAGATAGAATATATAAAAACGAGATCAGAATATATAAAAACGAGACCAGAATACATAAAAACGAGATCAGATTATATAAAAACGAGACCAGAATACATAAAAACGAGATCAGAATATATAAAAACGAGACCAGATTATATAAAAACGAGACTAGAATACATAAAAACCAGATCAAATTAGATAAAACGAGACCAGAATAAATAAAAACGAGACCAGAATACATAAAAACGAGATCAGATTATATAAAAACGAGACCAGAATACATAAAAACGAGACCAGATTATATAAAAACGAGATCAGTATATATAAAAACGAGATCAGAATATATAAAAACGAGATCAGAATACATAAAAACGAGATCAGATTATATAAAAACGAGACTAGAATACATAAAAACCAGATCAAATTAGATAAAACGAGACCAGAATACATAAAAACGAGATCAGAATACATAAAAACCAGATCAGATTATATAAAAACGAGATCAGAATATATAAAAACGAGACCAGAATACATAAAAACGAGATCAGATTAGATAAAAACGAGACCAGAATACATAAAAATGAGATCAGATTATATAGAAACGAGACCAGAATACATAAAAACCAGATCAGATTAGATAAAACGAGACCAGAATATATAAAAATGAGATCAGATTATATAAAAACGAGACCAGAATACATAAAAACGAGATCAGAATATATAAAAACGAGACCAGAATACATAAAAATGAGATCAGATTAGATAAAAATGAGACCAGAATATATAAAAACGAGATCAGAATATATAAAAACGAGACCAGAATACATAAAAATGAGATCAGATTATATAAAAACGAGACCAGATTATATAAAAATGAGATCAGAATACATAAAAACGAGATCAGAATACATAAAAACGAGACCAGAATACATAAAAACGAGATCAGAATACATAAAAATGAGACCAGAATACATAAAAACGAGATCAGAATACATAAAAACGAGACCAGAATACATAAAAACGAGATCAGATTAGATAAAAACGAGACCAGAATACATAAAAAGAGACCAGAATACATAAAAAGAGATCAGAATACATAAAAACGAGATCAGAATACATAAAAACGAGACCAGAATACATAAAAACGAGATCAGAATACATAAAAAGAGATCAGAATACATAAAAAGAGATCAGAATACATAAGAATGAGATCAGATTATATAAAAACGAGACCAGAATACATAAAAACGAGATCAGAATACATAAAAACGAGATCAGAATACATAAAAATGAGACCAGAATACATAAAAAGAGATCAGAATACATAAAAATGAGACCAGAATACATAAAAAGAGATCAGAATACATAAAAACGAGATCAGAATACATAAAAATGAGATCAGAATACATAAAAATGAGACCAGAATACATAAGAATGAGATCAGATTATATAAAAACGAGACCAGAATACATAAAAATGAGACCAGAATACATAAAAAGAGATCAGAATACATAAAAACGAGATCAGAATACATAAAAATGAGACCAGATTATATAAAAACGAGACCAGAATACTTAAAAACGAGATCAGAATACATAAAAATGAGATCAGATTATATGAAAACGAGATCAGATTATATGAAAACGAGATCAGAATACATAAAAACGAGACCAGATTATATAAAAACGAGACCAGTATACATAAGAATGAGATCAGAATACATAAAAACGAGATCAGAATATATAAAAACGAGATCAGAATACATAAAAACGAGACCAGATTATATAAAAACGAGACCAGAATACATAAAAACGAGATCAGAATATATAAAAACGAGACCAGAATACATAAAAACGAGACCAGAATACATAAAAACGAGATCAGAATACATAAAAACGAGATCAGAATACATAAGAATGAGATCAGAATACATAAGAATGAGATCAGAATACGTAAAAATGAGACCAGAATATATAAAAACGAGACCAGAATACATAAAAACGAGATCAGATTATATAAAAACGAGACCAGAATATATAAAAACGAGCTAAGATTATATAAACGAGATTATAATATATGAAAAAAAACGAGATCAGAATACATAAAAACGAGATGTGTTTATTTTGCTGTGTTGACCATATCTTTTGTTAAATTTCATTGTTTTAATTGTTTCAAAAGGTATAATATATCAGTCAGTCAAATTCTTGTCATTTCTCTGGAATAATTTTTACATCCTTCAATAATTTTTTTTAGGGAAAAGGAGGATGGAGGAGATATACTTTAAATGATCTTGACATTTTTAGCTCACCTGGCCCAAAGGGTCAATTCATTTTACTTTTTGTCTTCCAATCTTATTTTTAATAAGAAATAACCATGACTGTTGTGCAGTTTTTTTATGTGAATTAATTTTCAGGGAAGGTCAGAACTGGGAAATTTTACTACCTTAGTGATAAAAACGAATGGTGAAAAACTTGACACAATGGTGAGGTGCTAAGAGAGTTTGTATGTTTTAGGAGCTTCTGGTCATTTAACGTCATTGTGGTACTTGATCAGAATTTCCATGTTACATTTGCCCAAGTTTAAGTTCCGTTTGTCATTTTTAGAAATAAACAAAAACCCTCAAATTATTTTCCCTATAAAACACTTATTTCTATGCAGACAATATTTATTTCACTACCAAAACAATCACCTGACATCATCAAGTTGTGATTATGACTTTACAATAGTGTTAATACATATCACATTATATAATATTAATGACATGGCGGTCTGACATGACACAACAGGCTGGTTAAAGGACTTTGTATGTATACTTGTTTGTGAATATTAAATCATTTATCTATGCTGCTTAAACAGTTGTTGGATGTGTCATTGAAAATCATTTTATCAAGAACATCACACATTTTCAAGATGACTGATGTAGTCTGTTATATAAAATTAACCGTTTCCATCACTACATGTTATGTAGGTGTATGTAGGTACTAAAGTTAATGTTCGAAATGTGATTCAAAATGATAATGGGTTACTATGGTGACTTGGTATTGTAAAGGTAAAATGACCATTACTGAATGATTAAGACAGAGTCTGAAGCAAACTGACCATTACCTGTAGAGTCTTGGGTTCAGAACATGACTTCGGGCCTTTGTTGTTTAAATGAATCTGATATTTTCTGATATTATTATCTTTCTGGACATACAGTGACCTTTTTTGACCAGTCTCATCCATCACATTGCATTGGTATATAGCGGACTCCTCGACAACTGCGAGAGACGAAAGGGGAAGAAATTTGTAATTAACTGAGATAAACTGAGATATTGAATAAAAAAAAGTTAATAGTATGGTCCAGAAATGCTTTCTCAAAATTGTAAATTTTGTAACCCCTGGGTCCTCCGTTTGCTTCTAGAAAAAGGAAAGTTTTACCACAAGTTACATTGGAAAATAATACTTTTGGGTATATTTAGTTTAATTTTTGTGAGAAATACTTCAATCTTGGTTTGAATTATTATCATCAGATAGCAATTTGATTGAATGTAAATACAGATTAGCACCCCACCCCATAGGCCGAAGGGAGAAGTGCAAATGGACGTATTTGCTTATGTGCCGAAAGTCTTCTTTTCAAGACTCAGATGCTGAAGGCTAATAAAACATTCCATGAATGGGAATGGCTGAATATGCTTATCAAAATTATGAATTTTGTCAAACAGGGGTACCTTTTAGGGAGGGGGTAAATTTTAGTAATGTTTATATTGCCATCAGATAGAAGGTTTCAATAAAAGCAATTCTAATTATAAAATGACCTCTGAAATCAAATCCAATGTTTTTTAATGGGATATAACAGAAGTTTGTGACGAGTTGATGGGATTAAACAGTATCTAGTGATATTTTATATAACTGAAATAATATTCCCATCTCAGTTATACCAAATGTGTGATGAGATGTTTTTGATGAACATACGAGTCTGAGTGTGAGAGAATGTGAAGAAAAAACAACAACCAAAGATCAATTTCAGAAATGCCAGACGATTTTGATATAGTACCTTGTTTCATGTTCTAGTTATTGATTTTTGTCAGCGACCATATAATGGACGTCAGATTGCTAGCTGTGGCTGGCCTTCAGTACGTTATTGGGAAGACCAGCACAATCTGTGTACAGTAAGCTGGGCAGGTCTTTACCAGAATATCACAGCACCACATGTGGTGGTACAGAAAATCTTAACAAGATATCTCTCTGTATCTCCTGTAGGATATTGTCTTGTCTTTCATGCTGTTATGGTTTCAGTTTTGTTCTGGGCACCTCCATGAATCCTTGCTCTGTTGGGATCAGTGTGTTCCTTCAAAAAATGAACTTCTGAAGAATCAGTAGCTATACAAAGGTTTTCTTTTTTTGGGGTTTGACAATACGTGTCTGATGAATTCTGGCTTTGCAAGAAATCTTCCTATATTTTACATTTAAAAATTGAAACTTGTGGAGAATTAAAATCACAACGGGATAATTGTTATGAGAAGTCTTTGACGTGTTGAAAAACGTTTCATATACCATTAAATGGTACAATGAAATTTAAGTCCTTATCATAAGATTTCAAAATCATGGAGGAAACTTCATTTCACAAATTTTGGCAAAAGTAAGCATGTGACTACTAGAATCAATGGACAGGGATATTCCAACCTAGTGAAAGAGTTTGACTGGCCAGTACTAGGAATGCTGATCAGTCTGACGCAATTGAGAGTTGGGATATCCAGCTGTTTTCCCCAACCCTGTGTGAGATAATTATATTTTCCCTTAAACTAACAGGATCTTGATGTGAAGTGAATGAGAAACAATTTGTCTACTTTTTCTGTCTTCTTGGTCTTCTCATGTCATAACATAAATGTTTACTAAGGGAGAGGTCTCTATTACAGAATGCCGATTTCATCACCAGAGTAGCACACGAGAACATCATCGTAGCCTTGACACCTCTACTGGAAAACAATTACCCTACACAGGAAATATGTGGCTTCTTCAGCAAGGTGAGCTATCCATAAATCAGTACAATGGACTGGATTTGAAAATCAGACACATAGTTGAAATTTGGTAAGTCTGTCTTATAAATCTATCATTTGGATTTTAATTAATAAATAAATAAAGATGGATAAAAATGGATAAATAAATACAGGATGCTTAGATATTGCTTATTTAAGAAGTAGAGTTGTTCCCCTTCTTTAGCTCCTATAAATAGCTCTTTCCTTAAACAATTTACTAATGGTTTGTAACTTTTCAAAAAACACTTTTATATGATGATCACCTTTCTAAATGGTCCTGTTTTGTTTTGCCTTATTCAATATGCACATTTTCGATGGTAATTGAATAATTCTGTTGGTTTATACAGAGTGTAGAGTACGTAGTGTGATCTGTTTTATACAGGGGTTGTGGTTATAAGATATGAAATCCAGATTAAACTAGGTCTAGATTACACAGAGGTCTGGATAATGATATAGAGAGTTCCAATTACACAAATTTGAATTACACAGGGATAAGTGGATAACACTAGGTCTGGAAAACACAGGGGTCTTGATAATGATATTGATATAAAGTGTATAGACTGCACTGGATTATACTTGGACTCTGGGTCATACAGTCTGGATTATACTTGGCCGCTAGGTTATACAACCATACAGTCTGGATTATACTTGGCCGCTAGGTTATACAACCATACAGTCTGGATTATACTTGGCCGCTAGGTTATACAACCATACAGTCTGGATTATACTTGGACTCTGGGTCATACAGTCTGGATTATACTTGGAGGTTATACAACCATACAGTCTTGATTATACTGCTAGGTTATACAACCATACAGTCTGGATTATACTTGGCCTAGGTTATACAACCATACAGTCTGGATTATACTTGGGTCATACAGTCTGGATTATACTTGGACTCTGGGTCATACAGTCTGGATTATACTTGGCCGCTAGGTTATACAACCATACAGTCTGGATTATACTTGGCCGCTAGGTTATACAACCATACAGTCTGGATTATACTTGGACTCTGGGTCATACAGTCTGGATTATACTTGGACTCTGGGTCATACAGTCTGGATTATACTTGGCCGCTAGGTTATACAACCATACAGTCTGGATTATACTTGGCCTCTGGGTCATACAGTCTGGATTATACTTGGCCTCTGGGTCATACAGTCTGGATTATACTTGGCCTCGTGGTCATACAGTCTGGATTATACTTGGCCTCAGGGTGGGTCATACAGTTTGGATTATACTTGGCCTCTAGGTTATACAACCATACATAGTGGATTATACTTGGCCTCGTGGTCATACAGTCTGGATTATACTTGGCCTCAGGGTGGGTCATACAGTTTGGATTATACTTGGCCTCTAGGTTATACAACCATACATAGTGGATTATACTTGGCCTCGTGGTCATACAGTCTGGATTATACTTGGCCTCAGGGTGGGTCATACAGTCTGGATTATACTTGGCCTCTGGGTCATACAGTCTGGATTATACTTGGCCTCTAGGTTATACAACCATACATAGTGGATTATACTTGGCCTCTGGGTCATATAGTCTGGATTATACTTGGCCTCTGGGTCATACAGTCTGGATTATACTTGGCCTCATGGTCATACAGTCTGGATGATACTTGGCCTCTGGGCCATACAGTCAATTGTTCTTCATGTCTGCAGCATTTTGTGATGTGGGGCATTTTAATCAATTTGCATGTGTATTTTTTTAACAGCACTGTAAAAACAGCCCACGCTCCAGTATTGTCATAGAACTCTTCACTCCAGTTGTCATGAGGATTATGAAACACAACACAGTGAGTAACTCTACTTAATATCAATAATGTCAATTTACAGTTAGTATCCTGTTTCCTGTTGAGAAGTGATTAGTAGAACATATTTTGTCCCTAACTAGCCATATTATTTCATAACCCAATAAATTTTATGTAGTGCTCTTATCTGGTTGGAATACCTTAGCTTCATACCATCTTTTTTACTGTTTTATAAACTGTCATTAATGTTTTGGATGTGAAAAGATTAAGTCATTTTACAGGATTTTGGAAAGTATCCACGAATGAGAGGATTCGTACAAGAGTACATCCAGGCCTTAAATTGTCAAAACGATGGTTTCAACGTTGTACAAAACTTTGTCAGAAGGTCAGTAGCATGATTATTGTAAGGCTGTACTTGAGGGTGTATGTTACCTTAGTGTGACATTGAGACTGAAGGCTGTATTTTAACTTTGCTACTGTGAAATTGAAACTTAAGCTGTATTCATACCATGGAGACTTTAGGCAGTAAGGTACCTTACTGTGAGAAGGAAAAAAGGAGGCTTAATTGGACCTTAAGTGGTATGGCGACAGAAAGACATCAAGGCTGTATTCTTATCACGGAGACAGACTTAAGGCTGTATATTACCTTACTGTGACATTGAGACTTAAGACTGTTTTGTACTACTGTGACATGGATATTTAAGGCTGTATGTTACCTAATTGTGACATTGAGACTTAAGACTGTTTTGTACTACTGTGACATGGATATTTAAGGCTGTATGTTACCTAATTGTGACATTGAGACTTAAGACTGTTTTGTAGCTACTGTGACATGGATATTTAAGGCTGTATATTACCTTACTGTGACATTGAGACTTAAGACTGTTTTGTAGCTACTGTGACATGGATATTTAAGGCTGTATATTACCTTACTGTGACATGGAGACTGAAGGCTGTATTCTTCCTTACTATGACATTGAGACTTAAGACTTCATTTTAGCTACCATACTTTGTCATTGAGACTTGAGACTGTATTAATGTCATAGAGACTTAAGGTTGTATGTTACCTTACTATGTCATGGAGATTTCAGACTGTATGGCACCTTACTGTGACATAGACCGACATTTAGGATTGATACTTGCTCATTTTAACATAGATGTTTAAGGCTGTATGTAACCTTTCTGTAACACAGGGACTTAAAGGTGCAAGTTGTCTTACTTATTGTAACTTGGAGACTTTATTATGAATGACACTTAAGATTACTTCCATGCTTCATCTTCTTTTCAAAAGAATTTCAATTCAGAAATCTTCATCGCAGCTTAAATGACTGATTTAAACAAATTAAATTAAACAATCTACAATCAAATTGATATCACCTGGGTGATTTTAAATAATAAAGGGAGGTAATGCTAACACAGATAACAGTTTTTACCTTAATATGGTATCATGAACGAAGTTTTGAAATTACAATGGAGAAGAAAATGAATGTTAAAGGGACCACTCATTTGTTTGTTTACAGTATGCATGGTCCATCGAGTACATGTCCACATCCTCGTGTCCTGCCAAACATGGTTGCTGTATGTCTGGCTGCAATCTACACCTGTTATGAAGATAAGAGAAAGTACAATACATTTACTAAACATCAATGAGAAATTTAGATAAATTGATAGCTCCATTTAGACTGACAGAAAAATGAACAAAGGGCAATAACTCCTATTTTATGTGATTTGTATCATTAAAAATTTGACTTTTATGAGCAAGTCTAAATTTTTCTACATTGAGGTACTTTGTGTATATATTAAAGGAATTTCAGAAGCAATGTGCTGACATATAGTTACATTGACTTTTGTAGTAGAATTTGGAACTTCAGTGTTAAACAATATGAAATTGCCCTTCAATCAGTCCATTGGTTACCTCTTTCAGTGCTATGCAGAGCAACACCACCATTATCTTGGATAAACAGGAATGGGAGATGAAATTACTATGTTATATTGGAATCCTGGAAACACTGTAAGTATATGTGCTTTGTTATTGTAATACTGTAGAAATGACTTGTAGTAATTTCAATGGCAGCTAGGTAGCATTGAGTGTTGCGATTGCTGGATATTCATGTTTCATGGTGAGACGTCCACTATTTTGTATACTAGTTCAATAGACATGATTTTGTTGTGTGATAGCTCTGGTGTCATATTTTTATAATTTTAGACATCTTGATATATATTTATACATTTGTAGATATTTAAATGTTTGTTGATATTTTTAGGTCTTCTTACTCGGACTGGAGACTGGTCCTTGGTAGCCTGCTACAACCAATTCCATTTCCTAACGAGTGAGTAGTCTCCGCTGAAAATGTTTCTGTTTTATTCATTTAGCATTATGATTATTCCAAGTAGGTTGAATTGTTCTTATCTACTAATCTCAGTATATCTTCTTGTGTAATGCCAGCTTCTATAAAATTACTGTTGTTGACTTTTTCAGTGCCCTTGCTCACGAGCTGTTCACTTCGTAAGTATTGTTACTTTCTACCTGGACACACTGTAAATCATGAAAAAAATATTCACACAATTGAAAAGAAAACTATTTAAAAGGGCAATTAATTATTCTTATTACATATCTTGTCAAAAAATTCAACTTCCTGAATGGAGTGTTCAACTAGTGATCATATTAATGAGTTAAACAGTACAATGAAAAATACTTGTATGCTGGTAGTAGGAATGATTTCAAGAATCTCAAAGTATTTAAATTTTTTGTCAAATTTGCTAAATTTTCATGTTTTGTACAATGTATTCAGACATTATAATGTATAGAAAATTTAGATTTTGATATCAGGAATTCAAATTTCCTTGTTGAAATTATTTTTCTTTGTTGTTAAAAAGTGTTCAGTTTGTATAGAAAATGAAGCTGATTGACATTGGCAGGAATGTTATTTGTGAATGACATTTGATTATCACTGCATGTCTGGGCTGTTGTGCTTGGCTCTTTTAACAACATTTGATTTTAACTGCAAGAGATGTCATTCATGGATATGTGAATGGCAGTTGATTATGAATGCCATTGCTGTCATTCATGGTTCTGTTTATGTATTTTGTTTTGTAGAAAAATGAAGCCTGTCCTGCAGAACATAGCTGAAGATGATCACTGTGATGTTCACCAAACCATTCTTGGAATCCGTGATGGCAAGGAGGGCTGGTTTCATGTGTACACACCAGGAAGTTTAGCCTGTGATGATGAGGGCAAGCTGTGGGGAGCCATGGTAGGTTTGTCAGCATCATCTACCTCATCATTCCTGCATCATAATATCCAATTAAGAATCCTGGGGTACATTTAACTCTCATGCCTGATAATATACACCTCATTCCATATACCTTACCATAATCCCTGCCTCAAATGTACACCCCAAAATCTCTATCCAGAAATCCAAGCCTTAAACATCTACATGTACACCCCAAAATCTCTGTCTCAATATATCCACTCCAAAATCTCTACCCCACCGTCCTGAACTCAAGACTTTCTTCTCTTCTCTACCTGCAGTCTCAGAATCCCTTCCTTAATATCTCCATGACACATCATCTACCTCACAAAGCTTGGGTCACCATATCTGTCTCCACCTCTTTACCATAATTGTCCCTTCACCCTGCAGACCTTTGAATAAAATCTCTGCTCCAAAAGATTTCTGCTTCAAAAGATATTTCAAAACATTTATAGACATATAGAGAAGAAGGCACTTTGATTTAGAAAACTTTCCTTACTTTGATTCAAAAGCTTGTCCTAACTTTGATTTAGAGAGTGTGTCCTAGCTAATCATGTCCTAATTTTGATTTAGAAAGCATGTCCTAACTTTGTTTTAGAAAGCGTGTCCTCACTTTGATTTAGAAAGCATTGCCTCACTTTGATTTAGAAAGCGTGTCCTCACTTTGATTTAGAAAGCATGTCCTAACTTTGATTTAGAAAGCATGTCCTAACTTTGATTTAGAAAGCATGTCCTAACTTTGTTTTAGAAAGCGTGTCCTCACTTTGTTTTAGAAAGCATGTCCTCACATTGATTTAGAAAGCATGTCCTCACTTTGATTTAGAAAGCATGTCCTCACTTTGTTTTAGAAAGCGTGTCCTCACTTTGATTTAGAAAGCATGTCCTAACTTTGATTTAGAAAGCGTGTCCTCACTTTGATTTAGAAAGCATGTCCTAACTTTGTTTTGATTCACTTTGATTTAATGTCCTCACTTTGATTTAGAAAGCATGTCCTAACTTTGTCATGTCCTCACTTTGATTTAGAAAGCATGTCCTAAGTGTCCTCACTTTGTAGAAAGCATGTCCTCACTTTGATTTTGATTTAGAAAGCATGTCCTAACTTTGATTTAGAAAGCATGTCCAAACTTTGTTTTAGAAAGCGTGTCCTAACTTTGATTTAGAAAGCGTGTCCTTATTTTGATTTAGAAATATTTTCCTTGCTTTGATTAAGAAAGAGTGTCCAAACTTTGATTTAGAAAGATTGTTTTAACTTTGATTTAGAAAGATTTTCTTCACTTTGATTTAGAAAAAATTTCCTAAATTTGATTTAAAGTGTTCTACCTTTAATTTTGAAAGTGTGTCCTAATATTGATTAAAACATAATGTCTTGTTTCACTAAGATTATCCTAATTTTGATTCTACAGCTGAATTCCCTGATACATTGCTGTTGTAAAAGAAAGAAGTTTTTGAACGGCCTCAACAAGATGGTAGGACCCATCATGCTGTTAGCCTTGCGAGAGAACGAGGCAGCCATGGAGGTTTGTTAAGATACTATAGATGAGTAACATCCACACAGACACATAACTTAAGTTTAATGCTTTATTACACCTGATGTTAAGAATTTAACATTAACATCACTGGTAAAGAGTCTTTTGAACACATTCAGGTTTTCACCTTTCACAGTTATCTCCCCTTGACAACTTTATTACATCCACATATCTGTAACAATAACAATAAAGCTCCCATTAGGGCAAGCCACAATGTAGGTTCCTCTCTAAAAAATATAAAAAGAAATTAAGAAGGAAATAACAAATAAAAATAAAAAATGAAAATAGAACCCATGTAGAGTAAGAATGGGACAAAAAATATACACAAAGTATATAGAAATGTTTGAGGTTTGGGGTAGTGATCACTAGATATTTCATAGATATTTAATTGGTATGATTTTTCCACAGGTATTGTGTGCGATGTTGGAGTTTGATGTGGTAGAGAGCAATGATATGAAGATGCAGATGGTAACGACTCTGCAAAGTACTAATGTGGGGAAGCGTATGTACGCGCAACTGTGTGAAAGGCAGATTGCCCTCAGGGAGTTGGTATGTATAGCTATATTATGGTATATTTAATCATCTCAACATTCTTTTTACTCTTTATTTTTTAGATATTTTGAAATTTTCACATTAATTTGATAAACTCACAATCATCACATGGTGGGCTACTCAAATTGCTGTGTGTATGTGGTCTATGGTCTATCTGTCAGTTAGTGAACAATTCTTGGGAAGTACTCTTCTGGAGAAGAACCCGATGGATTTTTTAGCTGACCTGGTCCAAAGCATGGTCTTTAAAATCCTACTCCTCCTGTAGGAATGATTGAATTTTGCCCAAAATTCGTCTCAAACATTCTTGGATGAAGAATAAACAATTTTGTATAAATGGTGGATCTTGGCCCCCTAGGGGAGGAGGAGAGGGACTCCATAGGGGAAACGTGTTTAGATCCCCATTACATAACCATGTATAGCATTGCTGAGAAATATAATCACTATTGTGGTGTAAGAATTGGCCCTGGGGACTGGCCACACTCCTAGGGACTCAGTTTCATGGCAATGGAAACAGTTGAGATCCCCACCTCTAAACCATATATTGCAATGATGGGCATCGAGAAATACACATTCAAATAATTTCTGGATGATATCTTTAAAACAGTTGAAATTCCCACCTCATAACCATATATATATAGAGAGAATTGCTTGTTACATAAGAATTGACCCTTGGATGTGGCACACCTCAAGGGACATTATTTCTGGGCCATATTTTTAATATAGTTGAGATACCAACTGATAACTATATAAACTGTTACTTGGAATCAAAAGAGAAAAACAGTAATTATATAAGAATTGGCTTGGCTTTAAGATCCAGTGGAGGGATATAGGCCCTATGGGCCTCTTGTTGTGGTAAAAGGTAAATATGTATTTTTTAGAATGCTTCGGAGACATCCCCTAAGCTAACAATATCTTCTGGTCATTGTATCTAAGGAAAAGGCAGACATTTCAGTCTAAACCTTGCTTGGAAACATATACAGGCATCCCAAGGTAGAAAAGTTCTGCAACCTGTCTAACAGATTTTCATTATTTCAATATCGGCCCAAAGGGACGAAAAGAAACAAAGCATAAGAACATTTACTCGCTTCTATTTTTTCATCCGAGTGAATGAAGAACCTGGAAAAGAATGTGGAACACATCTTTATGACAAACAGATACAATATTAGTCAAATAACAGAAATATGTATTGACATTACAATTTATACACCTAGAGCCAATGCATTTTTGAGGAAAAAAAACAAAATGTATCAACAAATGAATAACTATGGCAAACTCGATTTCATTGATTTTATAAATTCCTGCATAATAAGCTTTACTATTTCCATTTATTTCCTAAAGAAAAAGGGTTCACTAGTGCACTTTTACACAATCTATGACAGGTCACCACTTTTCACATGTTTTACTAGTCAAGCATTTACAAGACCTGGATTGATAAAACAAAAAAATGATAGTTGTATGTTATACAGCGCTTGTCACACGCTTCATTGACATTATAGTAACTGGTCATGTCTAAAGCTCAGTGCCCATGCACATGTTTCGGGATATACATGATGGACTGCAGAAAGTTTGCTGTGTTCTCAGTATCATTATATTGTTTTGATATATCTTTGGATAGCTGAGAATTATTGATCATCTTCATGCAAGTTTTAAGTCCTCAGGTGAGTGCGCTCTCCTCGAGTCAGGCATATGTGTACTTACACGATATACAGGCGAGTTTCACTGCAGGCTGTCAATGTTGAAATGATAATTAGTTTAACAATTTGCAGATCTTTTATACCCTGGGATGCCCGTACTCATTTCCAAGCAAGGCTTGGACTAAAATATCTGTCACTTCCTTAGATACACTGACCGCAAGATATCGTTATCATAGGGGGCATCGCTGAAGCATTTGGGAAACAAAACTGTTCTTTTAATTTCAAAATTAATTCTTTTTGATTTACATTGTCAGCTTTAAGTCAATGGTTGATACAGGCAGTGTTTACATGAATCATCAAAGTTTGAAAAAGCTTCAATGAGAATTGAGATTGGTTTACATGTTTTTGATATTTGTAAATAGGCACAGTGTACAGTGTAATTGTATGAACTCAAATGTTTGTAAATTTTTGTTTTAGCAACAAAAAGGAGGCCCTAAAAAGCTCACCCTGCCATCAAAATCAACGGATGCTGATCTGGCCAAGATGCTAAGTTCTGGGTCCTTTGGAAACCTTGAGTGCCTCAGTCTGGCCTTCACGCATGTCACAAGTGCGTGTGCTAATGATCTGATCAAATTACCATCGTTACGTTACCTCAACTTGTGGTCTACACAGGTAAGATGTTAGAATTGGTCAGTAGTGATTTGTAATGAAGTACCTCCAGATAAACTCACAAACATTAAATTCATAATATTTCTAGCATATGTAACTTTGGTAAGTACTAGACACAATACACAACTCGGCTTCTCATTAGCTAGATTATTATATTGTTGCTATTTGTCTAAAATGTTATATTGCTTTTTTCACAGTTTGGTGACGCAGGTCTACAAATGATATCAGAGTACCTTCAAAAGTTACAAGTGCTGAACCTATGTGAGACTCCAGTCACTGACAAAAGCCTCATATGTTTGTCTGGTACGTTGACAGCAGCTCTACAGAGAGAAGTTTGTACCCTGTGCTATCACAGGCTGGTGTCGTTCATTATTTCTACTCCTCTTCAATGGATTAGGTTACAAAGATAAAAAGTTCCAAATTGAAATTCAGACCTATTTTATATTCATGGTGATTGTCATGGCAACCATCTCGAAAAAAACTTGCTGTTACTACTTCTTCTGAACAGAATATTGTATTGAAACAGGGCTTGCACTCAATGAACTTCTACTTGTGTTACATTCAAGATGGTTTTGGTTTGAAAAACATCTCACTACTTTTAATAAAAAGAAAGTCAACTTATTGCTAATTCTCCACAAGCATCATACAAATGTTAACTCTTAATCCACAAAGTTATGTGTTTACAAACTGTTGAAATTAGTTCAAATTTATTAAGTAAAATTTCTCCACAAAGACAAGTGACAACTAAATAGTGATTTTTCAGCTCACCTGGTCATGAACAGCTGATCAGATTTTAACCAAATTTGGACAGAAGCATCCTTTGGGGAAGTGGAATGTTTGTATAACAGGCCTCGAGGGCCTGAGGGGTCAAGGTCCCTTGGGCTGGAGGGGCAGGACCCTATTGATCTGAAACATGCTTGGCTGAATGGAAATTAATTGTACAAACAGTGGGTGTCAGCCCTTTAGGGGCAAGAGGGGTGGGACACAATAGGGGAAATAGAGAAAATTGTTTGAAAGCTGTCTTTTGTAGGAATGCCTGAATATTGCCCAAAACTGGTCTGAAGCATACTTGAGTAAAGGGGAATTAATTTTGTACAAATGGTAGGTGTTGTCCCTGTTGGGCAGGGGCGAATAGTGGAAATAGAGGAAATTCTCTAAAATCTATCTTTTGTGGAAATGCCTTGACTCTGTTCCAAAATCGGTCTGAAGTATACCTAGTTGAAAGGAACTTAAATTTGGTATCATGCAGGAGTCACCAGAGATGTGGGTCCCAATCGGATAAATGTGAAATCCTTCTTCCATACAAGGATATTGTCCAAGTTTGGTTTGAAGCATTTTATATGAATAGAATGCTCTGATTTCTGTTTGACCACAAGGCTTGGCCAAATAAGGAAATTATATGTCATATTTAGAATTCTTTGTTAAATGACTGAATAGCTGAATTAGCCAGGTGCAGGCCCCTTAGACCTCTTGTTTTGGAAAACCATGAAAATTTAGCTCCACCAAAATATATGATTTTACACTATATACAAAAAGCATAACATAACTTTAATCCTTTGGTTTTCCAGCCTTGAAAAACCTACGCAAACTGAACCTGAACAGTACAAGTTTGTCAGCATTGACATTTGAAGGGTTAAAGGTAAGATTGTAAAACATCTCATAAAGCTGCCCATAATGGGAATGTAAACTGACCTACATATTTCTCTACCATTTGAACAGGATCATGATTCTACTACATTGCCTTGCTTTTTGGTATACCATCTGCTTGGCAAATACTGCAAATAAGAAATCCATCAACTTCCTGTTATGATACTTGACATTTCATACTGTAAACATACTTTACTTGGTGATAAAACTTTATTGCAGTGTTATATAATATTTTTGGAAAATCAGCATGTAGATGACTTGAGACATCCACAATAATTGTATAACAATTACTGCAGTCAGACATTTCTGTGTGAAAAGTATTGAAAAATGATTGTCGCTAAAATATGTGTATTTGCTATAGTTGATATATATTATGAGGATGCTGTGACTTGATCGGCTGATAATTTTCATTTGACTACTGTAAACTTGAAAGTCAAAGTTAGCCATATTTAGAAACCTGGTATCCCTTTATGCTTACATGTTAGTAGAGAAATATCAGTAGCCGAGGCCTTTTGTAATTGAGAAGAAGTGTATTGAAGTCTTAAACAAACTTAACAGGTTTTTTTTTTATTTCCACTTGACTGCCGTGACCTTTAAAGTGAGTCAAGGTCTACCATAGTAACAAACTTTGTAGCCCTTCATACTAACATTGTCAAGGCCAAATATCAGTAGCCTCAGCCATTGTTGAAAAATAGATGACCTTTGACCCTGTAGCGAGCTTTTTAATTTGACCTCCTAGATATTTATATGTCCATTATGAAATTAAGCGCGGGTCTTTGTCTACCATAATATCATTTCAGAAAAGCTGTAAATACTTACTGAATTATGGCTGTTTTAAACTTTTGACATTTAAAGTCATATCGGCCATATAGAAATTGTAGTTTTTTTTAAATAAAATATCAGTGCACATCAATAGACCATGTCTCAAAAGACATTTTAAAAAACATTTAAACATATCTCTTTCCGATTTGGAAATTTAGATGTCACAAAACCATGGAAGCGGAATAAGAGTAACAGTGAGAAACAGAACAATAACATAAGGTCTTTTCATCAGTTGGTAAATAACCCTAATAAATCTATGAAAGTGAATCTCCAAAATGTTTTTAGAAGTCTAATGTTTGAAGTGATGTTGTGCTGTCACTAATTATAATTTGTTTTACTGATAGTAAGTTTATTGCAATTTTACATATATGACTATTAGATACTGTATTATATTTTATCAATATGTATAAACTATTTCACTGTTTTGTCATACTTGAGTGCTAATAGAATTATTGACTGATCCAGCATCACTGACATTAAGTGACAGACATTCTATCATTACCATTGGGTAAAATAAGGGATTATAAAGGGATGATAAGCTGATGTTAATATTCACAGTATCATGCTACAATTATTATCAGTATATTGATCACTTTCAACGAACTTTAAACTGAACATAAACAATAAATGGTTTCAATAATTTAGATTTTCAAGGTTGCTCACTTTATTTTACTAATGAAGATGGACAGGGGATCTTGATGGCTAAGTCCTTGTTTTAAGTTCATTCACTGCGCTCTGTCCTGCAATGTCTTTGTTTTAATTATCAGTTTTTATAATTATCAGATTACATGCTTCCATTCACAAACACTTTAGCCTCCATGATTCAAAATATTTTCACCATCATTAAAGTTTATTGATTCACATGTTGGAGTCATAATTTCAATTGTTTCAGACAAAACTTCCTGCCCTGCAGGAGTGTGATGTGCGTTACACTGATGCCTGGTCTCTGTAGGAAGGGTATACTGGAAGTCTTTCTTTTCACGGATTTTTCACACCAAATTCAAGAGTGAACGACCTACATCTGTGGATCTACTTTTCTTCTAGGTGTCGTGGTTGACAGCTAGTGTTTCTAGAGCTACCGTTCATGCTGTTTCTGGTATCTTTGTTTCCTTGAATTGGAAAATTCTTGAATGTGTGTATATGTACGTGTTCAGGACTCAGCCGACAGAATCTATGGACCAACTCCTACAAACAGTGACTTCTGCAAGTCAAGTCTGGATATATGTACAAAGTCCAGGTGAAGAGTTGCTCTTTGACTTTAATTTCTTATCCTTTGGATGTAAGAGGATTTCTGACCACTAAAGTGCTTTCAGCTGTTGAGAATGAACTATGATGTCAAAGGGATGGCAACTCATGTCTAATTTCCAGTTCAGTCTTATGATATAATGTGCGTAGCGGGGAAAACCAAGCCTTTGTTGTCAACGACTACAATGCACGCAAAGGAAACCATATATGGTCATCATTTCAGATGTGGAATACTAAGTAATGTCGTAAGATGCTGATTCCTAATGTAAAGTGAAGAACTGAGTTTAGAAGTGACCACCAATTAAGTAATTAAATAAAGTGAACTTTACTTCATCGTTTCCACAATCTCTCTGTCACGATCAGGGTCACTGACCCAATAGAGGTCAAGTCTATTTATAGTCGTCATGACCTGTGTTTATAGCGAAAATCCTTGGGACGGTGCCCAGTGAGAAGCACCACAATGCAGATGATGTTGTACATAGTGTTGATAAATGTCTCTCAGACTGACATTTATGGTATTGTCCTGGATGTATTTATGTTTTGCTCTCAAAGAGTTACCAAAATTTCTGACGATGACGATGCTGTCATCTTTGTTGTATTATTGTCTACCCCAAGTCATCTGTCATGTCATCAGTCATTCATGTCTGTCTGTCTGTCCAAAGTGAGAAGTGTCATCAAATCGTGTCTCACATGCCTTTATCTGTTCACGTAACTTGTGTCTCTGTCATTCATCTGCCCTCAGTAACCATCTTGTTTGTATAACATAGATTTTTTATTCATGATCAGGAAGGCAATGTAGACAGGTTATAACAATGATCAGGTTAGGTGTCCAAATTTTTTTTTTTTTTTCGTTTTTGGTCAAATAGATCCTGGAGTAATGTCATG
Organism: Ylistrum balloti; assembly: GCF_031769215.1. Classification (NCBI taxonomy): domain Eukaryota; kingdom Metazoa; phylum Mollusca; class Bivalvia; order Pectinida; family Pectinidae; genus Ylistrum; species Ylistrum balloti. Next base: position 198,660 of record NW_026782304.1, read on the forward strand.
ACCGAGTATAGAAGACAAATACACACAAAGAAAAGCTGTACGAGGGGAGATAACCCTTGTGGAATTAGACTTCAAGAGTTTTATAAATGTTAGGGTGACTGGATTATGAAATAATTGTCATCAAATCATTTTTGTGTTGCACATATATTTTTCTTATTTATTTGTACCATTTCATGTGGAATCAAGCTAGGTATTTGAAGTAAAATACATTACGATCAACTATATTGTCTTAAATTGACAAATTAGTGAAAGCAAGATTAAGGCATTGGGTACCTTTTCTGTTGGCCCAGTGCAGGCAGCAAAATCAGTATTAAGGAGATGCATTTACTTTGGTTAGCTGGATTTTGTAGAAAGTACAGCTTCAACAGTCTTTTGTTAGATCTTATATAGTGTAGAACTTTAGATGTTTATAAGTATAGAGTTTGAATACTTCTTTTTATTTTTTGGATAAAAAGCTTTAAATTAACAAACATAAGAATATGGCAAATTTCACAAAGTAATTGAGTGAAAGATCTTTAGAATTTGGCATCATTGGGCCCTGCAACAAAACCTGCAGCCAGGGTCAGGGTCTTTTTGAGGTGAGTCACCTTGTAGTAGCTAGTAGTTACCTCACTGAACAACATATATGAGGCTTGTTGTATGCCATCCAGAGCAACTAGGGTAAAGTGTCTTGCTCAAGAGTATGACTACTTCAGCAAAGACCATTTTGTTTTCCAGCTTCCTTAGAAACACCAACTGCCACAGGTAAGGAGCTTTTAACTACCTACATCAGTTATTCACTTGAGCTTAAATAGACCAAGTCTGTAATCTACTGAGTTATAATATTTCCTTGGAACAAATACAGAGGCATAAAATTACAAATACTTTCACTGTGAGCACCAGTAAAAGATCGTAATGGTTATGCTGCATTAGGAACAAATATCAGGGACTTTGTGATAACATTCTGTAAAGAAACAGTAAGTCTCAAAGTTGTGAAGAAAAATCTTAAAAACTCCAGACTTCTAGCATACATGCACTAGCGAATAGGGGTTTGTGCGTAACCTTCTAGATGGATGCCAGGTTGACAAAGATACATGCATACTATCACATGACATTTGAACTAGTGGTTTAGGGAAAGATACCAGCTAACCTTGTTAGGAAGTCTGGTTTTCGGGCATAGCACCAAGTATTAAAAGCTAACCTTGTTGAGAAATCTGTGGTTTCAGGGAAGGTAACAGGCATTAACAGCTAACCTTGTTAGGAAGTCTGTGGTTGTTGGGAAGGTACCAGGTTATTACAACTAACCTTGTTAGAAAAGCTGTGGCTTTGGAAGATACCAGGTTATTACAGCTGACCTTGATAGAAAAGCTGTGGCTTTGGAAGGTAACCAGGTTATTACAGCTAACCTTGTTAGAAAAGCTGTGGCTTTGGAAGGTACCAGGTTATTACAGCTAACCTTGTTAGGAAGTCTGTGGTTGTTGGGAAGGTACCAGGTTATTACAACTAACCTTGTTAGAAAAGCTGTGGCTTTGGAAGATACCAGGTTATTATAGCTAACCTTGTTAGAAAAGCTGTGGCTTTGGAAGGTACCAGGTTATTACAGCTAACCTTATTAGAAAAGCTGTGGCTTTGGAAGGTACCAGGTTATTACAGCTAACCTTGTTAGAAAAGCTGTGGCTTTGGAAGATACCAGGTTATTACAGCTAACCTTGTTAGAAAAGCTGTGGCTTTGGAAGGTACCAGGTTATTACAGCTAAGCAAAAGCGTTTTAACCAGCATTGCTGTTTTTTCTGTTTTGGAAGATTATCTGAAAGCCTGCATTCAATTTTTAAAAATAAAAAAAGATGTCCATATAGTTTGCCAGCAAGTCAGTGATTTATAATTTCATCTAATGTTGATTCTAAATCCTATGATGAATAGAACTCATTCCATTACATAATGTTAACATATTCAAAATAAAAAAATCATAAATCATTTAGAAAGGAAGCCTCCTTCCTATATCATCATTTAATTCAATGTACTGTTTATATCAGTACAGTGTACTGTTGACTATGTACAGTGTACTGTTGACTATGTAATATGTACTGTTGACTATGTACAGTGTACTGTTGACTATGTAATATGTACTGTTGACTGTACAGTGAACTGTTGACTATGTACAGTGTACTGTTGACTATGTACAGTGTACATTTGACTATACACAATGTACTGTTGACTACGTACAGTGTACTGTTGACTGTACAGTGTACTGTTGACTATGTACAGTACACTGTTGACTCTGTACAGACCAACCTGTGCATGCATGTAATCATAAATGCTTTATATAGAAATATTTTTTGTTGAAATTTTTAGAATTTATTTCTTCCCGTTTGTGTTATTTTGTGCAATAACTGCTGTTTTTTAGTTAAGTTTTAGCTACATATATATGTAGTGCCATTTTGGTACTGCCCAGAGTGCTACACTTGCTGTGTTGTATTCAGAGGGAAATTCACTGCCTTTTAATAAGTAACACAAGGGTACAACCATTTACATTTGAGCTGAATATGATATAAAAATCGATGTTATTTTTAAAACCTTGTTTGATAATACTTTTTCCAGGGCCTGAACCATAGTAGAGAGATATGAAAATAAGTTTTGAAATACAGAAATTAAAGACATTGATAATGCATGGAATTACTGCTGATGTTGTTTCATGGCAATATTAACAAGATATACTGGTAATTAAGCTGAAGTGTTGATAAGCAAGTTATTTTAAACATGCTGTTTTTAATATGTTAAGATTTCTTCTGCTTGTTTCTTTGTCTTTATTAGCGATTTATGTTTGAATTTTTTTTTCTGTGATATATAATTTTATAATAATATTGTAATTGTTGTTTAATGCTGTATGTTGAGAAATTATTAAGATTTGTATATACTATTTTTGGGAGAAAAAAACATATACCATGTGTTTTTATTTTGTTGAATGGGTGGGTGTTTGGAGGGAAATGTTTATTTTTTTTGATGTATACAAGTATTACTCTGCTTTCATTGATACACTGCTTAGTTTGTATATGTAATTTGTATGGTTAACTTGGTCGCTTTTTGTACAACTGCTACGAAAGTCTAAGTATGTTTGGTGCAAACAGAAAATCTAAATGTTTTTATTATTCAAACATTTCTTGTGCCTCATTTAAAAGTATTATATAGTTGCTGATAGTGAAGGGGTCAGTTTTCCAAACAGATAGAGAAAAGAGCGTTTTGATCGTGTTTCGAGTTCAATGATATAAAAGATTTTGTGTTTTCAATATAATCAAAGGAAAATTGTTATTGTGCCATTTCAATATCAATCGTTTCGTAAAATTTAAGTATAAATTGTTACTGTAACATTTCAGTTTCAATTGTAACAGTATTATTTCAGTAAAAAGTGTTACAGTAACATTTCCGTATGAATTGTTACAGTAAAATTTCAGTATAAATTATTACAGTAAGGTTTCAGAACAAATTGTTACAATAACGTTTCAGTATAGATTGTTACAGTAACGTTTCAGTATAGATTGTTACAGTAACGTTTCAGTATAGATTGTTACAGTAACATTTCAGTATGAATTGTTACAGTAACATTTCCGTATGAATTGTTACAGTAAAATTTCAGTATAAATTATTACAGTAAGGTTTCAGAATAAATTGTTACAGTAACGTTTCAGAATAAATTGTTACAGTAACGTTTCAGAATAAATTGTTACAGTAACATTTCAGTATAGATTGTTACAGTAAGGTTTCAGTAAATATTGTTACTGCAGCATTTCAATATAAATTGTTATTGTAACTTTATCATATAAATTGTTACAGTAACACTTCAGTATTAATTATGGTACAGTTGCATTTCTGTATAAATTGTTTCAGTAACATTTCAGCATGAATTGTTAAAGTTACATTTTAGTATGAATTGTTACTGTGACGTTTAAGTATAAATTATTACTGTGACATTTCAGTTACATACTGGTTTCCTAAATTAATCCATTTTTGGAATATTATGAGTGCAGTCCTGTAGATTTTTTGTATCAATCTTGATATTTCAGTTTCTTGGCTCGTTACTCAGAGTATGATTTAGTTTTTGCTGTAATGATTTGTTCAGTAGAAAAAAGAAGGATCAAAAATTCATATGAAGATTAAAATTCACCCATCTTTAATTCTCCATTTATAAACTTCCACTTGACTTTTTCATTGTAAACCATGAATCTAAATAAATTTTCAAAACTATCAAGTTTTGTTGTTTTATCTTTTAGACCTTGGAAATACAGATACGGGGATTACATCTATTTTGATTGGTTATATTCTAAGCATTTTGAACAACACCTTTAAATTTGGATTGGTACCAGAAAAGTACTGTCAATGAATGGATAAAATTACATCACATACAGTAGGACTCTCCTCCCTTGACTCAACAGTGATGCATGTAAGCTGCCAATAGACTGGAAAATCGGAAGAAAAGTCAGAAAATTGTTTTAGACTACCATCAAATGGTATGTGGGTTGTTTAGATCTTCTTGTATCCATCATCTCCTAGTCTGCTCTGTAATAATTCTTGTTATTGCTATTTTTTGAGAAGTTGTGGACAGATCTTTCTCAAATTTCATATCATTGGTTTCCATTGGTCCCTAGCGGTACGCTGTAAAATTTTGAATCTGATTAGAAAACGAAATGCTGGCAGGCCATCTTTGGTTTTGACAATGATAGATTGTTATCATATTTTCTGGAGAAGCATTGGATCATTTTGAAAATTTTCCCTTGGTCGATCCCCAGATATGCATAATCCATATTGAGAGGGAGTCAAAAAATATTGACAGGTGGAAATCTTTGGGTTTAAAAAAGAAGTTTGGTATCACTATTTCTTCAGAAGTTTAATTTATTTCTCTTCAATTTCATAAGCTAATTCTCCTTATCCCCTCGTTGTAGATGGTTGATTTGAGATTGATAGAAAAGTGAAAATATCAAACTGATGAAGATCATACCATGATGGGTCCAAGATCCCAATGAGATCTCTTGTATTTAAAGGTCAAAGAAAAACAATGCTACATTTGGTATTTATCAATATTTAATACTTGAAATGAACCAAACAATGGCAATCAATGTATGGTGAAAATCGTCCGATAGATTCAAGTCTGCTATTGTTTCTATGTTCAAGAACTTGAGACCTATTAACAGGTGGTATGCTAGGCTGATGCAGCCTCATATGCTGGTACAAGATGCAGTTTTGGTACCAGACCATAATGTCCCTGTAATTCCCCAATCCACCAGGACTTCGAATCAAACTCTTTGCTGATGATATGGATCATATCGCCTTTTTTAAATGTCAATTCATCATTGGTACCACCGGAAAAGTCCCATTTACCATAATAGAGATTCTCAAAGTCTTCTTTCGGATTAACAATCTTACGTTTCTTTGGTTCGGGAGTGTCGACATTGGTCTTTGGGGGTGGGAGAGGGGGAAGGGGACTTCTGTTTTTAGGTGGGGGACGAGGCTGTGAGTCTGGTACAGGTGGAAGCGGTTTCCGCCCCGAGGCTGATGGGGTTGTCGGAGGTAGGACACGAGACGGAACCACAGGAGCTGCCATGCCACCACAATCATCATATGTTTCCTGGTCATTGTCATCAGGGACAGGTGCAGTGTCATCATAGATTTCCTGATCCTCAGGTACCGCAGTCTCCTCTTGTGTCGGCTCCTGTGATAGGGGCTCCTCAATTGGTTCGTAAATAACATCCGCATTATCTGAAGGTCAAAAGGTCATTATCTTATACTGATTTGAGCACTGAAAACTGAAGGAAAGTAGACTTGTTTGCCACAATGCTAACATGCCATTTCTCTGTTTGTCTGCCAAGCTCTATCATTTATACAGGCCATACATGCTATATCCAGACAGTTCAGTATTGGAATGAATTTAAAGATACCCTCGATAAGGGTTATGTAAAATGAACCTACTCCAATACAGACTGCCCAACCATCAGATTAATGCATGCTGACATAACTTCATTTGTGATGATTGTAATTTTAGTGAATTTAATAAAATTCTAAAGAAAACGGTATGATGAGTTAAATTTTTAGGGGCATAATTCTCGAAATATATCATTAGAACATGGTGACATACATATATCTAGTTTCACAAAATTCAGTTATTTGAGCAATTTTGTCTACAGGCCAACAATCGTACTCTGTAGAACCACTTATTTTCATCAGGGATTTACTCTTGTTGTTTTCATGTGTTTCCTTCTTTTAGAATTCACAAGTCAGTGAATTTATAAATCAAACATAAGTTTCTAGTATAAGTGAAAGTTATCAGCTCTATTTATCCTCAAAATCAAGTGTCTACAGATTAACTGTCTTTTATCCTCAAAATCAAGTATCTACAGAATAACTGTCTTTTATCCTCAAAATCAAGTGTCTAAAGAATAACTGTCTTTTATCCTCAAAATCAAGTGTCTACAGAATAACTGTCTTTTATCCTCAAAATCAAGTGTCTACAGAATAACTGTCTTTTATCCTCAAAATCAAGTGTCTAAAGAATAACTGTCTTTTATCCTCAAAATCAAGTGTCTACAGAATAACTGTCTTTTATCCTCAAAATCAAGTGTCTACAGAATAACTGTCTTTTATCCTCAAAATTAAGTGTCTACAGAATAACTGTCTTTTATCCTCAAAATCAAGTGTCTACAGAATAACTGTCTTTTATCCTCAAAATCAAGTGTCTACAGAATAACTGTCTTTTATCCTCAAAATCAAGTGTCTACATAATAACTGTCTTTTATCCTCAAAACCAAGTGTCTACAGAATAACTGTCTTTTATCCTCAAAATCAAGTGTCTACAGAATAACTGTCTTTTATCCTCAAAATCAAGTGTCTACATAATAACTGTCTTTTATCCTCAAAATCAAGTGTCTACAGAATAACTGTCTTTTATCCTCAAAATCAAGTGTCTACATAATAACTGTCTTTTATCCTCAAAATCAAGTGTCTACAGAATAACTGTCTTTTATCCTCAAAATCAAGTGTCTACAGAATAACTGTCTTTTATCCTCAAAATCAAGTGTCTACAGAATAACTGTCTTTTATCCTCAAAATCAAGTGTCTTTGGAATAACTGTCTTTTATATTCAAAATCAAGTGTCTACAGAATAACTGTCTTTTGAAAAACCACAAAATTTTGAGCTTCATAAAAATAAATCATCTCACAATAAAGTTTAGGAGAAAAACTACCATGGAAAATTATCTGATCAGAGAAGTAGATGCTGTCTTAAAAACTCATTCTTAAATGTGATATATTATAGACTTACCATCATATAGCTTCTGTGCTCCTGTAACTTTCTGTATTGCAGATTTCCATCTATTGTAGTCATCAGAACTGTGCGCTACAAACTAAATTAAAAAAAAAAACAATGTCATTGATGAAAAATAAATCTGATTTTAATAACGGAGACGGAAGTAGATAAGAAATTTAAAATTAGAATATCAAAGTATTTTTCTGATTGGTGTTAACGAACATGACAACTGCTATTGGTTAGTTTCAGTGATGTTAAATGTTTTTAGCTTTCATGTTTCAAATTCTCATTTTACCGAAGTTTGAGGAAGAAATATATTTTCGATGGAAGTCATTGAACAAACTATGGGTTATCTCTATAAATTTTATTTTCAAAGTGATGTAAAGTCATTAATTTTTTGTGGAGAATTATTTTCATTGATTTTGAGGGCTCTCTAAATATATATGTCCTTGAATCAATAGACTGTTAAAATCAGTACTAGTAGATTTCTTAAATACTATTTATCCATAAAATCAAGTGTCAACGAAATAGTATTCTCTTGAAAACCCACAAAAATTGAGTCCCACGAGAGTATCAGATTTAACAGTATCATTGTTTCATGACTTTATTCTGTCCTGGAAAAAGCAAAAAATAAAAAAAAAAAAATAAAACCCTTCCAAAATAACACCCAACAGAAATGTGATAACAAAAATAATGCCCTTTCATGTACATTTGAACATACCTGGAATGATCTCTTCCCTGTCCCAACAATCTCAAAACAGAGCTCCTTCTTGTTGGCTTCTTTGACAAGGTCTGGTGCAGGCTGGAAGCTATAGCCAGTGAGACAGAATGCTCCCTTTTGTTTCTTGTCTTTCTTACCCTCATAATAATACAGCCTGTCATCTTTGATCACACACCACCGCTTCTGAAGTTTTGCCATCATCAGTAAACCTGTAATGATATGTAAGTAAAGTAGATACAAGCACTGTGAAATCAGTAATTTTTGTAGGGTTTTATTTTTGTTGGTTTCAAGGTACTCATATATCCATGAATCACTGAGCTATATTCATCTACGAAACCATGAAAATTGAGTCGCATTAAAATAGGTGATAACAAATTTTAAAAGTCAAAATCCAAGATGGTGGTCTGTCAGCCATTTTGTCTTTCTGATAAGACCCAAAATCAAATGGACACATCCAGGGATTGAGAAGAGCCTATACGTGAAATTTTAGACAGATCCATCCAACTCTTTTCAAGAAATAGCGGTAAAAATCTTGCAAAGTCGAAATCCAAGATGGTCACCTTGTCAGTCATTTTGTTTTTCTGATCAGTCCCAAAATTTAATGTGCACAACTAGAGACCAAGGGAAATCTACATATGAAATTTGAGAGTGATCCATTAAGTACTTTTCAAGAAATGTAAACTTAAACCACGGGTGTCCAGGGAGACAGGTAAGCTTAAACCACGGTTGTCCAGGGAGACAGGTAAGATTAAACCACAGGTGTCCAGGGAGACATGTAAACTTAAACAACAGGTGTCTGGAAAGACATCAAAAAGAAAGAATGCAAACATAATTTTCCATAAATTTTCAAATCACCTTTTTTCTGTTTCTTTTCCAGGAATCCTGAGATCACATCATCCTTTAAGTCTGCAGCTGCCACCTCTGGGAATTCTGGAAATGACCAATTGATTTTTTATTTAACACAAAAATCCAATCAGTTCACTACCAAATCTACTTTCAGTTTTTATATTAGTGATATATTCACATTTATGGTCTACATTTCAAATCAGTCCCATAGACATTTATTTCTCTGGATTGGAAAAGTTATCAGAACGATATTTACATGAACCTGATAAAGATAACATGCCCTGCTACCATCAAATTGGTCAAATTTAACCTTGACCTATGATTGACCTTGATTGACCTTCCATGACACTTACTTTGATCAGAATATGGATCTTCCCCATCATCTGTTGTTGAACTTCCACCTGTCCGGGATGACTCATCTCCTTTGTCAACATCTGCAGCACAGAAGACTACTTCAACAACATATGTCATATCAACATACAAACATGCATCATATAAAATAGATGTTGTTGTGATACATCAAAACAGGTGTTACTGTGACATGTCAAACCATGTTGTCGATTTTTCAACATATCAAATGGGTGTCAATTTGATATGTCAGACAGATGTCATTGTGTCATGTCTAACAGGTGTCAGTGACATACATCAAAAGGGTGTTGTTGTGACACAATTGACAGGTGTCACCATAATATACAGTGAAAGTGATGGCTCAAATGATTGAGTTTTGAAACTACTTAGACATATAAAAAGCAAAATCCATTTGAAAAACTATGTTTACAAATTACAGATCATTTTTAAGAAAATTGTTATTTAGTTCCCAGAACAAACAAGATCCAAGAGGAGTCTTGGTGCTCACTATTGTTTGGTTTTAACATGTCACTTAAACAATCGTCCTCCCTCTTTTCTCTTCTTTTCTCTCATTTGGTCTGAAGGATATGAAATTATAGAATTCCCCTTAAAAAAAATAGCGATAATTATCTTTACTTGTCAAATCACAGGTGGATGTCTGTCATCCATTTTGTTTTTCTGGTCAGTCCCAGAACTAAAACTACAAAACTAAAATCTAAGGAGAACCTACAGATGAGAGGTATTTCACAATCAAAACCAAAATGGATATCAGACATTTTTTGTTTTCCTGTTCACTCCCAAAATCATTAGGACAGAGCTGAGAACCAAAGGAAACCTACATAATTTGAGAAAGACCTACACTGTACTTCGTAATAATTAGTAATAAGCTTTCATTGTCAAAATCCAAAATGGCCACCTCTCAGTCATTTTGTTTCCTCATCAGTCTAAAATTCAAAGGCCACAATAAGGGGTCAAAGGAAACACACATATGAAATTTAAGAAAGATTAATCTTGTACTTCTGAACAAGTATGAAGCAATAAGAAGCTTTCATAGGCAAAATCGAAGATGTACACTAGTCAGCCATTTTGTCTCATAATCCAATAGGTACAACCAGGGATGAAGTGGAACCAGTATAGCTACCTATCAAATTTTATGAGAGCGATCTAACAAGTATTTGCTGAGAAATAATCTGTTAGCTGTTTGTTTGTTGTATCAGTCCAGAAATCAAAAGAGAATAATTTGACATCAAGGGAATCCCTTATATCAAATCTGAGAAAGATTCTTCTCATATTTCTCACGAAATAGCAGTAACAACAATTGTTTACAGATGGATAAAAGGACAAGTGATCTAAAATCATTGCTTATTATAGAACATACTTATTGACAAAAAATGTGCTTGTGACTTCTGTTATAGTTTAAGTTATATGCTACCAAACATATAACCCTCATTCTAAAACAAATCAAAGGATAAATGAATGTTAAATCTATGATTTGTGTTGATACTACACTTTGTGTGTGTGTCAAATTATCTCCCTTGAAATATTTCATCAGCATTACATTGAAGATAGAGGACACATATTAAGTATCTTTTCTCTTCGTTGAGTTATAAATTAGGGTACATGCAAGCATGATACCTGTTACCTAATTTGTAAACATGCATCCATGGATGAATAGCCTCAATATCCAAAACCATGACATCAGCTTCACTCACATGCTTTTTGGGGAAATGAAATGAGTGATAAACACCTACAGGATTTAGATTTCTATCACATCATTAAGACAGTTTGTAACATATACTACAAGTTATACCAGGAATACCATGCATGCAGAAATGCTAATCAATGTGGATAATAAAAGTACAAATCTTTATCCTTCTCTAATACATTATATTAAACATTTTTATAATTCTACATATAAGTAAATCTTATAGAAAGTAAATCTATTAATAACAATTTTTATAACTTTTTTTATTAATAATATTTTATCCTGAAGTTTAGTGATCAACACAACATTTCCTCTCTCTCAAAGTCAGTGGGTTGGCCTGTCATGGGACAATTCAAATTTTGTTGTTAATTTAACTGGTTTCTGCTTATATTTATGACTGTCCATTTACCTTAAGTTCATCACAGGAGGAACTTAAGAAGAAATCTTAGATTAGCATTATTCCTCAAATTCTATTGCGAAAAAAAAATAGAAATTAAGAAATCTTTTGCAGTTTTAGAACCTATAAATATGAGTGGTCTTATGACTAGATGGATAGAGATTACAATGACTTCCAAATTTGGAATATCCAACTTTTTTTACATGTATTCTCAAGAGAATGATAATATAGAACAGCAGCAGCACATAACAGAAGATTGTTTGTTTAGCATGCAAGTTTGATAGCAGTGTAACAAGAATAGAAAAATGCATGGCAAGACTAGGGCTTGAACCAGGGACTCTCCGAATGCTTGACAGATGCTCTACCAATCCAGCTACTGACAACCAACCCAGTCCAGTTCCACAACAGCAGATCACACAATATAGCACATTGGGGTATTGATTTTCAAGTCAAGCTAAATTCTGATTCTTCTGATTGGAAACAGTTGCAGACTGACAAAGTATTTTTTTAAATCTGTTACCTGAATAAGCATGCAAAATTGATTTATATTGGCAAAAAGCCAATATTCTGTGACCAAATCTCACTCGAGATGTAACAAAATGTCAGCAATCATTCGAATACAAATATGTGACCGGGGAGACCACTGTCATAATGGGGAGATCACTCTAATACAAAAAATGTGACATGGAAAATCACTTTCATACAAAATGTGACAGGGGAAATCACTCTCATACAAAATGTGACAGGGGAAATCACTCTCATACAAAATGTGACAGGGGAAATCACTCTCATACAAAATGTGACAGGGGAAATCACTCTCATACAAAATGTGACAGGGGAAATCATTCCCATACAAAATGTGACAGGGGAAATTATTCCCATACAAAATGTGACAGGGGAAATCACTCTCATACAAAATGTGACTGGGGAAATCACTCTCATACAAAATGTGACAGGGGAAATCATTCCCATACAAAATGTGAAACAGGAAATCACTCTCATACAAATTGTTGCAAGGGATATCACTCTTATTCCAAATGTGAAAGTTGAGATAGATTGCATTGCTTGCCATTGTTTTTCAATTTTCCACAAGACTTCATTTTGAAAATATGACAAGTCAGGGCTATCAACCATTTTGATTTGCTGATATTTATATTCAACATGGGGTATTCCTTTCCAAGTTGACGATTTTTTGTGATTTTTCTATTTTCTATTCAACAATCACAACAATGTAGTCAAATATTTATTTGTATAAGGCTTTATTACATTACTGGTATATTCTTCGGAATATTTGCACTAACCACTGCATTTATTGTTTAAACTGAATGTGATTGTTTCAAGAAGACATTCAACATACCTGTTATTTCAACATTTCATCCAACGATGAAAACTTGGGGGCCAGTTACAGTGTATATATAAGTAAGATGATTTGAACAATGCATTGCATTGAAAATACCTTATCTACTACAAAACATAAAGTTAAACCTTTTGAGAGTTTAAAAGTTCACATGTTGACCTCATTTCCAGTCCATAACAGTATGGAATCCATGTTGTGGTAGCTTGTTTTACCATGGTAAGAACTAAACAAATGCAAAACTACAACTGTAAAACTACAAATAATAGTTGCTGTAATTATATAATATTAATAGTGTTATCAAACATTTGGGAAAGGCAAAAATGCAAAACACTAAGAAAAAAAATTTAAAAAGTAATGTAACATGACTCCTGATTGGCTTTTTTCATGCACCATCAGCCAATGAAACAGGCTCTTACCAAGGAAAGAAACTGACAGTCTGTTTTTCCAAACAGACCAAGTTGATGGAGAGGAGGAATTTGATGCTAAAAGTATGACAAGAAAAATAATGTATAAAGAATATATCTGTGCTGGGTGTTAGAAAAGTAAAGAAAAAAAATTAATAGAGATCCAATAATGCCAATTATAAACTCATTAAAGCTAATGAAATTCTGTGACATCACATTACATATAGATAGTAATATCTTTCTTGTACATGTCTTAGTAAATGCATTGTATATGTTTTTACCTCTGGGATGGGGTGATGAGGGGGAGGTAATGGGATGGAGAAATGGCACTTTATCATCAGGATAATCTGAACCTGGTTACAACTGTGTAAATATTTTTTTTTTTTTTTTTGTAAACTTCTTTTTATGGTAATTATGAAGTCATCTCCTCAATGGACAGGTTCTTTATAGACAGGTGTTTTGTAGATAAGTCTTGTTTATAAAGAGGTGTTTTATAAACAGATGTTTTATAGACAGGTGTTGATTATAAACAGATGTTTTATAGACAGATGTTGATTATAAACAGATGTTTTATAGACAGATGTTTGTAGACAGGTGTGTTATAGACGGGTGTTGTTTATAGACATATGTTTAACAGACAATAGTTATAGACTGTAGTCGTTTATAGACAGATGCTTTATAGACAGGTGTTGTATAGATGGGTGTTGTTTAAAGACTGATGTTTGTAGACAGGTGTTGTATAGATGGGCGTTGTTTATAGACAGATTTTTGCAGACAGGTGTTGTATAGATGGGTGTTGTTTATAGACTGATGTTTGTAGACAGGTGTTTGATTTTTGCAGACAGGTGTTGTATAGATGGGTGTTGTTTATAGACTGATGTTTGTAGACAGGTGTTGTATAGATGGGCGTTGTTTATAGACAGATTTTTGCAGACAGGTGTTGTATAGATGGGTGTTGTTTATAGACAGGTGTTGTATAGATGGGTGTTGTTTATAGACAGGTGTATTATAGACAGGTGTTGTTAATAGACAGGTGTATTATAGACAGGTGTTGTTTATAGACAGATGTTTTCTAGACAGGTGTTGTTTAGACAGATGTACATTTGTAGATACAATTCATTATAGATTTATTTTGTAGATATTTACATGACTAGAATAGAAAATTCAGTCCTAGAATATGTTGTTTAAATATAAATCAGAGAAAAACAACATTTTAGAGGACAGATGTCTAACAATGAGTCAATTTGGAACAATAAGTACATACGTATAAATATAGATAAGATTATTTTTACCTGTTTTGGTTTTATCCGCTGCTAACTGCGGGTAGTCATCCAATAGCTTGTTAATCTTGTCCACCAGACTTTGTTTATGCTCTAAACAGGACTTGGAAAGTTTTTCATTTTTCAGTGTCTCTTGCAGAAAGCTATCCACTTCTGTAAAGATATTTAAACATGAGATTCAGTGATTCCATGTAAAATATGTGTATATATGTTAACTTATTATGACCTATGTCCAGTAGAAGTCTGTCGCACAAGTATCATTTTCTAGATTTTTGCCATGAAACTGACATCACTTGGAGTACTAATGTAGAGTTTGTGGTTATCTAGCAGAAAACTTGATCCAGAACCCTTCATGTATATGACGGGAACAGAGATCATATTCCTGCCAAGCACTCCAAAAGGAATCAAATTTTTAAATGTCAGTCATAATAATCCATGGCACTACAACATGCTTGTACTCTATCAACATCACGAGTGACAATAACCCATGTTGACCTAACCTACTACATATATATACACTTGATAGGACTTCCTGATTATGATATCATATGACTGTCATTGATACATACCATACTAATGTCTAAACTGCTTACAATACATACAGTTTAAGTTTGGTCTGGTTACCAACTGAATCGGCTAAAATACTGAAAGTGTCCATCCATCCATCCACCCACCCCTCAATCCATCCATCCATCCATCCATCAAACCATACATCCATCCATCCATCCATTCTCCATCCACCCACCCACCATCCAGTTTTAGGTTTTATCTGTAGCATGACTTTCTTCCCTTTGATTTCCTTCAGGAGGCTGATATTAAACTTAGGGAACGTTCTCAGTATCTTTATCTGTTACAGTTATTTCTCTACTGATTTAATTCACTCACCTGCTTTGCTAATATTTTATCTCCTTCCAAAAATCATTTGGATATCTGTGCTCTTTAATTTGTTTCTATTAAACCCTCTGATACTATAGACAAGAATTTCAAGTAATGCCAGTTTCACTGCATTCCAATTCTTTGAGTACACATTGAATACTAACTTGTTACCAAGTACTGCAGTAATTATATGTGTACCTCTGGTCCTCCTTCAATTATGTCTTAGCCCTAAAAATCTACTGCTTTTTAATCTTAGACTGCATGTGCCTAATATCTACCTGTTTATATTTGTTTAGATTGTATTCAATATTTTCCAATACCCAGGTACAATTGTTCTTGAAAGCCATATTTCCCTCCTGCTTGAAATACCATAGTCCTTAACTCATATGTACATTTTGATAAAATCAACCTTTGCCACCCGATATGAAGACCAGATTCCTCATAAGGATCATGTTGCATGGCAGTGTTTTTTCTTAACTTTTCAAACTACCTATTCTTTTTAATTATTTTGGGCAAGTCAATACCCTTTGGCTTAATAGGAAGATAACTTCTACCTGTCTATCTGTTGATCTTACCCTTTTGATTTCAACTGATGAGCCATGTCTTTAACTTCTGTACATCATAAGCATCAAATGTTTAACTTACTACACTATAATTTGTATGCTAATCATTTTGTACCATTAGAACAAAAGACATTTCATTTATTGAAAACATTTGTCTCTTTTCGGCTGGGATGAAGGAGACTGGCCCAAACAGCTGTAAAAATATATGTATGTATATCATCTCAACGTTAGTTCCAGACTGTTATGTAATTCGGAACTGCCATTTTGTCAAAGCGTATCACATGAACTGTTGACCTGTGTGACATCACAACCTGATAATTTTGGTTGCTGTAACATATCACACTTCCAGAAAGAATAAGAAAAAATGTGATTTAAACCATTCATCATAAAACATTATGAGTATATATTCCACTGGAAAATTTGTGTATCTTTTCTAAATATACATTTTTACATGACAAACATTCTCCCAGACATGATGGAATAATCTATCAAGCTATCCTCAGATGCCAATGTTTTGTTGTCGTCTCCTGCTGTCATACGAACACAAACAGACAATGAATATTAGGCAATGCCTTCTTGCAATATTCTGGCTTCGGAAGTCATATTTCTTTTGATGACTTATTTCTGATTTTATTTAAATAGCGAGTTGTAGAGAGATATGAAAAATGAACTTTATCTAAATACTTTGTGCAATAAGAATAAAGTTTACTAAGAAATATGCATATGGCTCATTTGTACATGGGTACTCCTGGGTCACTGTAAGCTAAGTTAAGCGTCTTAATGATAAATGATTTCATCAGAAACGGAAGTTTGTCATTTCAGACGAGCGAATTTGAGGTCGGTTCTGTGGATAGTTTTCAGAAAAACACAGGTATCTCATCTATTAGTTTTTTTTAATAAATCTTACAGTATGAACAAATTTGAATTTATTTATGCATTTGTTTGGTGGCAATTCGACGACATAGCATAGCTAGCGAGAAATGTTTCTTATGAGATCCGAAACTAATGCCCGGAGAATACCACTATATGTTTACGTCAGTCTGTACATCGTTCATGCTGATGAGAAATGCTCACAACAGGTTCAAGAAGACTTTTCTCGTATCTACGTAGGTTATAAAAAACCACTACCAAATTCTAAAATATATCCCATTGTGTCTAAAAGGCGTTATAGATACATACAAATTTAATAGATATCTTCAGACTAATTTTACATCCAAACTGTTTGAGTTAGCCTCAACTGTCACTCGTGTTACACGTGTTGATAGTGTTTATAAACAAACTGCCCCGCCCCCTCCTGAGAGAACTAAACGACGAATAACAATTTACATACCACCGAAAATATTTTTGATGTTTTCGAACATCAACGCCATCCTGAAGAGTTCCCAAAATCAGGAACACCAGTAGATGTGTCATTCACCACCATCCAGGAAGAAACTAGACTAACTTTCTGTGAGCACTCCACTTCCTTGTCGGTGTAAACAACGGCGATTTTCATTGGTCAAAAGTTTTACGATTAACCATACAATATCGCCGTTACATCGAAATTATATTTATCTTATGCTATCTGTTTAAAGAAAATAAGATTAAGTGGAAGGGTTGTGTGCTGCACAGAACATTAAGCCAATGACGAGTTATCGTTCTTCTGAAATAAAATTGTGTAACAGTTACACAACGTAATGACCGCTCAGACTTAATGTCTAAATTTATTTGTTTTCGTTTATTGAAAATTTTTATATTGATGTGTATTTCATGACGAGCCATGTTGACGTTTGTTCACGAAGCAATCCGTCATTTGATCTAATGTTGACTTGATAACGATCACCGTCTCCTTTCATTTAACAAGGAGATTTTTTCAGGCATTAACTATATTTAACCAGTAACCACAGTCTGCAAATTATATGTATCCGACATTGTTTTTCAGTGAGCACCTTATGTAACGTCGCCCACATTGATAATAAAAAACTATACTATATACGTTTCTGATTACAAGATTTAAAAAAAATTATTTCAAGTCTTGTTTTAAACAGGAAACTTTTTAAATAAGCTCAATAGAGCTATTTTTACAATGCAATATCAGTCAAATAATAAACACAAAAAAATACAATGAATTAATGGTAAAACAGCTGAATCATGCAAACAAAACAGAAAATGGCGTTGCAAATGTTTTTAGGAGTGTACGCTTTCAAGAGAGGGTCCCGGTAGGGTAAAAACTTAACAGGAAAAATCAGAGTCTATGGAAAATATATAAATGGAATTCGAGTGTATGCTTAGGTATATAAGATTGTTACACCTCTGCAGAATATCGGCATAATTAGATTATTGAGACGCGTGTCTCTTACATCGCCTTTCGCAGATTTCGTTGATAGGTAACACACGATTCATTTAGATCACTAGGCATTGATGGGTAACACACGATTCATTTAGATCACTAGGCATTGATGGGTAACACACGATTCATTTAGATCAGATAAATTCCTTGATAGGTAACACACGATTCATTTAGATCACTAGGCATTGATGGGTAACACACGATTCATTTAGATCACTAGGCATTGATGGGTAACACACGATTCATTTAGATCAGATAAATTCCTTGATAGGTAACACACGATTCATTTAGATCACTAGGCATTGATGGGTAACACACGATTCATTTAGATCACTAGGCATTGATGGGTAACACACGATTCATTTAGATCACTAGGCATTGATGGGTAACACACGATTCATTTAGATCACTAGGCATCAATGGGTAACACACTTGATATAGACCAGAAAAAAATTAATTAATGGGTAAAGTAATGCACGTTTGATTTAGATCTGGATGGTAGGACTTGCGTCGTCCTTCGCAAGCTTCGTTATATATATGGATAACAAGCGGTTAATATATATCAGGATTGTAGAAATTCCATCGCCTGTTGAAGTATTCTATCTAAAAGTATGTTCCAGTGGCAATTTTTCTCAAAATGTACGCAAATACTGTAGGTCTAAAGAAATGTCTTTAAAGTGTACCCTGAGGGGTCAGCTATGTTGACCTTGAAAAATAGTTCTGCACATAAAATACACTATGCCGAAAACGCGAATGCCGTGGAATGTTCGTTTTCGGGCACCCAAACCTGTGACGTCATAAGTTCAACGCTTTTGTTGATGCAGCCATATTGTCTTTACTGTGCTACATGTGATTGTGATCTATTTTGGGATTTTCCGTGGTAATTTCTTTGTTTATTTACGTGAAAGTACTTCACATCTTCGCAATATCTAAGGTAGTGAACGAGGGGTCGGTGAATTAGCGCTTAAATCCGCTAAAATGGCTTCCTATCGAGGAGGGAAGCGGTGTGTATGGTTGTCCTAACACTAACACGGATGGGGTGTCGATGCATGACGTCGATAAATAAAACTGATTGTTGATTAAATAAAAGTATATTTGTTAGGTTGATATTTTGTTATTAATTCTACAACTAAACATTTTAAATTGATAGGCTAGCCTATGACTTGGGCGGTCATAGGAATATTAGTTCTTCGTAATTGTGAACGCCTAATACTCGGAGAAGGCCTAGTCGTGAATGGGTCACGGGAATTTTCACCCCGAAAATTTTCATACTACTATTATATAGTATAGAATAGAATTATTAGAATTTATAGAATAGGTTATGTGTGTATGTTGTTTGTATAAGGTGTATTTGGTTTTTAGATCTTCCAGCAGACGATGTTGTTTAGTTATTAATTTTGCGATCGTAAAAATAACAATAAGATCACCAATTTTGATTTGAAAACACAGTTCACAGTGTAGAGATGTCATCTAAACTCATAATCACACCTGTGCCAGGTTAGGTAATTAGCACCTCTGTAGCTGGAAAAAAACAATTGTGACACCTGTGAGGCGACACGCCTGTCGGCTTACAACAGACGCGTACCAGTGCTAGGGTAAAAACCAGTCAAATAATTGTTTAAACTTCTAAAACATAATTTTTTTATTATTAACACAGCGGAGGGTGTTATAATTGGTTGTTGACACCCTATCTATATATATCCATAGTGTTACGAAAATTCCCTGGAAAGAAAAATTCCCCTCGGACGAAACTTCTTCGGTAAGAAAATTCCTCGTGAATGTATGCATAGTCTTGCACAAACGCGATTTCCCGACGTCAGAAATTGTTGATCGAGACTTGAAGATAGTAAAATTAGTCCAAAACCACACCCAATTTTATTTTGTTTCTTTGAAACGACGATTCACTGTTCGACTACTTTCACGACTACTGGTGAGACCCAGTGAAGTACGTGCCAATCTATGTTGCCCAAGCGATCGTCACTTTTCGAAGGGTCATTTTCCTCCTCACTGGATACATCGTCTTGTAATTCCAGTTCAAATCGGTTGGGCTGGATTCCGTCTTCAGACATATCATTCACACCATAATCAGACTCCTCAAAACTCATGCTCAAATCGCTCTCAGTTGCGGTGTCGTTGTCACTGTCAGTCATGTTGACTGCCATTTCTGTTGAACTTATGACGTCACGAGTAGAAGAGCCTCGATTCCGCGGAAATGACGATTCGGCTGATTAGGTCTTGGCGGACAGGTGAAAATCGACAACTTTGAGCTTTAATAACTCGACACTGGGGCGACGGATTTTGACGGGATTTTCATTATTATTATTTTTACGGCATTCTTAACATTATATCTAAATATAAAAATTACTCTCAGGGTACACTTTAATTTAACTCAAAGTTCAGATGAATCTCGTTCTGTCAGAATGGCCTTTTGAATCAGTGTCTGATTATCGTTCGGAAAAAAAATTGTTCTTGGTGTTTTTAGTGTTGACCTTAGTCGTCCTAATTCTCACCTTGAAACTTTAGCTTTATATTATGACCTTCGTAACATTATTCTTTAGAACCTACTCTTGCTACATCTACCTTAGCCTCAATTTTGGATCCTATTTTCACCCCTAATGATATCAAATGTCTCGATAGTGGTGTGTTTGGGGAAGATAATGTGATATAAGCGATCATAAGGCAACATACTTGTGTGAGACATTCTCATATAATTATAAGTGTGCAGATAACATATCGTTTTGAATTAGAGAGGACCAGATTTTGACCTTTTAAATAACTTAATTCGCAATGATAATTGGCGTGAAATGATTTTGTCTGTTCCGTCCATTGATTCTGCTACTGACAACTTTACCAGTAAATGTTTGGATTTAGCGTCTGTCTGTATTCCAAATTGTGATGTGACTCTATGTCCGCGGACAAACCCTGGTTTGAGCCAACATTACGTAAGCATTGTCAAATTCGTGAAAGACAGAGAAAAAGCTTCTTTATACAGAACACTGTATCGAATGGAAAACATTAAAAAAAAAAAAAAAAAACAGAAATAAAGTCAATCTCGAGTCAAATGTTGATAGATAAAGGAAACCTAAATCTCAATTCTTCTGCAAAATATTTGAAAGCTTTAAATCAACTACACAAAAATTACTTCCTGCTCTTAATTATGTTGATTCTGGTGTTCTGAAGATGCTGAAGTTCTTAACGACTATTTTGCTACAGTTTCTTACATTGATGACTTAAATGTAACCTTACCTATTTTTGATGGAAATGTGCGAATTCTTTAAGTGATGTTGTTATTAATGACAGTTGTTTATAATGTTTCGTCAGTTTTTTATATTTGCAAAGTAGTTGGACCAGATAAACTTAGTAATCGGATGCTGAAAACTACAGCAAGAACACCATGTTTTCCTTTATCCCTGCTATTTAATTGTTCCAAGCATGGCTGTTCTTTTCCTGCTGCGGTGAAAAAAGTTTACGTTTTACTTTTACTTCATAAATGTGATACACATCTTCCGTTAAACCAATATCAGGATTAATTTGTGTTTCAAAAATAATGGAAAATGCGTATTTAAATATATATATATAATTACAAGGGACAACGATGATTTTCATAAATACCACTCTGGGTTTTCCCCAGGTCATTCGACACTGTTCCAGCTGATCGAACTGATTCTGCAATTGACAGGAAATAGTATTCGTGTGTTGTGTTTTGTGACATTTCTAAGGCATTTTATAAAGTATGACATAAATGATTATTATTCAAACTCCGTCAGTATGGTATTGTAGGAAACTTACTCTTCTGACTATCCATTAATCTCACTAACCATAAGCAATCTGTTACTGATGGGAATACTGTTTGTTCTTTTAAATGTGTATCTGTGGGTGTACCCACACGTCGTCAGCAGACTTACAAGTTATTGAACAGAACCTAATTCATGACATCCAACGTTTACAAGATTGGTCTGATCAGTGGCTAATTCAGTCCTGCAAAAGCGAAAGCTGTGTTGTTTCCTTTCAGACCCCTTGATGTAAAATCAAAGCATACTGTAATAGTAAACCACTTTCCCTGACGCACATTGCCATTTTACTGTGTTTCTCAGTAGTTATTATAATTGGCACGACCACGTTCAACATATTATCAAAACAACCTCATGTAAAATAACTGCTTTAAATCAATTGAAATATAATGTTAATAAGGAGACTCTTAACACTAAATACACACCTTTTACTAGACCAACACTTGAATGTGCCTCCTGCGTCTGGGATGGTTGTTCTGGTGAACTGTCAATGCCTTGGAAGGAGTCCAATTATAAGCAGCTAGACTGGTGTTTGGTCTATCATCTGTAGCCTCCTGCGAAGCTCTTGAAGCTGGATGACTACATTTAAGATCCAGACGTGAGAAATTTAAACTCCAAGATCCATAATAGACAAGTAGCAGAACATGTCCATTGCCTGATTCCCCCAGATAGAGGCGATCTTCGTCGTGATCTCTGTAACCTAGAAAACTATCAACTTCCAAGGTCCACGAATAGGTATGTTAAATTCTCTAATGGACATTGGTATCCAGCCAGTCCCCGAGGTTAATATTCTTTCGTGGGTAGACTCTGTCCTTCCACTCCCAACCAACATCAATATCATAATGGCCATGCTTTCTTATATAATAACAACAAAACGATTTGAAATTGATAAGTGGACACCTAGGCAACCAGAACATCTCTTTCTTATTCTTACTTTTCCCCCTTCCCTCGCTTTCCTTCTTTTCCTTTGTTATTGTTTAATATTTAGATGTTGTCATCGTATGATATGTTTAATTATTGTGTATTGTAATGTTAGGAGAGGGCCTAGTTAGTTGTAAGAACTTGTGTCCAATTCCTTTAATGTATATATTTATCAATAAAATATGTGTGAATGAAAAACTGTCTTTACGTAGAATGAAAAACTTATCTTTACGTAGAATGAAAAACTATCTTTACGTAGAATGAAAAACTATCTTTACGTAGAATGAAAAACTTATCTTTACGTAGAATGAAAAACTATCTTTACGTAGAATGAAAAACTATCTTTACGTAGAATGAAAAACTGTCTTTACGTAGAATGAAAAACTGTCTTTACGTAGAATGAAAAACTTATCTTTACGTAGAATGAAAAACTATCTTTACGTAGAATGAAAAACTATATTTACGTAGGGTAATCTAGTGTGTACCTCAGGCCGTTTCAACTTTTTACTCTAATTGAAATTTAGCAACTCTCTTTTATTTTAGTTTTTATTTTCAATATCAATGCACTTCAGTTATTTAAATTGTTTAAACTGGTAACAATTTCAAAGGGGTGCAGTTCAAACCGGTCGCTGTTCAAACGCTGTTTAAAACCGATGACAGTTTTAAAATATCGCTGTTTAAACGGACCGTAGTTTTACAGGGTCGTACTTTCTACGGGTCGTTGTTTAAAACGGATGACAGTGTTAAAGTGTCGCCGTTTGAACGGGCCGCAGTTTCTACAGGTTGTTGTTTAAAACGGACCACAGTGTTAAAGGATCGCTGGTAAAACGAGTCGCAGTTTCTACGTGTCGATGTTCAAGTCGCAGTTTCTACGGGTCGTTGTTTAAAACGGACCACTGTGTTAAAGGATCACTGTTTAAGCGGACCACAGTGTTAAAAGATCGACGTGCAAACGGGCCGCAGTTTCTACACGTCGCTTTTCAAACGGACGCAGTGTCAATGAGCCTTTGATTAAACGAGCCGCACTTCTAACGGGTCGCTGTTTAAAAGGGCCTTGGTTATACAGATCCTTTTTATCTAGAAACATCTCATTAGCACTCATAAATGTGCGCGTCTTAATTTTCAGTTGAATTTTGAATCATCCTCTCGTATGAAAATAAATTGAGGAGTTTGCTAGAAAAATCATGAATATTTAGTCGAGATTGAGATTTTTACAGATTCTAGGTTGATGAGAAGACCCTCCCCACCACATATGCAATTCTCCTCAATCTATAGAATGGGAAACAAATCCTTCTTGCAAAGTGTTTTAATTGATATTAAACAAAGCTAGAATTATTTCCCAGTTTTGATGTCGTTGTACAGAAAAAAATATTCATTGATAAATTCTCCAGAGTTCGGGCAAGAGTTGTTGGTATGTCATTTAGCATAGAATAGATCACTAAAGAGCAATTCGGTAAAGATATCATTGTTTGGTTAAGTAGTGAAACAGAATTCGTAAGCTTCTAAATGACAATACTTGCATATGAAAAGATTTCGGAAGATAAACACCTCCGTCAGATCCGTGAAGAATTGCTATAAAATTACAGGGTACACATCTCAGAGTTGAAATGACTGAACTGATCATAAGGCAACGGGGAATGCTTGATGCCTCTGAAAGTAAAGAAATTTGTCAACAAAATGATTCAGATTCGAAAGAGAATACACAGAAATTGTTTTTAGCAATTGCCAACATACAATATTCAGAAATGGAGGTTCAAAACGTGGAGATATTAAGATTTCAAGTTCAAGGACTAATACAACGATAGTCAAAGTTTGGTAACCAAATATCCTGGTGTATTCATTGGATCAATGGACAGTAATGGAGGACGAGTGTCGGTTTATTAGATTATCCTTTTATAAAAGGTTCTCATAAAAACCTAAAAAATAAATCCTCGCTAAAATTGGTCTTGTCTTTTTGAAGTGGACAATGTTGGGATTCATATTTTTCGGAATTATATTTTTCATTGTATTTTGTGTTGGAGATTACCATTTGAGCAGTGTCGAATCTGTGTCTACACGCCAAATACTAGCTTTACAGGAAGTGAAATTTCTTTAGTGTTTACAAGGCGTAATGTTGTGAAGTCTTTCAGAGCTGGCATTTGCTGAAAGGTAAGTAATTTGTTTCCATTTTTAAGACAGATGTTCGGAAATAAATTACTCCTATAAAGTTGTAGTTTTGGGTTGAATTTAGTGATATTTTACCATTTTTGATGGTAACATGGCAATCACAAGTAAAAAAAAAACAGGGAAAATATTTTGTTTACACTACTTTTATTTCTCTATAGTTACTGCAATTGTTAGGCATTTTTTATATACACGTAAGAGCGTTATTTTCATAACCAATATGCTATACCTACATATCTGAAACATGTCCTATAATTTCAGAAAAATGCAAATTAACATTATTTTTCTGCTACTTTGATGAAACAGACGCAATTTAGGGAGTAAGGATGCAGGAGATTTAGGTAAGAAGTCTGATAATATTGTTGGTGCCTTGTCTGAATGAGTAATGCTAAAGTACAACAAAAATTGCTACATATTTAGAGTTAGATACAGTAGAATGAATTAAACTGCATTTTACAGATGTTTCGTCCTTCTAGGACTCGTCAGTGATGCTAACGGCTTAAGTTCAGATGGGGAGGTGCACTAAGCACCATAATTAAAAACAATATGGTTATTTTCATATATCAGATACTTTTGGAACAACATCAAGAGCACGTATATATATAGAATCTAAGTAATATCGACGGTATGATCCAATATTGGTACTGGATCCTAACAAACAAATGTTCGTTGGATGTGTATTACTGGGATTGATATATGATCAATGAAGTAATAGCAACAGCACGGACAAGCGAATTGTCAAATTTTCGAGGCAACCTGTCCCTTTATCAAGACACAAATATTACATAAGTTACATTACATACATAGAACATAAAACAAATACAAAGTTATAAATCCAAATCGAGAGCGGTTGTGTAAATTTAGGTGTCTCGATAATCCCTTTGGCCGATGGACGTCGAAGGCCCTTAATAGCGGACAAAAAACCATCCCAAATTGTTGTATGTAAGATGGTGATCAAAACATCAAAAATGTTTTACATAAATCTAGTTATATTTGCATTGTAGACACTGAACATCTATGTGGTCGCAACGAAAACAATTGCACGTCCCATTCCGAGGACAAAAGTCTACCTGTACATCTTGGCCATATTCTAAATGAGGAATTGTTTGATTAAAAATAAAAAAAAATATATTGTAAAAAATGTTAAATGTAAGTGTTAATTGTTAATACAAATGACTAAATTGCTTTATCTAATAACAAAAAAATCAAAATTTTGAATTTCATTTTTTGAAGGTTAACTGATGAGTTATAGGGAATCTTCAAAAGTGTGTTGTTATATTAATGAACTAACTGAAATGTAAAGATTTTGAAAGGTCCTGATACTTGAATTGGTTAATTTACATGATAAAGGCTTCGAGAATAAAGGCAAGTAGAAAATGTAAACATAAAACAATACATACAACTTCACCCATGGAATGGTCTTTTGCTTAGTTCTTGTTACATTAAAAGTCTGAGTTTGCGATTTTCAAGATACTAAAATACCCACAAACAGAGAAATGTCTCTCAGAACAATTCGTACTGGTAAGACCATTCCGTGTCAGCACGACACAGTGACCTTGACTTGGGTCAGGGTTGCCAGGAGACCAGAGGTTGCTGTTCATCATTTCACCGTCACTGTACTGTTTGACATGTACATTCCGGACACGAACAAGTGGAAGTGATGTTGGCCTGAAAATAAATCCAAGAAATGTGTTATACGTCATGATTCTGATTATAACTTTAGTAGTCAATATGTTAGATATGTGTTATCAATTGACTGACCATTACATGCTTACCTCTAAGTACTCATTATATTTAATTTGTTAAAATTCAAGGTCTTATCAAAGGTTATGGGCATTTTAGGACGGTCTCTGTGCAAGGCGAGTGCGTTTGTTCAGTGTTTTTAGGAGACTACTACATGTTGTTGTAAGCCTTCTTGTTAAAGTATAGAAGTGAAGCCAACATCATGGTGCTACCTCAATGAAGCAACCAGTAGAACACCTCAGCCGGACACATTATAGTCACTCTCTATTGAAATCAGCCACTTTATTTGTCACGCTATCAAAACATTGAAATATCATTAATGATTTTTAAAAATCTCGGCCAACTCACGAGACAAAAAATTGGACAAAAGACACAAGTGGATAGACCTTTTGATAATTTAGAGTTAGATACAGAAGAACCAAACAATGTTTTAAACTACATCATACAGCTGTTTCGTCCTTCTAGGACTCGAGAGTGATGCTAAAGGCCTACATTTTGAAGTTTAGGATGCGACTAAGGAAAATCGATTTGATACAGAAGAGCCAAGAATAGATAGTAAGGTTTTGTGCTTCTATTGTAAATTTGGATGATGCAGCTAGGGTTTTAACACTATGGAGATACTAAAACTAAATCCTATCATTTAATACCCAGTATATGCATAAACAAGTAATTGAAGTGATCCCTGGATTGAACACCATACTTATAACCGAAAAACGTATTGATTCAGACTAAGAAAGGGAAAAAGTGTCCAAGAGAATATCACTAAGGTTGTTACCACAGTTCTCTCTGCCTGCACATAGGTCGTACACAGGTCGTTATCATGACTTTATTAATTGTTAATTGTATTAGCACTACGAAATAGCCACAATTTTTTTAGCTAGCGTCAGAGTAATTGATGTGATGTTGTATTTGTGTGTCATGAGTATTCCAGTCAATGTATCATGCAATGCACCTACATCTACACAATATAACACACTCATCATCTGATACCATCCCAACCAACACACAGACTGTCGGTTGTTATCCAAAGCACTCTTCTCCAAACATGTTTTAGTTGTCATCCTACCCAGTATTGTGTTTCCAGCGACGATGGTCTGCAGACTCAACATGTCGGACTTGGAGTCGATCCTGACCAGCTGTGAGTGTTGTTGGATACACATTTCGGAAGCACTTGTCTGGTTCAGGCTGACTTCGTTCACTCTGTAAATAAGGCCTCCTTTCTTGATTTGACGGTAGCCAAGCGATGTGAATATTCCTGAAAAGAAAGTCGTACCTGAAGAGTTATGCCATCTGCTCACCAAAATGCTCAGAGAAAATGCTTCCTGAAACCTTAAAAATGACCGAAGGTTAAAAAGATAGATTCTACATTCATTATCGGAAATTCATATTGCTAAACAAGCTACTCATACCTTTTTTCACGAAAAATGGTGTCAGTCCGGCAGCGAAAGCTGTGCGTATGGCAGGTACTGATGAATATCCACTACAATTTCTCTGGCTCATGTCAAAACTGAAGGAAATACATCTCTTGTCCTTGTGACATTGCTTACCGCATTCCGGGAGGGAACTTGACGGTGTCTCAAAAAGAATATTTTGTTTATACACTTGTGATGACAGCATCGGCACTCTGTAAAATTCCGAACGGCGCCCTGGAATACAGAAAACAAATGGAAAAATACAAACATGGCAACAGAATATCAAAATCGATAAAAGTAGGGCAAAATATGAACAAAAGGAAAATTACACGAATACCCGAACATCCCTCTGGAACATAAGAAATTTACATCAGTTTCAGTTCAACAAAACCTCACCCTATTTCTTTCATACTTCTGAGAAGAATATAGCGTAAAACATTTGAAATTGCGACAGAGAAATGGTATTGTAATCTGAGATCGATATAAAAAGATCTCATAAAGGGAACGGAGTTTGGTGATAAAAAGACTGTCATCTTTAGTAACTGTAATAAGAAGAAAACATTGCTATCACCAGGTATTGTTTGTGGTAAAGGTCATGGATAGTAGCGTTTAATCATTTAGAAGATTGAATACCTAAAATGACTACTTCGCCTTCACCTATCGACGACACGTCAAGAGAGATCATCTTATATGGGAACTGCATTATACTTCGTGTTAATCACGTCTTTAACAATGACTTTATTAAGATAAAAACAAGTTTTTTTAAATGTAAAAGAAAAGGCAAAATAAGAAATTAAGGAAAGACTAAAGGTGCCATACCTGTCTCCTCGACTTTATAACAGCCACTGACATCAAACTGAAGACTGTATCATGTAATGATAGAAGCTTCTTGGTTTCATTCGAAGATATACGGCAGTGATGCTGGGAACGAGGCTGGACTTCACCACTGTGTTCGAACCATTGTTTCCGGTGAACAACTGAAGTTGTCGATTTATATAGCAAAAAATCGATTAGAGAATTCTCTCAAACTAAGACTAAAAGCTACCAGTAAGTTATAAAAAATAGACAATATTTCGACAGTCACATACCGGTCGCATAAGTTAAAATATCTTGAAATGATAATATTTTTGTTGCGAAGTGAGTGCGGCAAACACAAGGCTGCAGTAAAAAACCATTCTAAATACAATATAACAAGTGTGACACTTTGTGTCGTTTGATGATGCTATTTATGTTTTGTGGTAAAAAACTCGATTTGTTTTATTTTTAGAACATATATAACGGCTGGTAATGTTGAAGTTGCGGTTTTAGAAAAGTTATAGTATTTTAAAACTTTTTTTCAAAACTGATTTTTGGCAAAGTGTTTTGGTGAGGGAATAAGTCTAATCATTTTTTTTACCAAGAACCCATCTATCTAAAAGTGTCTTACTTTCAACCAAGATAAAGTAGATATTGATACTACTATAATACTATTGTGATTAAGAACTTGATATGACTTCACCACGTCGGGGTATGGTTAGTGATATTGTAATTCATATCATAATATTTCAGATTTTTTGCGTGGGATTCGAACATAAAGTACATGAAAAAACGGAACTGAATTACAAAGATATGGAATGACAGGTCTTACACAATAATAATCAGTATTCAAATTCACTGCTTCAATAATTCAATATAACAACATCTAACACCACAAAGATTAAGCTTTCAAAAGGTAAAGTTAAAAGATGTTTTATGTTCAAATTTGAAGTCGCATCCTACCTTTGGTTGTTGGATTTCTGAGGTCACATAAGACCACGTGATACCGTCCATGCTGTATAGGAGATAATATGTCTCCACATATTGATAAAATTCTTCTTCCTGCCGCCCTTTTATCATCACGGCACCAACTACTGTCTCTCGCGGGAATCGAACCTGAAACACACACCTATACTGTATCATCACGGCACCAACTATTGTCTCTCGCGGGAATCGAACCTGAAACACAGACATATACTATATCATTACGGCACTAACTACTGTCTCTCGCGGGAATCGAACCTGAAACACACACCTATACTGTATCATCACAGCATCCCATGTCTCTCTCGGGAATCGAACCAGAAACACGGATATATGTATCATCACGGCATCACATGTCTCTCTCGGGAATCGAACCTGAAACACAGACATATACTATATCATTACGGCACTAACTACTGTCTCACGCGGGAATCGAACCTGAAACATACTTCTACTCTGTATCATCACGGCATCCCATGTCTCTCTCGGGAATCGAACCAGAAACACGGATATATGTATCATCACGGCATCACATGTCTCTCTCGGGAATCGAACCTGAAACACAGACATATACTATATCATCACAGCATCCCATGTCTCTCTCGGGAATCGAACCAGAAACACGGATATATGTATCATCACGGCATCACATGTCTCTCTCGGGAATCGAACCTGAAACACAGACATATTATATATCATTACGGCACTAACTACTGTCTCTCTCGGGAATCGAACCTGAAACACAGACATATACAATATCATCACGGCATCAACGACTGTCTCTCTCGGGAATCGAACCTGAAACACACACCTATACTGTATCATCACAGCATCCCATGTCTCTCTCGGGAATCGAACCTGAAACACGGATATATGTATAATCACGGCATCACATGTCTCTCCCGGGAATCGAACCTGAAACACAGACATATCCAATATCTTCACGACATCAACTACTGTCTTTCCCGGGAATCGGACCTGAAACACACACACCTATACTGTATTATCACGGCTTCAACTACTGTCTCTCTCGGGAATCGAACCTAAAACACAGACATATACTATATTATTACGGCATCCCATGTCTCTCTCGTGAATCGAACCTGAAACACAGACATATTCTGTATCATCACGGCTTCAACTACTGTCTCTCTCGGGAATCAGACCTGAAACACAGACATATACTATATCATCACGGCATCCCATGTCTCTCTCGGGAATCGAACCTGAAACACAGACATATTCTGTATCATCACGGCATCAACTACTGTCTCTCTCGATAATGATAATAAGACGAGGTGTCAAGGAAGGATAAGCGTCTTCTTCTACGAGTAACGTTATGTCTAAGTATGATAAATGATAAACAAGATAATAAAATTGGCATATTGATGACAGAAAGTCGAAAATCTTTGATATATTACAAAGACACTGAACATCTCTAAATCATACGTTGAATCATTCGGGAGCATGAATCTTTCCAACTGTCATCATAATCTGTGTTTAAACCTTGTTCATAGATTTGTTATATGTCAAAGCCTGTCATGACAATAACATCGAAACATCTAACAGCATTAGTTATTAAATTATATTCCCTGTAGTTATTCGTTAGTAAAGTCCAAGGTGCTCTGAGTTTGTGGTCGATGTTTGTTGACACAAATTCAGACATAACTGTGTCAATACAATGAAGCTATTATTCGTTCTCTGTAACACAATGATAAAATAATACAGATACCTGTATGTGCTGCTGATCATCGAGAGTGCCCGCACATCAAGACGAGGCTACGCCAGTTCTTGTTCCATTGAAATGTAGCCTGGAGTTTTGGGGACCGCATACATTTCTGTTCGATGTCCGTATAGATGAAGCGGAAATTGCAGAGTTCTCCACGCCATAAAGTCCAGACACGAGATACTCCGAACAAACTGTTTGGTCTAAAACCAAAGAAAAATGCAATCTTAAACCTTATTGTCCAGTATCAAACAAAAAGAAAATAATACAAGCATAGACACGAGGTATTCCGAAAAGGCTTTCGGTTCTAAAGCTTAACAACGCTTAACATCATACAGTCATGATGCGAGGTATTCCGAACAAGAGACCTAATGGCCTTGATGGTCACCTGAGATAAGCAATATTGAATGTAAAGATTAAAAGGTAAGTTGCTTTCAAGTGTCACGAAAGAGAACTTGCGACATTTATGATAGTCACATCAACACCATCAAACCGCCATACTGTAGTAATAATTCTTTACAAAGTTATTTCCAAGGGTAAATAAACAACGTTATGCTCAAAAATGTAATTTTGCTACCAAATTATATCAAAGTGTATCTCCTCCCCAGGAAAAGGATTTTTAAAATTTGAGTCAGCCAGGATCAATATGTGCATACCATCAAGCCGTTAGCCTTTGTTCATAATTCTGATCAATTTTGAAGCATTTCCAATGAAAATTAAACCAAATCAGTGTTAAAAAATGTTTTTCTTATAAAAAAAAACTATAGTAAACTCCCGAGGGGAAATATGTGAGACATTGAGACCATGAAATTCACAGCTATTGTAATCACCTTAAGATCCTTCCATTCACGAAGAGCATTTGATTCTACCATATACTGGTGTTGAGATGAATACACGTGAGATTTGAGTCAATTTGAGGCTCCTGTGGGTTGGGAGGAACCATATAATTTACTATTTTTGTTCGTCTTAGATCGGAAAAGTTTTCAGGTAACCTATTAATCTAACTGTATAGCAATGTACTAAAACATCTATCTCGTGCAAAACAAAGCAAATATGTTTAAAAAAAACTTATCTTCAAAAAGGCTTTCTCGTCTGAAGGAAACTAGAGTCACTGAAACAATAACAACAAAGACATGAGGTACTCTGAACAGATTGTCTGATCTTAAAGGTAAGATACATGATTAAACCCATACCACCAAGGCGAGAAACACTGGTAGTCAAACCTAAAAACATCTGTCAGAAGAATCTTCGATCGGGGGAAATACCCATGAAAAGAAATGTTTGTTAAAGGAAAAGTTAATGGTGAAATAGTCCAACGTCAGGATGAGACGGACAAAAGCAAAGAGTTTATATAGCTACAAATTATAATTGTTCTGATATCGAAAGGATTGGAAATAATCTTTAAAAGACTGAACAAGACAAGCATTACACGGAGGCAAATATTATGTTATATAAAACTAGTTCCATTTAACATTCCAGATACTGCATTGGTTATGGAGGGGAAAATTCATGTAAAATACTTCCTCTTATAATCCCTTATACTGTATAAGTTACGAAGAGAAAGTGATATGTCAACTGATTCAACTTAACATACCAGATACTGTATATGTTATGATAGCAAATGTTATGTAAACTAGTTCTACTCAACTATTCGTCTCGAATATTCCTCAAATGTATTTGACATATTTGAACTTACCCGAAACAGTCTGACAAAATTTCCACCAAATCATCACAAATTCAGCAAAAAGACGGAATTTTTCCATCTTAAAACTCATCTTTTCTCATCAGCACAGCCTCAAATAATCACAGCGTGCGAAGTCCTATATATATATGGTTCAAAGACCGCATCTTCCAACCAACCTTATCTATTTTTTTTATGAAAAGGATGGATGTCGATATTGTCAATCACATTATGTTTCGGTAAATTATGGTGTAGAGATGATGTTAATGATGCGTGTTACATAAATATTTTCAACGAAATAAAATCAATATTGTCACGAAAGTGAATTTTTTTTTTAAAAAAACCTGTCCTGTAAACTCATTTAAAACGTAATAATGCTTACCTAAAATATTTATCAATACTTCTGATTGGAATAACAAGTTCGTTTGTATAGAACTAGATATTTGTATATCTGAACATTGCATATTTCTCAACTTCTCTGTTTTCACTACATTAACCATTGCACGTTATACATATTATGTAAAATGAATTGTTGGAGCTATTTTTGACTGAAAGTTCCAATTGATTCAATTGTGACGTCATAACCCTATAATTGAATGCATTGTGACTTCACCCAAGAAATTGATATATCAATAATTTACAATTGGTATCCGTCTAATACATGATGTTATCGCGAAATATTTACCAATGGTATTAGAAAACTCTTGACAATTCTATATATCTGACAATTTCTTTCCTGTATTTATCTTGCTGATTTCTTAACGACACTGTCTACTATAACATTAGACAGGAAGTAGGGATTGGAAATAATCGTTACATCGCAGGTTCAATACGACATAAAACAATGATTTAACTCATCACACTCTGACACGAGCTTTGCTAACGTAAAGTCATGATATTCTCATTGTTGCTGTCAAATTTATCTCATTCTGAGAATCTGAAAATGAAAATTCACCTTCATTAAGATTGAAAACTACTTTTCACAAATAAGAAGCAATTGGTTCATGTAAGACATCGGCGGTATCAAAAAAGGTAAGATAAATCAAACTATTACGTTAAAGAAAATACAGCACAAATCAATTAAATCGACTGGGTAACTTTCGCCTTCAATACAATTGGAACCTACTAATAAGTAACCTACGCAAAGATTATGGGAAATAAACGGATGCGGAGTCCGCTTCTGTTAAGGTTTATTATTGGAGTTAAAAGCAAATTTTCTGAACTTGTAAATATTGTGGAATATTAATTCCATGTATGAACTTTTACTTCATTGTTAACCTGTATCTGATCATTGGTAAATTGGTAAGATAAGTACATATATATTATACTTCAAATGTAGAAAAAAAACTCTCAATTGTCTAATACCGATTTTCGAAATTGTAGGGCCTTCGTCGCTATTCGCACATTTCATCGATTGGTTACACAAATTAATTTAAATAAGGATTGAAGAACTTCTGTCGCCATGGTTTGTTGGAATTATCTCCGGTGACTGGTTGACACTCATCAATATGTTATTAAAGATGACTCTTATATATTGATTGCCGGGAGATAAACGACCAGGTATGATAAAAATGTCTTGGAAGTAATGTAATTTCAAATCAATCTCTTACTGTCAAATTATTTAAAACGTAGTGAATGTTATTGCCCCAAACAGGAAATGAAGGAATATCTTTATACAAGATTTTTATTATTGTGTTTAATATATTTATACAATAGCATATCCTTCAAGAACGAGTAGATAAAATGCACTCATACCTGAATAGAATAAGAATAGAATCATGGAACGATACGACAATTTGGCTACGATATTTGAAAACAGGTTCTGTTGACGAAATAGTTACATAGGTTATGCTAATTGACTATTTAACAAGTGTTAATTAACATAAGAAGCTTAACCTGAAAGTTCAATAATTGACGATAACAATATAGAACTTTAATTCTACATAAAACATTTACATGAAATAATCATTTCCATTTGTTACAGGTTTGGTAACTTTTTTCTTAAATAGTGCCCGACCATGATATTCTAACTTTGCTAATTGAAGACCAATTCTTAGCGTCAGCCAAATATCCTAATTTGTTAATCAGTTCATGAAATGAAATAGCTGTTTCGTCCTTCTAGGATTTGTCAGTAATACTAAAGGCTTAAATATAGACTAGGGGTTCCACTAGACGAAATTAAAAAAAAAATCATATATCAGATAATTTCAGAACAACGTCAAATACATATGTATATTCTGAAACGTGTCATTATTCGAATGAATTAAAACACGACGTGTAGATTACGACAAACGGGTCATCAGGACCTCGAAATCCACAAGCAATATCTACTACCTGCTACCATAAAAGATAACATCTTTTGAAGTAACTCAAATGGCATACCGGAACCAGACATATCTAATTATCATTAAACGCGTTTTAACTTGTTTTTTATTTTAGCTGCAAAGGATAAGTATTGAAATTTTAAGAGAAGGGGAAGTTACTTTTAAAAGATTGAACAAGACAAACATCAAACAAAACCAAATATATAAGTAGAACAAGATTTATAGCGTATATTGTTTTATTTTTAAGAGAATAAGCCAAGTTAGTTTCATATAAACATATCGATAACAATATACATGTCCATATACTCAAACTACATACACATCGTTGTTTCTTAATTGGTGTGAATAGAAATTATACTTATATACTGATTAACAACGGATGTAAAGTAACATCAATGTACTGTAATTATTCAGAAATGAAAGCACAAGTCTAACAGTAATATTGCACATATACAAAAAATATTCCAAACTGGTGATTACGGCCATGATAGTGTTTAGGGATGTAAACAACTGAGTAATTAATATTCTTTAAAGCTGGACATTATACGAACAAAATAACTAATAATTTATAATGTCCCTACTACATAGATGTTAATTACGATGATTGTGAAGCAGACCAGAGAAAATTAGAACTAGCGACAGATTCAGTTTTCTTTTCCGGAACATCATATATATGTTCACTTCATGCAATTCCATTGCTGGTGTGATCTTTCATCTGATTACTGTTGGTTCACTAAAACCATCCACATAGAGAGAAAAGTCTCTCCGAACACTTCTCACTTGTGAGACCATTCCGTGTCAGCACGACACAGTGACCTTGACTTGGGTCAGGGTTGCCAGGAGACCAGAGGGCGCTGTTAATAATTTCACCGTCACTGTACTGCCATTGGTTTGACATGTACATTCCGGACACGAACAACTGGAAGTGGTATTTGGCTAAAAATAAATACGGGAAAATGTGTTATGCGTCATGATTCTGATTATAACTTTAGTAGTCAATATGTTTGATTTGTGTTATCAATTGACTGACCATTACATGTTTACCTCTAAGTACTCATTATGTTTAATTTGTTAACATTCAAGGTTTAATCAAAGGTTATGGGCATTTTAGGACGGTCTCTGTGCAAGGTGAGTGCGTTTGTTCAGTGGTTTTAGGAGACTACTACATGTTGTTTATTTGTTACGCTATCAAAACATTGAGATATCATTAATGATTTTTAAAAGTCTCGGCCAACTCACGAGACAGAACCTACAGCCTTAATAAATGAATGCTCAAAAATTGGACAAAAGACACAAGTGAATAGACCTTTTGATAATTTAGAGTTAGATACAGAAGAATCAAACAATGTTTTAAACTACATCATACAGCTGTTTCGTCCTTCTAGGACTCGTTAGTGATGCTAAAGGCCTACATTTTGAAGTTTAGGATGCGACTAAGGAAAATCGATTAGATACAGAAGAGCTAAGAATAGATAGTAAGGTTTTGTGCATCTATTGTAAATTTGGATGATGCAGCTAGGGTTTTAACACTATGGAGATACTAAAACTAAATCCTATCATTTAATACCCAGTATATGCATAAACAAGTAATTGAAGTGATCCCTGGATTGAACACCATACTTATAACCGAAAAACGTATTGATTCAGACTAAGAAAGGGAAAAAGTGTCCCAGAGAATATCACTAAGGTTGTTACCACAGTTCTCTCTGCCTGTACATAGGTCGTTATCATGACTTTATTAATTGTTTATTGTATTAGCACTGCAAAATAGCCACAATTTTTGTAGCTAGTGTCAGAGTAATTGATGTGATGTTGTATTTGTGTGTCATGAGTATTCCAGTCAATGTATCATGCAATGCACCTACATCTACACAATATAACACACTCATCATCTGATACCATCCCAACCAACACACAGGCTGTCGGTTGTTATCCAAAGCACTCTTCTCCAAACATGTTTTAGTTGTCATCCTACCCAGTATTGTGTTTCCAGCGACGATGGTCTGCAGACTCAACATGTCGGACTTGGAGTCGATCCTGACCAGCTGTGAGTGTTGTTGGATACACATTTCGGAAGCACTTGTCTGGTTCAGGCTGACTTCGTTCACTCTGTAAATAAGGCCTCCTTTCTTGATTTGACGGTAGCCAAGCGATGTGAATATTCCTGAAAAGAAAGTCGTACCTGAAGAGTTATGTCATCTTATCACCAAGCTCAGAGAAAATGCTTCCTGAAACCTTAAAAATGACCGAAGGTTAAAAAGATAGATTCTACATTCATTCTCGGAAATTCATATTACTAAACAAGCTACTCATACCTTTTTTCACGAAAAATGGTGTCAGTCCGGCAGAGAAAGCTGTGTGTATGGCAGGTACTGATGGATATCCACTACAATTTCTCTGGCTCATGTCAAAACTGAAGGAAATACATCTCTTGTCCTTGTGACATTGCTTACCGCATTCCGGGAGGGAACTTGACGGTGTCTCAAAAATAATATTTTGTTTATACACTTGTGATGACAGCATCGGCACTCTGTAAAATTCCGAACGGCGCCCTGGAATACAGAAAACAAATGGAAAAATACAAACATGGCAACAGAATATCAAAATCGATAAAAGTAGGGCAAAATATGAACAAAAGGAAAATTACACGAATACCCGAACATCCCTCTGGAACATAAGAAATTTACATCAGTTTCAGTTCAACAAAACCTCACCCTATTTCTTTCATACTTCTGAGAAGAATATAGCGTAAAACATTTGAAATTGCGACAGAGAAATGGTATTGTAATCTGAGATCGATATAAAAAGATCTCATAAAGGGAACGGAGTTTGGTGATAAAAAGACTGTCATCTTTAGTAACTGTAATAAGAAGAAAACATTGCTATCACCAGGTATTGTTTGTGGTAAAAGTCATGGATAGTAGCGTTTAATCATTTAGAAGATTGAATACCTAAAATGACTACTTCGCCTTCACCTATCGACGACACGTCAAGAGAGATCATTTTATATGGGAACTGCATTATACTTCGTGTTAAACACGTCTTTAAAAATGACTTTATTAAGATAAAAACAAGTTTTTTTAAATGTAAAAGATAAGGCAAAATAAGAAATTAAGGAAAGACTAAAGGTGCCATACCTGTCTCCTCGACTTTATAACAGCCACTGACATCAAACTGAAGACTTATGTAATGATGGAAGCTTCTTGGATTAATTCGAAGATATACGGCAGTGATGCTGGGAACGAGGCTGGACTTCACCACTGTGTTCGAACCATTGTTTCCGGTGAACAACTGAAGTTGTCGATTTATATAGCAAAAAATCGATTAGAGAATTCTCTCAAACTAAGACTAAAAGCTACCAGTAAGTTATAAAAAAATAGACAATATTTCGACAGTCACATACCGGTCGCATAAGATAAAATATCTTGAAATGATAATATTTTTGTTGCGAAGTGAGTGCGGCAAACACAATGCTGCAGTAAAAAACCATTCTAAATACAATATAACAAGTGTGACACTTTGTGTCGTTTGATGATGCTATTTATGTTTTGTGGTAAAAAACTCGATTTGTTTTATTTTTAGAACATATATAACGGCTGGTAATGTTGAAGTTGCGGTTTTAGAAAAGTTAAAGTATTTTAAAACTTTTTTTCATAACTGATTTTTGGCAAAGTGTTTTGGTGAGGGAATAAGTCTAATTATTTTTTTACCAAGAACCCATCTATCTAAAAGTGTCTTACTTTCAACCAAGATAAAGTAGATATTGATACTACTATAATACTATTGTGATTAAGAACTTGATATGACTTCACCACGTCGGGGTATGGTTAGTTATATTGTAATTCATATCATAATATTTCAGATTTTTGCGTGGGATTCGAACATAAAGCACATGAAAAAACGGAACTGAATTACAAAGATATGGAATGACAGGTCTTACACAATAATAATCAGTATTCAAATTCACTGCCTCAATAATTCAATATAACAACATCTAACACCACAAAGATTAAGCTTTCAAA
Organism: Ylistrum balloti; assembly: GCF_031769215.1. Taxonomy (NCBI): domain Eukaryota; kingdom Metazoa; phylum Mollusca; class Bivalvia; order Pectinida; family Pectinidae; genus Ylistrum; species Ylistrum balloti. The sequence continues at coordinate 238,318 of NW_026782304.1, forward strand.
AGGTAAAGTTAAAAGATGTTTTATGTTCAAATTTGAAGTCGCATCCTACCTTTGGTTGTTGGATTTCTGAGGTCACATAAGACCACGTGATACCGTCCATGCTGTATAGGAGATAATATGTCTCGACATATTGATACAATTCTTCTTCCTGCCGCCCTTTTATCATCACGGCACCAACTACTGTCTCTCGCGGTAATCGAACCTGAAACACACACCTATACTGTATCATCACGGCACCAACTACTGTCTCTCGCGGGAATCGAACCTGAAACACAGACATATACTGTATCATCACGGCACCAACTACTGTCTCTCGCGGGAATCGAACCTGAAACACACACCTATACTGTATCATCACGGCACCAACTACTGTCTCTCGAGGGAATCGAACCTGAAACACAGACATATACTGTATCATCACGGCACCAACTACTGTCTCTCTCGGGAATCGAACCTGAAACACACACCTATACTGTATCATCACGGCATCACATGTCTCTCTCGGGAATCGAACCTGAAACACAGACATATACTATATCATTACGGCACTAACTACTGTCTCTCGCGGGAATCGAACCTGAAACATACTTCTACTCTGTATCATCACGGCATCAAGTTCTGTCTCTCTCGGGAATCGAACCTGAAACACAGACATATACAATATCATCACGGCATCAACGACTGTCTCTCTCGGGAATCGAACCTGAAACACACACCTATACTGTATCATCACAGCATCCCATGTCTCTCTCGGGAATCGAACCTGAAACACGGATATATGTATAATCACGGCATCACATGTCTCTCCCAGGAATCGAACCTGAAACACAGACATATCCAATATCTTCACGACATCAACTACTGTCTTTACCGGGAATCGGACCTGAAACACACACACCTATACTGTATTATCACGGCTTCAACTACTGTCTCTCTCGGGAATCGAACCTAAAACACAGACATATACTATATTATTACGGCATCCCATGTCTCTCTCGTGAATCGAACCTGAAACACAGACATATTCTGTATCACCACGGCTTCAACTACTGTCTCTCTCGGGAATCAGACCTGAAACACAGACATATACTATATCATCACGGCATCCCATGTCTCTCTCGGGAATCGAACCTGAAACACAGACATATTCTGTATCATCACGGCATCAACTATTGTTTCCCTCGGGAATCGGACCTGAAACACACACCTATACTTTATCATCACGGCATCAACTGCTATTGGAAGCGCAATCATTACGCTGTACATGATACAAACATATGAAATTTTAACTGAGATTAAAAATGATGTAACATGAGTCTCAGTAGAGAGTTTCTTGAAAAGTACAATGATACTAAGAAGAGATGTCAAAGAAGGATAAGTGTCTTCTTCTACGAGTAACGTTATGTCTAAGTATGATAAATGATAAACAAGATAATAAAATTGGCATATTGATGACAGAAAGTCGAAAATCTTTGATATATTACAAAGACACTGAACATCTCTAAATCATACGTTGAATCATTCGGGAGCATTAATCTTTCCAACTGTCATCATAATCATTGTTTAAACCTTGTTCATAGATTTGTTATATGTCAAAGCCTGTCATGACAATAACATCGAAACATCTAAACAGCATAAGTTATTAAATTATATTCCCTGTAGTTATTCGTTAGTAAAGTCCAAGGTGCTCTGAGTTTGTGGTCGATGTTTGTTGACACAAATTCAGACATAACTGTGTCAATACAATGAAGCTATTATTCGTTCTCTGTAACACAATGATAAAATAATACAGATACCTGTATGTGCTGCTGATCATCGAGAGTGCCCGCACACCAAGACGAGGCTACGCCAGTTCTTGTTCCATTGAAATGTAGCCTGGAGTTTTGGGGACCGCATACATTTCTGTTCGATGTCCATATAGATGAAGCGGAAATCGCAGAGTTCTCCACGCCATAAAGTCCAGACACGAGATACTCCGAACAAACTGTTTGGCCTAAAACCAAAGAAAAATGCAATCTTAAAACTTATTGTCCAGTATCAAACAAAAAGAAAATAATACAAGCATAGACACGAGGTATTCCGAAAAGGCTTTCGGTTCTAAAGCTTAACAACGCTTAACATCATACAGTCATGATGCGAGGTATTCTGAACAAGAGACCTAATGGCCTTGATGGTCACCTGAGATAAGCAATATTGAATGTAAAGATTAAAAGGTAAGTTGCTTTCAAGTGTCACGAAAGAGAACTTGCGACATTTATGATAGTCACATCAATACCATCAAACCGCCATACTGTAGTAATAATTCTTTACAAAGTTATTTCCAAGGGTAAATAAACAACGTTATGCTCAAAAATGTAATTTTGCTACCAAATTATATCAAAGTGTATCTCCTCCCCAGGAAAAGGATTTTTAAAATCTGAGTCAGCCAGGATCAATATGTGCATACCATCAAGCCGTTAGCCTTAGTTCATAATTCTGATCAATTTTGAAGCATTTCCAATGAAAATTAAACCAAATCAGTGTTAAAAAATGTTTTTCTTATAAAAAAAAACTATAGTAAACTCCCGAGGGGAAATATGTGAGACATTGAGACCATGAAATTCACAGCTATTGTAATCACCTTAAGATCCTTCCATTCACGAAGAGCATTTGATTCTACCATATACTGGTGTTGAGATGAATACACGTGAGATTTGAGTCAATTTGAGGCTCCTGTGGGTTGGGAGGAACCATATAATTTACTATTTTTGTTCGTCTTAGATCGGAAAAGTTTTCAGGTAACCTATTAATCTAACTGTATAGCAATGTACTAAAACATCTATCTCGTGCAAAACAAAGCAAATATGTTTAAAAAAAACTTATCTTCAAAAAGGCTTTCTCGTCTGAAGGAAACTAGAGTCACTGAAACAATAACAACAAAGACATGAGGTACTCTGAACAGATTGTCTGATCTTAAAGGTAAGATACATGATTAAACCCATACCACCAAGGCGAGAAACACTGGTAGTCAAACCTAAAAACATCTGTCAGAAGAATCTTCGATCGGGGGAAATACCCATGAAAAGAAATGTTTGTTAAAGGAAAAGTTAATGGTGAAATAGTCCAACGTCAGGATGAGACGGACAAAAGCAAAGAGTTTATATAGCTACAAATTATAATTGTTCTGATATCGAAAGGATTGGAAATAATCTTTAAAAGACTGAACAAGACAAGCATTACACGGAGGCAAATATTATGTTATATAAAACTAGTTCCATTTAACATCCCAGATACTGCATTGGTTATGGAGGGGAAAAGTCATGTAAAATACTTCCTCTTATAATCCCTTATACTGTATAAGTTACGAAGAGAAAATGATATGTCAACTGATTCAATTTAACATACCAGATACTGTATATGTTATGATAGCAAATGTTATGTAAACTAGTTCTACTCAACTATTCGTGTCGAATATTCCTCAAATGTATTTGACATATTTGAACTTACCCGAAACAGTCTGACAAAATTTCCACCAAATCATCACAAATTCAGCAAAAAGACGGAATTTTTCCATCTTAAAACTCATCTTTTTTCATCAGCACAGCCTCAAATAATCACAGCGTGCGAAGTCCTATATATATATGGTTCAAAGACCGCATCTTCCAACCAACCTTATCTATTTTTTATGAAAAGGATGGATGTCGATATTGTCAATCACATTATGTTTCGGTAAATTATGGTGTAGAGATGATGTTAATGATGCGTGTTACATAAATATTTTCAACGAAATAAAATCAATATTGTCACGAAAGTGAAATTTTTTAAAAAAAAAAAACCTGTCCTGTACACTCATTTAAAACGTAATCATGCTTACCTGAAATATTTATTAATACTTATGATAGGAATAACAAGTTCTTTTACATAGAACTAGATATTTTTATATCTGAACATTGCATATTTCTCAACTTCTCTGTTTTCACTACATTAACCATTGCACGTTATACATATTATGTAAAATGAATTGTTGGAGCTATGTTTGACTGAAAGTTCCAATTGATTCAATTGTGACGTCATAACCCTATAATTGAATGCATTGTGACTTCACCCAAGAAATTGATATATCAATAATTTACAATTGGTATCCGTCTAATACATGATGTTATCGCGAAATATTTACAAATGGTATTAGAAAACTCTTGACAATTCTATATATCTGACAATTTCTTTCCTGTATTTATCTTGCTGATTTCTTAACGACACTAGACAGGAAATAGGGATTGGAAATAATCGTTACATCGCAGGTTCAATACGACATAAAACAATGATTTAACTCATCAGACTCTGACACGAGCTTTGCTAACGTAAAGTCATGATATTCTCATTGTTGCTGTCAAATTTATCTCATTCTGAGAATCTGAAAATGAAAATTCACCTTCATTAAGATTGAAAACTACTTTTCACAAATAAGAAGCAATTGGTTCATGTAAGACATCGACGGTATCAAAAAAGGTAAGATAAATCAAACTATTACGTTAAAGAAGATACAGCACAAATCAATTAAATCGACTGGGTAACTTTCGCCTTCAATACAATTGGAAACTACTAATATGTAACCTACGCAAAGATTATGGGAAATAAATGGATGCGGAGTCCGCTTCTGTTAAGGTTTATTATTGGAGTTAAAAGCAAATTTTCTGAACTTGTAAATATTGTGGAATCTTTATTCCATGTATGAACTTTTACTTCATTGTTAACCTGTATCTGATCATTGGTAAATTGGTAAGATAAGTACATATATATTATACTTCAAATGTAGAAAAAAAACTCTCAATTGTCTAATACCGATTTTCGAAATTGTAGGGCCTTCGTCGCTATTCGCAAATTTCATCGATTGGTTACACAAATTAATTTAAATAAGGATTGAAGAACTTCTATCGCCATGGTTTGTTGGAATTATCTCCGGTGACTGGTTGACACTCATCAATATGTTATTAAAGATGACTCTTATATATTGATTGCCGGGAGATAAACGACCAGATATGATAAAAATGTCTTGGAAGTAATGTAATTTCAAATCAATCTCTTACTGTCAAATTATTTAAAACGTATTGAATGTTATTGCCCCAAACAGGAAATGAAGGAATATCTTTAGACAAGATTTTTATTATTGTGTTTAATATATTTATACAATAGCATATCCTTCAAGAACAAGTAGATAAAATGCACTCATACCTGAATAGAATAAGAATAGAATCATGGAACGATACGACAATTTGGCTACGATATTTGAAAACAGGTTCTGTTGACGAAATAGTTACATAGGTTATGCTAATTGACTATTTAACCAGTGTTAATTAACATAAGAAGCTTAACCTGACAGTTCAATAATTGACGATAACAATATAGAACTTTAATTCTACATAAAACATTTACATGAAATAATCATTTCCATTTGTTACAGGTTTGGTAACTTTAAATAGTGCCTGACCATGATATTCTAACTTTGCTAATTGAAGACCAATTCTTAACGTCAGCCAAATATCCTAATTTGTTAATCAGTTCATGAAATGAAATAGCTGTTTCGTCCTTCTAGGATTTGTCAGTAATACTAAAGGCTTAAATATAGACTAGGGGTTCCACTAGACGAAATTTTAAAAAAAATCATATATCAGATAATTTCAGAACAACGTCAAATACATATGTATATTCTGAAACGTGTCATTATTCGAATGAATTAAAAAACGACGTGCAGATTACGACAAACGGGTCATCAGGACCTCGAAATCCACAAGCAATATCTACTACCTGCTACCATAAAAGATAACATCTTTTGAAGTAACTCAAATGGCATACCGGAACCAAACATATTTAATTATTATTAAACGGGTTTTATCTTGTTTTTTATTTTAGCTGCAAAGGATAAGTATTGAAATTTTAAGAGAATAGGAAGTTACTTTCAAAAGACTGAACAAGACAAGCATCAAACAAAACCAAATATATAAGTAGAAGAAGATTTATAGCGTATATTGTTTTATTTTCAAGAGAATAAGCCAAGTTAGTTTCATATAAACATCGATACAATATACATGTCCATATACTCAAACTACATACACATCGTTGTTTCTTAATTGGTGTGAATAGAAATTATACTTATATACTGATTAACAACGGATGTAAAGTAACATCAATGTACTGTAATTATTCAGAAATGAAAGCACAAGTCTAACAGTAATATTGCACATATACAAAAATATTCCAAACTGGTGATTACGGCCAAGATAGTGTTTAGGGATGTAAACAACTGAGTAATTAATATTCTTTAAAGCTGGACATTATACGAACAAAATAACTAATAATTTATAATGTCCCTACTACATAGATGTTAATTACGATGATTGTGAAGCAGACCAGAGAAAATTAGAACTAGCGACAGATTCAGTTTTCTTTTCCGGAACATCATATATATGTTCACTTCATGCAATTCCATTGCTGGTGTGATCTTTCATCTGATTATGGTTGGTTCACTAAAACCACCCACATAGAGAGAAAAGTCTCTCCGAACACTTCTCACTTGTGAGACCATTCCGTGTCAGCACGACACAGTGACCTTGACTTGGGTCAGGGTTGCCAGGAGACCAGAGGGCGCTGTTAATAATTTCACCGTCACTGTACTGCCATTGGTTTGACATGTACATTCCGGACACGAACAACTGGAAGTGGTATTTGGCTAAAAATAAATACGGGAAAATGTGTTATGCGTCATGATTCTGATTGTAACTTTAGTAGTCAATATGTTTGATTTGTGTTATCAATTGACTGACCATTACATGTTTACCTCTAAGTACTCATTATGTTTAATTTGTTAACATTCAAGGTTTAATCAAAGGTTATGGGCATTTTAGGACGGTCTCTGTGCAAGGTGAGTGCGTTTGTTCAGTGGTTTTAGGAGACTACTACATGTTGTTTATTTGTTACGCTATCAAAACATTGAGATATCATTAATGATTTTTAAAAGTCTCGGCCAACTCACGAGACAGAACCTACAGCCTTAATAAATGAATGCTCAAAAATTGGACAAAAGACACAAGTGAATAGACCTTTTGATAATTTAGAGTTAGATACAGAAGAATCAAACAATGTTTTAAACTACATCATACAGCTGTTTCGTCCTTCTAGGACTCGTTAGTGATGCTAAAGGCCTACATTTTGAAGCGACTAAGGGGAATCGATTAGATACAGAAGAGCCAAGAATAGATAGTAAGGTTTTGTGCATCTATTGTAAATTTGGATGATGCAGCTAGGGTTTTAACACTATGGAGATACTAAAACTAAATCCTATCATTTAATATGATATATGCATAAACAAGTAATTGAAGTGATTTCTGGATTGAACACCATACTTATAACCGAAAAACGTATTGATTCAGACTAAGAAAGGGGAAAAGTGTCCCAGAGAATATCACTAAGGTTGTTACCACAGTTCTCTCTGCCTGTACATAGGTCGTTATCATGACTTTATTAATTGTTTATTGTATTAGCACTGCAAAATAGCCACAATTTTTGTAGCTAGTGTCAGAGTAATTGATGTGATGTTGTATTTGTGTGTCATGAGTATTCCAGTCAATGTATCATGCAATGCACCTACATCTACACAATATAACACACTCATCATCTGATACCATCCCAACCAACACACAGGCTGTCGGTTGTTATCCAAAGCACTCTTCTCCAAACATGTTTTAGTTGTCATCCTACCCAGTATTGTGTTTCCAGCGACGATGGTCTGCAGACTCAACATGTCGGACTTGGAGTCGATCCTGACCAGCTGTGAGTGTTGTTGGATACACATTTCGGAAGCACTTGTCTGGTTCAGGCTGACTTCGTTCACTCTGTAAATAAGGCCTCCTTTCTTGATTTGACGGTAGCCAAGCGATGTGAATATTCCTGAAAAGAAAGTCGTACCTGAAGAGTTATGCCATCTGATCACCAAAATGCTCAGAGAAAACGCTTCCTGAAACCTTAAAAATGACCGAAGGTTAAAAAGCTAGATTCTACATTCATTATCGGAAATTCATATTGCTAAACAAGCTACTCGTACCGTTTTTCACGAAAAATGGTGTCAGTCCGGCAGAGAAAGCTGTGCGTATGGCAGGTACTGATGAATATCCACTACAATTTCTCTGGCTCATGTCAAAACTGAAGGAAATACATTTCTTGTCCTTGTGACATTGCTTACCGCACTCCGGGAGGGAACTTGACGGTGTCTCAAAAAGAATATTTTGTTTATACTCTTGTGATGGCAGCATCGGCACTCTGTAATATTCCGAACGGCGCTCTGGAATACAGCGACAAGCGACAAAATACAAACATGGCAACAAAATATGAAAATAAACTCAAAATCGTTAAAAGTAGGGCAAAATATGAAAAAAAAAAAATGAAAACTACACGAAGACCCGTTTTCTGCTTCGTCGAAGTCACCCTGAATGTACATCTTGGTACTATTTAGTAAATGACATGTCGTTACCAAATGAGAACACGGTGGACGACAACAAAACCACCAAGGTACAGTAACGAGCATGAAACATATCCAACGTCATATATTTTCCAATGTGATCATTGTGTTAATATTTAAACCTCACCCAAGTCATTATCAACCTGCATCCCTTGAACCCCTCTGTTGCAAGTGTATCGACATCACACACCGAAACATGTTGTTGGAATCAAGTACTTGCACTTCAAATCAACCGTGACATGTAAACAACAAAGATTGATTTTACTAGTGTATCTGACTTCTACCTGAATTTTTAATAAGAATCAGATATATTTATCAAATCCGAATATTATTTTACTAAGGAAATAACACCTGCTTTACCGATTTTGTATTGGACTTTGTAGCAGCCACTGACGTCAAAGCGGAGACTTATATGAATACTGTAGCTTCTCGGATTAATTCGAAGATACACGGCAGTGATGCTGGGAACAAGACTGGACTTGACCACAGTGTTGGCGTCATTGTTTCCGATGAACAACTGCAGTGTGAATGTTAACAAAACAAGATAATGTATATGAATACATTGTATATCAGTGTCATATCATATTTGGATCCCCCATCAGAAAAACGATCCGGATCCTTTTTTTGATGGGGGATACAAATATGATATGACACCGGCAACTGTCCTTCACAAAAGAGTATAAGAAGATCCATTTCTTTATAGTCCATATCAAATTGATAACCATGTGTATACATGTATTGTCGATTGATTTCTTTTACAGTGGTTTTTTTAATGTTAATTTGAAACACAATTACCATAATTAGGGATTATTTGTTTGATTTCGCCAGAGTATCAGCAATATGAAAAATTTAATACTAGTTTCAGAAAGGTCACTATCTAAAATGAAATTATGTTCCGGGTTTGAATATGTGAATTATACTTGTATACTATTTTTTCTTTATCTTTGTTGATTTTAATTTAACCAAGGAAGTGTTACGTTTACAGTCAAAGCTAAATAGCATTTCAATAATTTTCAATAGAAATTCGGTTTTAATTTGGCTTATTTATAATCAAGTGAGGTAGTATGAACCTAATCTAAATTCTACCATTTCAGAAAATGTAACAGGTAATTTTGCTTGTCATGACCACAACGTACCCTTTGTTGTTGGTTTTGAGACGTAACATTAGTCCATGTGATACCATCGATGCTGTAGAGGAGGTAATAAGTCTTGACCCACTGAGTGGAATGCCCTCGTCCCTGCAACATCACGGCATCAACTATTGTCTCCATCGGGAATCGGACCTGAAACACACACCTGTAATGTAACATCACGGCATCGACTATTGTCTCCCTCGGGAATCGGACCTGAAATATACACATACTCTATCATCACGCCATCAACTATTGTTTCCCTCGGGAATCGGACCTGAAATACAAATCTATACTGTATCATCACGGCTTCAACTACTGTCTCTCTCGGGAATACACCTATACTTTATCATCACGGCATCAACTGCTATTGGAAGCGCAATCATTACGCTGTACATGATACAAACATATGAAATTTTAACTGAGATTAAAAATGATGTAACATGAGTCTCAGTAGAGAGTTTCTTGAAAAGTACAATGATAATAAGACGAGGTGTCAAATAAGGATAAGCGTCTACTTCTACGAGTAACGTTATGTCTACGTATGATAAATGATAAACAAGATAATAAAGTTGGCATATTGATGACAGAAAGTCGAAAATCTTTGATATATTACAAAGACACTGAACATCTCTAAATCATACGTTGAATCATTCGGGAGCATGAATCTTTCCAACTGTCATCATAATCTGTGTTTAAACCTTGTTCATAGATTTGTTATATGTCAAAGCCTGTCATGACAATAACATCGAAACATCTAAACAGCATAAGTTATTGAATTATATTCCCTGTAGTTATTCGTTAGAAAAGTCCAAGGTGCGCTGAGATTGTGGTCGATGTTTGTCGACACAAATTCAGACATAATTGTGTCAGTGCAATAAAGATATTATTCCAAAGCTTAACTTTGATAAGAAAATTGTAAAATTAAAAAGTTTGAGCAATATGTGGAAAAGACGAAAACTAATTCTTATCAGTAAAGTTCACATTATCAAGTCGCTTATGATATCCAAATTCAACCATTTATTTATTTCACTCCCGAATTCATCTGATAAGATAATAAGAGAAATCAATAGTTTGTTATTTGAATTTTTATGGGATAGCTAAACAGATTAAAATTAAAAGAAACATTGTGGTTCAAGATTATACTGGTGGAGGCCTAAAATGCTCAATTTAAATAGTTTTATCTACTCTCAAAAATTTAGTTGGGTTAAAAGATTATATAATACTGATGGGAAATGGAAGTCTATTCTAAAAGAGTATGTTGATATTGATATTCTGATTGGTTGTGAATATATCTTGAAATGTATTACCACTTGTAGAAATAATTTTTGGAAGGATGTCTTTAAAATTTGGTACAAATTATTTTATTGCAAAGAATTAAAAGAACAACAAGACGAATATTTTTTGACAAAAAAATTGTGGCATAATAAGAATAAAACTGTTGATGGTCAGCCAGTCTTTTATAAATCTTGATATAGGGTTTTATTCGTTCTCTGTAACACAATGATAAAATAATACAGATACCTGTATGTGCTGCTGAATATCGCGAGTGCCCGCACACCAAGACGAGGCTGCCCCAGTTGTTCCATTGAAATGTAGCCTTGAGTTTTGAGGACCACATAAACTTCTGTTCGATGTCCATATAGATGAAGCGGAAATTGCAGAATCCTCCACGCCATAAAGTCCAGACACGAGATACTCCGAACAAACTGTTTGGTCTAAAACCAAAGAAAAATGCAATCTTAAACCTTATTGTCCAGTATCAAACAAAAAGAAAATAATACAAGCATAGACACGAGGTATTCCGAAAAGGCTTTCGGTTCTAAAGCTTAACAACGCTTAACATCATACAGTCATGATGCGAGGTATTCTGAACAAGAGACCTAATGGCCTTGATGGTCACCTGAGATAAGCAATATTGAATGTAAAGATTAAAAGGTAAGTTGCTTTCAAGTGTCACGAAAGAGAACTTGCGACATTTATGATAGTCACATCAACACTATCAAGCCGCCATACTGTAGTAATAATTCTTTACAAAGTTATTTCCAAGGGTAAATAAACAACGTTATGCTCAAAAATGTAATTTTGCTATCAAATTATATCAAAGTGTATCTCCTCCCCAGGAAAAGGATTTTTAAAATCTGAGTCAGCCAGGATCAATATGTGCAGACCATTAAGCCATCAGTCTTTGTTCATAATTCTGATCAATTTTGAAGCATTTCCAATGGAAATTAAACCAAATTATTGTTGAAAAATATTTTTTTATATAAAAACGATAGTAAACTCCCGAGGGGAAATATATGAGACATTGAGACCATGGAATTCACAACTATTTTAATCACCTTAAATCCTTCCATTCACGAAGAGCATTTTATTTTACCATATACTGGTGGTGCGAAGAAGACTCTTGAGATTTGAGTCAATTTGAAGCCCTTGTGGAGTAGGAGGACCATATAATTTACTATTTTGGTTCGTCTTAGATCGGGAAAGTTTTCAGATAACCTATCAATCTAACTGTATAGCGATGTACTAAAACATCTATCTCGTGCAAAACAAAGCAAATATGTTTAAAAAAAACTTATCTTCAAAAAGGCTTTCTCGTCTGAAGGAAACTAGAGTCACTGAAACAATAACAACAAAGACATGAGGTACTCTGAACAGATTGTCTGATCTTAAAGGTAAGATACATGATTAAACCCTTACCACCAAGGCGAGAAACACTGGTAGTCAAACCTAAAAACATCTGTCAGAAGAATCTTCGATCGGGGGAAATACCCATGAAAAGAAATGTTTGTTAAAGGAAAAGTTAATGGTGAAATAGTCCAACGTCAGGATGAGACGGACAAAAGCAAAGAGTTTATATAGCTACAAATTATAATTGTTCTGATATCGAAAGGATTGGAAATAATTTTTAAAAGACTGAACAAGACAAGCATTACACGGAGGCAAATATTATGTTATATAAAACTAGTTCCATTTAACATCCCAGATACTGCATTGGTTATGGAGGGGAAAAGTTATGTAAAATACTTCCTCTTATAATCCCTTATACTGTATAAGTTATGGAAGAGAAAATGATATGTCAACTGATTCAACTTAACATACCAGATACTGTATATGTTATGATAGAAAATGTTATTTCAACTAGTTCTACTCAACCATTCGTCTCGAATATTCCTCAAATGTATTTGACATATATGAACTTACCCGAAACAGTCTGACAAAATTTCCACCAAATCATCACAAATTCAGCAAAAAGACGGAATTTTTCCATCTTAAAACTCATCTTTTTTCATCAGCACAGCCTCAAATAATCACAGCGTGCGAAGTCCTATATATATATGGTTCAAAGACCGCATCTTCCAACCAACCTTATCTATTTTTTATGAAAAGGATGGATGTCGATATTGTCAATCACATTATGTTTCGGTAAATTATGGTGTAGAGATGATGTTAATGATGCGTGTAAAATCAGTATTGTCACGAAAGTGAAAAAAAATCTTAAAAAACCTGCCCTGTACACTCATTTAAAACGTAATCATGCTTACCTAAAATATTTATCAATATTTATGATAGGAATAACAAGTTCTTTTACATAGAACTAGATATTTTTATATCTGAACATTGCATATTTCTCAACTTCTCTGTTTTCACTACATTAACCACCCCACGTTATACATATTATGTAAAATGAATTGTTGGAGCTATGTTTGACTGAAAGTTCCAATTGATTCAATTGTGACGTCATAACCCTATAATTGAATGCATTGTGACTTCACCCAAGAAATTGATATATCAATAATTTACAATTGGTATCCGTCTAATACATGATGTTATCGCGAAATATTTACAAATGGTATTAGAAAACTCTTGACAATTCTATATATCTGACAATTTCTTTCCTGTATTTATCTTGCTGATTTCTTAACGACACTAGACAGGAAATAGGGATTGGAAATAATCGTTACATCGCAGGTTCAATACGACATAAAACAATGATTTAACTCATCAGACTCTGACACGAGCTTTGCTAACGTAAAGTCATGATATTCTCATTGTTGCTGTCAAATTTATCTCATTCTGAGAATCTGAAAATGAAAATTCACCTTCATTAAGATTGAAAACTACTTTTCACAAATAAGAAGCAATTGGTTCATGTAAGACATCGACGGTATCAAAAAAGGTAAGATAAATCAAACTATTACGTTAAAGAAGATACAGCACAAATCAATTAAATCGACTGGGTAACTTTCGCCTTCAATACAATTGGAAACTACTAATATGTAACCTACGCAAAGATTATGGGAAATAAATGGATGCGGAGTCCGCTTCTGTTAAGGTTTATTATTGGAGTTAAAAGCAAATTTTCTGAACTTGTAAATATTGTGGAATCTTAATTCCATGTATGAACTTTTACTTCATTGTTAACCTGTATCTGATCATTGGTAAATTGGTAAGATAAGTACATATATATTATACTTCAAATGTAGAAAAAAAACTCTCAATTGTCTAATACCGATTTTCGAAATTGTAGGGCTTTCGTCGCTATTCGCAAATTTCATCGATTGGTTACACAAATTAATTTAAATAAGGATTGAAGAACTTCCATCGCCATAGTTTGTTGGAATTATCTCCGGTGACTGGTTGACACTCATCAATATGTTATTAAAGATGGTAAAGAATCTCTTTAAACTAATCGGTAATAGTAAAATATCGATTTGCTGAAGTATTAATGTGTTCTGCTTAACTTCACACCTGTTGTAGACTGACCATCCATGCAAACAAAACAAACACACTTTTATATTGACTCTTATATATTGATTGCCGGGAGATAAACGACCAGGTATGATAAAAATGTCTTGGAAGTAATGTAATTTCAAATCAATCTCTTACTGTCAAATTACTTAAAACGTAATGAATGATATAATTTATTGCCCCAAACAGGAAATGATGGAATATCTTTATACAAGATTTTTATTATTGTGTTTAATATATTTATACAATAGCATATCCTACAAGAACGAGTAGAAGAAATGCACTCATACCTGAAAAGAATAGGAATAGAATTCTGGAACGATATGACATTTTGGCTACGATATTTAAAGACAGATTCTGTTGACGAAATAGTTACATAGGTTATGCTAATTGACTATTCAACCAGTGTTGATTAACTTAAGAAGCTTAACCTGAAAGTTCAATTATTGACGATAACAATATAGAACTTTAATTCTACATAAAACATTTACATGAAATAATCATTTCCATTTGTTACATGTTTGGTGACTTTTTTCTTAAAAAGTACCCGACCATGATATTCTAACTTTGCTGATTGAAGACCAATTCTTAACGTCAGCCAAATATTCTAATTTGTTAATCAGTTCATGAAACGAAATAGCTGTTTCGTCCTTCTAGGATTTGTCAGTAATGCTAAAGGCTTAAATCTAGACTAGGGGTTCCACTAGACGAAATTAAAAATAAAAAATCATATATCAGATAATTCAGAACAACGTCAAGCACATATGTATATTCTGAAACGTGTCATTATTCGAAAGGATTAAAACACGAGGTGCAGGTTACGACAAACAGGTCCTCTACTACCTGCTACCATAAAAGATAACATCTTTTGAAGTAACCCAATTGGCATACCGGAACCAGACATATTTAATTATCATTAAACGCGTTTTAACTTGTTTTTTATTTTAGCTGCAAAGGATAATTGTTGAAATTTTAAGAGAATAGGAAGTTACTTTTAAAAGATTGAACAAGACAAGCATCAAACAAAACCAAATATATAAGTAGAACAAGATTTATAGCGTATATTGTTTTATTTTCAAGAGAATAAGCCAAGTTAGTTTCATATAAACATATCGATAACAATATACATGTCCATATACTCAAACTACATACACATCGTTGTTTTTTAATTGGTGTGAATAGAAATTATACTTATATACTGATTAACAACTGATATCAACTAACATCAATGTACTGTAATTATTCAGAAATGAAAGCACAAGTCTAACAGTAATATTGCACATATACAAAAATATTCCAAACTGGTGATTACGATCAAGAGAGTGTTTAGGGATGCCAACAACTGAGTGATTAATATTCTTTAAAGCTGGACATTATACGAACAAAATAACTAATAATTTATAATGTCCCTACTACATAGATGTTAATTACGATGATTGTGAAGCAGACCAGAGAAAATTAGAACTAGCGACAGATTCAGTTTTCTTTTCCGGAACATCATATATATGCAATTCCATTGCTGATGTGATCTTTCATCTGATTACTGTTGGTTCACTAAAACCATCCACATAGAGAGAAAAGTCTCTCCGAACACTTCTCACTTGTGAGACCATTCCGTGTCAGCACGACACAGTGACCTTGACTTGGGTCAGGGTTGCCAGGAGACCAGAGGGCGCTGTTAATCATTTCACCGTCACTGTACTGCCATCGGTTTGACATGTACATTCCGGACACGAACAACTGGAAGAGGTATTTGGCTAAAAATAAATACGGGAAAATGTGTTATGCGTCATTATTCTGATTATAACTTTAGTAGTCAATATGTTAGATTTGTGTTATCAATTGACTGACCATTACATGCTTACCTCTAAGTACTCATTATGTTTAGTTTGTTAACATTCAAGGTTTAATCAAAGGTTATGGGCATTTTAGGACGGTCTCTGTGCAAGGTAAGTGCGTTTGTTCAGTGGTTTTAGGAGACTACTACATGTTGTTTATTTGTTACGCCATCAAAACATTGAGATATCATTAATTATTTTTAAAAGTCTCGGCCAACTCATGAGACAGAACCTACAGCCTTCTTCACATAAATGAATGCTCAAAAATTGGACAAAAGACACAAGTGAATAGATCTTTTGATAATTTAGAGTTAGATACAGAAGAATCAAACAATGTTTTGAACTACATCATATAGCTGTTTCGTCATTCTAGGACTCGTTAGTGATGCTAAAGGCCTACATTTTGAAGTTTAGGATGCGACTAAGGAAAATCGATTAGATACAGAAGAGCCAAGAATAGATAGTATGGGTTTGTGCATCTATTGTAAATTTGGATGATGCATCCAGGGTTTTAACACTATGGAGAAACTAAAACTAAATCCTATCATTTAATACCCAGTATATGCATAAACAAGCAATTGAAGTGCAAAATAGACACAATGTTTAGCTAGCCTCAGAGTGATTGATGTGATGTTGTATTTGTGTGTCATGATTATTCCAGTCAATGTATCATGCAACGCACCCACATCTACACAATATAACACACTCATCATCTGATACCATCCCAACCAACACACAGGCTGTCGGTTGTTATCCGAAGCACTCTTCTCCAAACATGTTTTAGTTGTCATCCTATTGGTCAATCAAAAGAAGTAATGACACGTTCCCAAATAAGAACGCAAATATAGAAATATCGTTATCCTTAAACTCACACATTCTCGCATCTATCTATTTACCTATTATTCCAAATACTCTCTGAGGCTTTGATCTTTCCCAGTATCGTGTTTCCAGCGACGATGGTCTGCAGACTCAACATGTCGGACTTGGAGTCGATCCTGACCAGCTGTGAGTGTTGTTGGATACACATATCGGAAGCACTTGTCTGGTTCAGGCTGACTTCGTTCACTCTGTAAATAAGGCCTCCTTTCTTGATTTGACGGTAGCCAAGCGATGTGAATATTCCTGAAAAGAAAGTCGTACCTGAAGAGTTATGTCATCTTATCACCAAGCTCAGAGAAAATGCTTCCTGAAACCTTAAAAATGACCGAAGGTTAAAAAGATAGATTCTACGTTCATTCCCGGAAATTCATATTACTAAACAAGCTACTCATACCTTTTTTTCACGAAAATTGATGTCAGTCCGGCAGAGAAAGCTGTGTGTATGGCAGGTACTGATGGATATCCACTACAATTTCTCTGGCTTCTGTCAAAACTGAAGCAAAAACATTTCTTGTCCTTGTGACATTGCTTACCGCACTCTTGAAAAGTACAATGATAATAAGACGAGGTGTCAAGGAAGGATAAGCGTCTTCTTCTACGAGTAACGTTATGTCTACGTATGATAAATGATAAACAAGATAATACCATAATTGTTATGCTTCGATTATTTGTTATAATTGTTTCTGAGTTGCACAATCATCATTTTGCGGTTAAATACTGAGTGCATCGCAACGAATTTCTGTGTGAATTCAATAGTTCATGTGGTTTAATCGAGTAGTCCCAGTTTGCACTAGTAGTATGTAGAAAGTCGAAGATCTATAAAATATACAGTGCGATCTTCTTTATTTATACTAATTGAAAATGACTTCAGACTTTAGGTTTACGCAATTGTTGCTAAATAAATAAAGCTTATTATTAACCAATAGTCACAACTCATCCGTTTGAAATGGTGTTGATTGACTATGTCCATCTCGAGAAGTCTAAAGGGGGATATGAGTACATACTTGTATTAGTCGATCACTTCACAAAATTCGCACAAGCATATCCAACAACATATAAATCAGGAAAAACTGCAGCCGCGAAAATCTTTGATGACTTCATTTTTCGCTTTGTAATACTGAATATAAAGATAAAAAGGTAAGTTGCTTTCAAGTGTCACGAAAGAGAACTTGCGACATTTATGATAGTCACATCAACACCATCAAAACCGCCATACTGTAGTAATAATTCTTTACAAAGTTATTTCCAAGGGTAAATAAACACCGTTATGCTCAAAAATGCAATTTTGCTGTAAAAATATATCAAAGTGTATCTCCTCCCCAGGATATGTGAGATCAATAAAGGAAAAACACAACAAGACGCTTCCATCAATTTGATTCTATAATATCTGAGTGATGAGGAAAGGATTCTTGAAATCTGAATCAACTTCGCCTCTTTTGGCACTACCTATCATTCCCTGGGGATCAGCCAAGATCAATATGTGCATACCATCAAGCCGTCAGCCTATCTTCATAATTATGATCAAGTTTGAAGTATTTCCAATGGAAATTAAACAAATTATGCTCAAAAATACTTTTCTTATAAAAAAAACTATAATAAACTTTAACCAGACCCTGAGGCCATGAAATTCACAACTATTGTAAATCACCTTCAGATCTTTCCTTTTATGAAGAACATTTGATCCCACCATATACTGGTGTTGAGAAGAATACACGTGAGATTTGAGTCAATTTGAGGCTCCTGTGGGGTGGGAGGAACCATATACTTGACTATTTTTGTTCGTCTTAGATCGGAAAAGTTTTCAGGTAACCTATCAATCTAACTGTATAGCAATGTACTTAAACCTCTATCTCGTGCAAAACAAAGCAAATATTGCTTAAAAAACTTATCTTCAAAAAGGCTTTCTCGTCTGAAGGAAACAAGCGTCACTAAAACAATAACAACAAAGACATGAGGTACTCTGAACAGATTGTCTGATCTAAAAGGTAAGAAACATAATTAAACCCATGCCACCAAGGCTTCTGTCAGAAGAATCTTCCAATAATCGATCCAGCCGTAAACACGACCGAAAAACGACATCTACTGTCCAACAGAGTCGGATAATAGAAACCTTCAATTAATGTTAAATTATCTCCTCTAAATAAAATATTACGAAGAGAAAATGTCGCGAACTCCACTTCCACTTAGTATTCCAGATACTGTTTATGTTATGGAGAGTGAAAATGTTATGTAAACTAGTTCCACCCAACAATGGTTATGGTTAAACACCATTTAACCAGTGTTAATTAACTTACGAGGTTTCTCCTGAAAGTTCTTATTTGACGATACGTTTGTTTCTACCAGGGCTTTTTTTTGTGACATGTTTTTTGTTCAAGGCATCCGATCATGATATAAAAACTTTGCCGATTGAAGACCAACTCTTCACGTCAACCAAATTTGGTCTGATTTGTTCATCAGTGCATGAAACATCAATATAAAACTGTAGAAGCAGTTATCAGAGATAGTACGATCGGGGGAAATACCCATGGAAAGAAATGTTTGTTAAAAGAAAAGTTAAGGGTGAAATAAACTAACGTCAGGATGAGACGGACAAAAGCAATGAGTAAGCATGAAGGAACTAGTGCACAGAAGTCAGAAAATGTTGACGTTGTCTTGCCTTGATGAGTTACGCTGGAAGTAACCCAATCGGAACCGGCCATATCTAAACATCATATAAGTTTATATAGCTACAAATTATACTTGTTCGAATATCGAAAGGATGGGGAATAATCTTTAAAAGACTGAACAAGACAAGCATCATACCGAGGCAAATATTATGCTTTATAAAACTAGTTCCATTTAACATTCCAGATACTGTATATGTTATGGAGGGGAAAAGTTATGTAAACTACTTTCTCTTATAATCCCTCATACTGTTTAAGTTACGAAGAGAAAATGTTATGTCAACTGATACAACTTAACATACCAGATACTGTATATGTTATGATAGAAAATGTTATGTAAACTAGCTCCACCCAACTATTCGTCTCGAATATTCCTCAAATGTATTTCACATATTTGAACTAACCTGAAACAGTCTGACAAATTTTCCACCAAACCATCAATAATTCAGCAAAAAAAAGGGATTATTTTCATTTTATCATCCATCCTTCCTCCTCAGTGGAGTCTCAAATAATTACAGCGGGCAAAGTTTTATCGGATTTCTTACCTGAACGTGTCAGGTAGTTCAGAAAGACGCCTCCCGACCAACTCTATCTATTTTTCATAAGACGGATATGGTCTATGACTGTTATTAATGACATGTTTTAAGGATATTTTCATTTCATATATGATTTTAATGATGCGTGTCAAATAACAAAATTGGAAGCAAAAGAAATCAATATTATATAACACGCCCCGTTATCTCATGAATAAGGGATAATTTTCATAAGGTTTACCAAAAATGTATATCAACATTTATTAAAGAAATGAGTCATTGAAAATTTGCGAGCGTATACTTTTTTGTATTTGTGATCATTGTTTATTACCTAACTAAATTATGTGGAAAACAGAATCTTACAAACGTTTCCATTTCATCTGAATTTTCGAAAAAAAAAAAATTTAAGATCCTCTAAATGCGATAGATTCATTCAGCGAGTCTTGCAGAATATATATTTTTCGATTATTTCATAACGAAAGTGTCATCCACAATAATGATAGGATTAGATAGAAAAAGGGGTGATTAGGTACGATAAAGAAAGACAATATAACTGATCAGACTCTAGGAAAATGGGAGATAACTTATACATCAGTGGTTCGATACGACATAGAACGATGATATAGCTGATCAAACACAAAGAAGAAGGGAGATAACTGCTACATCAGTGGTGCGATACGACATAGAACAATGATATAGCTGATCAGACTTAAGGAAAGGGGAGACAACTATTACATCAATGGTTCGGTACGACATAGAACGACGATTTAGCTGCTCATACTCTAGGAAAAGGGGAGACAACTGATACATCATTGGTTTGATACGACATAGACAGTGATATGGCTAATCAGACTCTGATACAGGGCTTTGTTAACGTAAAGTCTGATGCTGTCATTGTTATCGTCATATCTATCTCATTCTGAGAATCTTAAAACGAAATTTCATCTTTTGTGAGATTGAAAACTACCTATTTCATATCAGAACCAATTATTTTCATCAAAGTCATCGACGATAGCAACCTTAAAAATAAAACAAATTATGTAGTGAAAGAGAATACAACATAGGTTTATCAAATCGAAATTGCAAATAAAAGAATACTACGTAATGTTCGCTTTAAATGAGAATGAATACTACATTTACCCCAACTTATCTCAAATTAATGAAGTGGAACAATAGTCATCATGTTGCTATAATTGAAAACAAAGGGGTATGTATACAAGAAGCTTGATGAGACACTAAGCCATAGAACTTGAAGCTGGGGTTTGCTTTTGAGTTGAGGGTTGTGTATCAGAGCTGAAGAGTTAGAAGCAAATCTTAACTGGATTTTAAATTTGACTTATAGATATCATTAAAATATTTTATCGATCGACAACACACATTTAATTAAACTCAGTATTGAAAAATTTCATTTGCCGTTCACACACTTAATTAATGTGAATATCGCGCAGTTTAATAATATCAGTACTTTCTAAGACTAATATCGCCTTTTGCAAAATTTTGACCAGGATTGTAGAAATTTCATCGCCTGTTGAAGTATTCTACTTAACAGCATATTCTTTTGCTTTTTTAAAAAAGAAGAAGAATTCACTGGTTGTTTTGTTTGTTCATCTGATACAAAAATAACAATAATACAATGGAGACCTGGTAATACAACCTGAATTCATACCGGAAGTCGATGAAACAAAGACAACATATGAACAAAAGCGTAAAAGGGAGAGCACGTCATTGGATAAACGACATGATAACTTCATAGATTGGGGAAGCAAATTTTTTGCCTTCTAGATAGGGAAAGTGGATATTAGGGAAATTGAAAGCAACACATTACCATTCATCGTGTGTTGAGTATTCGGTAAACATGAAATCAGCGGTTGGCTTGGAAGAGTGTCCTTGATTCCCGATGTATTTGCGATTGACAAAGACAAAGAAATCTCTGTTTTTAAAGATAAGAAGTATATGAAGGTATAGAAGAAACTTAGAATGTACATGAATGGATAGGCGTAGTGTACGATCTGTAAGAGACTAGTCAATCAAACGTTACAGAGTCTTAACTGTTAATGTCTATGATTATATCATTATAATTGTTGAATTCAATTTGGCCATTATGATATATATCTAATGTTAAGGCTGCTGGACATTCAGTAATGGCAAGCCGTTTTGATATTAAATCATAGATATTCATAAAGAATTTCACTTAAAAGAAAAATAACATAGTACAAACAATAAATTCAACTTAAGGTAAAAAGAATTTCACTCGATTAAAACTCAAATTAAGGTTTACATCCTATGAAGTAAAATAAAACATGTAAGTGAAAAAGAACATTATGTGTAGGCGCAATGCTAATTTATTTTCACTTCAGTGAAATTGTTCTCGTCTTAATGTAATCCTAATGTGACTTATTCACCCCATTTGATAATGGAAGGATACATCAATATGTTTACTGTAGTATTTGCCTTTAATTGGTAGAAACTGTTTCTGATTTTATTTCCATTCGGATATTTGGTTCCATTTTGTGTTACTTCAGTAAAAGTGATAAATGTTTTTATTCCCCTTATGTGTTTTTTCCCAC
This sequence comes from Ylistrum balloti, assembly GCF_031769215.1. Lineage (NCBI taxonomy): Eukaryota > Metazoa > Mollusca > Bivalvia > Pectinida > Pectinidae > Ylistrum > Ylistrum balloti. The sequence continues at coordinate 261,174 of NW_026782304.1, forward strand.
TTAAGTGAAAAAAAATCCTTGTGTGCGCTTTTCAAGTATTTTCTTTTAATCCATTATGAGTTTCTTACACTTGAATGAAATAAATTTTCACTTACATTATGTGTACGGGCTCTGATTGGTTAGATGGTCAACACCTAATGATTGGTTAATAAATGGGCTAGTCCAAATCTATTGAAGAAACTGGGAGTTCAGCCACCCAACTGTTTGTTTGTCACTTAATTAAAAAAAAGTTTTTTAAGTGAAATAAAATATAATGCGAAGAACGTGAATTACCCTAAGGAAAATGAATTTTATCTAGCGAAATAAATTTAATGCGTATTTCAACTTAAGAGGAAACAGGAATAAGTGTTAAATGGCTTGGAAAATGGTTAAATGGAAATGAAAATAACTGCATAAATTATATAATGTAGTAGACATATTGACTGATCTGTCTATTATTAAGGGATGGATAAGAAACATCCAGACTGCATTGAACACATTTACTTTAAGGCGCGCTGACTTCAGTGAAAATAATTTAGCCTTGTGTCTACGCGAAATATTTTTCTCACTTAAGCGATATTCTTCTTACCTTCAATTAATTGTTTGCATTGCGTTCACTTAAGTGAAAAAATATTCCCTTAAAAGGAAATAAGATTACATGTAAAAACGACTTGCCATACAATCCAATGTTGACAAAGGCTTATATACAAGGACGTGTCAGAGGTTGCTATTAACTTCACAAAAAATGTATTTTTCTATATCCATGGTTTGTTTGAATGTTTAATACCCATTTATTTTTAAACAACACCTGTAAAAGGTAAGATAAATTAAGTATCTACGTTAATTATAAAATGTTGTTTGAGAAATATTTAAATTATTATTGTAGATGAACTTGCATCCTTAAAAATCCTATTTTTTAAGTTGAATGACAAGCATCCTTAAAGTATTTTCGGAACCTCTTTCAGTTTACCTTTCTGTGTTAACAAAAATCAGATAACAACACGGTTATTTAATTTACCCGTGTTGCAATCGACGTCAGAAACTGCAGGCTTTGTTGGACTGCAAAATGCCCGGTTCACCTATAAATTTGACCTGAATCATGCAGTATGATAAAGGTCAAGGCCTCGACGACTGCACTTCTTACGAAAGGCAATGTTTACGCTTCGCCTAGACTAGCCAAGCACGCTCATCATCTAACGTAGTGAGCAAAGGATGGAACAGGACAAAAGTGAAAGTAGAAGTGGTGTGATAGTTGTCACTGATGTGGACCACCTGCAGATGAAAAAGTCGATCAGTCTACTTCACTGCACTGCGATCCTGATCTCTGTAACGGGCCACATCTCCATTTTCATCACACCAACAGCCATATTTCAGTACACGGAGTCCGTAGGTTTATCTCTCTTGATATGGTGTATCGGAGGACTTATAAACACAGGGGTCTGTCTGTGTTTTACAGAGATGGGGACTATATACCCTAAGGCTGGCGGTGGTTATGCTTATGTCCTCAAAGTCTTCGGCGATCTCCCCGGATTTATGATCATGTATGGATATATATTAATGATCTGTTGTCCTTTCTGGGCATTTGTAGCCTATATTGCGTCATTGTATACTTTACAGCCGATCCTGGGATGCAGACCGTCAGAAGCAGCTGTCAAACTGTTGGCTTCTTGGATTCTAGGTAAGTGTTAATGGGCTAGCCAATGGATAGGGTAACTGGACAAGACCTTGGAGAGTATGAATTATTCTTTTTTCATGAGTAAATGGGCCAGTCATGTATACTGTAACTAGGCTGTCATGTGTGGATAGGGTAACTGGGTTAGACCCTGGATACAGTAACTTGGATGGGCCAGTCTACTGGATATCATGGTGTAACTGGGCTGGTCAATATTGATAGGGTAACTGGGTTGGCTCACATGGATAGGAAGTGGTCTAGTCCACAGGGTATATGCTACTGAGCTGGATCATATGGATTAACAGTCAGTCAGATGGGGCTATAAATGGTGGCCCGTGTAAGGTCCGTCCAGCCTTGCACGCAAAAGATCCTTCTGTGGTTTTCGAAAATAGGAGTAGGCACTTAACGCTGCCCAGGAGCCCTAATAACCCTCATATACATCATCTTCAATAAACCTTTTTCTGAATTCGGACGGACATCTAAATTACCCCCATAAAAAGCTAAAAACATGCACAGCCTGGAGCCCAGACAAAGACGACAGGACCCACCACCAACCAGAAGACCAGGACCCAGACATCATGGAAGGACGACTAGGAACAACCATTCAATCGGGAGTCGTCTCAAAATTCTACAGACTCGCCAACCCCAGACAACTCCCACACTCAGAGGGGAGCACCCCACTCTCGTCGCCCGAGAATTGACGTACATTGATTGGGACAATGCCCGTTGTCAGGCGTTGTCATGGAGACAAAAACCCTCATCATCATCATCATCATATGGATTAGAAATGGGAGGAAAATTTTTGATCTGCAGTGTACGTAGTATGAGTTGTATTTGTAACCGACAGAATATGGAAAAAAACACCTTCCTACAAAGTGTGCCAACAGGAATCAAACCAGAGACTCCCAAGTGGTGATCTGTGGCTCTATTGACTAAGCCAAAGTGATCTTTTATTTGTCCGAGTGACAGAGACTGTATATCACACCTGAAATGTTGTCCCCTAGGTTTGCAGTAACCAGGAGCATACCATGTTTTCATTCATTCATATAGTAGCTTGTTTCAGAATAAATTATCAGATGCATTGTATAAAAAAAATCACACAATGTATTGAATCATGGGGCTAATGCACTTCCCTATCAGCTGTATTATGTGATTTAATTCATCATATGACTCTACTGTATTTAACTCTAAATCTATATTAAGGGTGCTATTGACTTGTGTGACTTTTATATAACCTCTCTTGTAGAAGTCATGCTGACCTGCTCCTTTAACACATTTCTCTGTAATGTAACCAGCTAGGGGTGGAGTGAGCTGCGGGGAGGTGGGTAGGGTTGTAGGTCACACCAAGTCACACCAAGTTCTGTCTACCTGTAGTATAACCAGCTGGGGGTGGAGGAGGGGGTCAAACCAAGTTCTGTCTATCTGTAGTATAACCAGCCGGGGGTTGGAAACGGGGTCACACCAAGTTCTGTCTACCTGTAGTATAGCTAGCTGAGTGTGGGAAAGGGGGTCACACCAAGTTCTGTCTACCTGTAGTATAACCAGCTGGGGGTGGAGGAGGGGTCACACCAAGTTCTGTCTATCTGTAGTATAACCAGCCGGGGGTGGAGGAGGGGAGGGGGTCACAACAAGTTCTGTCTACCTGTAGTATAACCAGCTGGGGGTGGGAGAGGGGGTCACAACAAGTTCTATCTACCTGTAGTATAACCAGCTGGGGGTTTGGAGAGGGGGTCACAACAAGTTCTATCTACCTGTAGTATAACTAGCTGTGGGTGGGAGAGGGTCACACCAAGTTCTGTCTACCTGTAGTATAACCAGCTGGGGGTGGAGGAGGGGGTCAAACCAAGTTCTGTCTATCTGTAGTATAACCAGGTTGGAAACGGGGTCACACCAAGTTCTGTCTACCTGTAGTATAGCTAGCTGAGTGTGGGAAAGGGGGTCACACCAAGTCTACCTGTAGGCTGGGGTCACACCAAGTTCTAACCAGCCGGGGGTCTGTCTACCTGTAGTATAACCAGCTGGGGGTGGGAGAGGGGGGGTAGTATAACCAGCAAACCAAGTTCTATCTACCTGTAGTATAACTAGCTATGGTTGGGAGAGGGTCACACCAAGTTCTGTCTACCTGTAGTATAACCAGCTGGGGGTGGGGGAGGGGGTCACACCAAGTTCTGTCTACCTGTAGTATAACTAGCTGTGGGTGGGAGAGGGTCACACCAAGTTCTGTCTACCTGTAGTATAACCAGCTGGGGTGGGGAAGGGGGTCACACCAAGTTCTGTCTACCTGTAGTATTACTAGCTGTGGGTGGGAGAGGGTCACACCAAGTTCTGTCTACCTGTAGTATAACCAGCTGGGGGTGGGGGAGGGGGTCACACCAAGTTCTGTCTACCTGTAGTATAACCAGCTGGGGGTGGGGGAGGGGGTCACACCAGGTTCTGTCTACCTGTAGTATAACCAGCCGGGGGTGGTGCGATGGGAGTCGCAACAAGTTCTGACTCAGTCTCATTATTTGAAATATGGGCTATTTCCTGGTAATTCGATAGTCTACATGTGTGTTTTTACTCGATCTTTGATGGCATTGATAGGAGACAAACAATTTGTATGTATTTTTCAGTGACACTGGTTGCCCTGAACTGTGTGTATATGAAGTATGTGACCAAAGTACAGACTTTTTTGTCCATCACTAAGATCTTAGCCCTACTTATCATCATTACAGGAGGAATTGTTCGTCTAACTCAAGGTAAAAAGTGGTTTTCCAAATAAGGAGATCACCTTTATTATACCCATGACTAAATAAGGAAATATGTTATTCATTACCAAATAAGGAAATAATACTCATTACAAAATAAGGAAATACAAAGGAATTTTTCACTACCAAATTAACATATGAATCTTAATACTGAAATTGAAAATATGTTTCTTATTTGATACAGAAGTTGGCAAGTAAGATGATATATTACTGTACTTCCTTTTTTCAAATCAAAATTGATTACTCATTTCCAGAATTTGATACCAACAAATAAAATGATCCATACATTACCCAAGTTCCATGACCTTCATATATGGGTGACCTTGGTAAATTGTTGACCTTTGTAGATCTATCATGTAGTTTACCCTTTGCAATTGTCATTTATAGCTACAAGTGCAGGACCTCTATAACTGAGTTACCTTTACCTTTTAGTTTACTAAACTACAGAACTTACATGTATGTTACCTTGACGTTTAACAAATTTGTGATTTAAGCAGGTGTTCAACCTTCACCATCACATGTGATCTTGACAGTAGGACGACCTTGACAGCAGAATTTTACGATATTTGCAGTTGAATGAAACTTTATTTCATTGTTTGCAGGAGAAACAGAGTATTTAGACAATGCTTTCCCATCAACGGCAGAAAGTCTAAAACTAGGGAACCTGGGCATGGCCATGTTCTTTTCAATATTCACTTATGGGGGATGGTGAGTTATCTACTCTGTTTGGTCAAATCTGGAAGTTTTTTTATGTAAGGTTAAATGTATATTGACTATATGGTCCAAAGTTACATGATTTGATGTAAGGTTAAATGTATGTTGACTATATGGTCCAAAGTTACATGATTTGATGTAAGGTTATATGTATGTTGACTATATGGTCCAAAGTTACATGATTTGATGTAAGGTTATATGTATGTTGACTATATGGTCCAAAGTTACATGATTTGATGTAAGGTTAAATGTATGTTGACTATATGGTCCAAAGTTACATGATTTGATGTAAGGTTAAATGTATGTTGACTATATGGTCCAAAGTTAGATGATTTGATGTAAGGTTAAATGTATGTTGACTATATGGTCCAAAGATACATGATTTGATGTAAGGTTATATGTATGTTGACTATATGGTCCAAAGATACATGATTTGATGTAAGGTTAAATGTATGTTGACTATATGGTCCAAAGTTAGATGATTTTATATAATTGTATAGTTTTAATTTCAAAGTATCAAAATCCACCATGGCAGAAGAAACAGAGGTCGAAATTTCAACTTACATTATGTCTGTTGAGTAATATTTTCACAGAGTTAAAATAACAGGTTTTGATTATTTCTATTTTGTTAAATTTTGACCAATTAGATTACAGCATTTGTAGTGAAAATATAATCCTTGAAGGAAACACTCACTTTATAGAAATTGATTTATATTGGTCAGTTTGAATATAAATATTAAAGTGTTACACAATGTATCATGTTTTTTTTTTTATGAAAAATGGTTCTATTTTGTCTTGAGATGAAACTTTGATATTTTTTCACTTGGACTGTGCTCCCATGAAAAATATCAAAATGTCTACCCAACTTGAATTATATTTGTTATTCTACAAGAATTACAATAACTGTTAACACAGAAAATTCGCATGGTTACTCATTTCAAATCGTCAAGATTTCAAGATACTTGTAATGAACTCTGACCTTGAAAGTACAGATCTTTGACCTGTCAGATCCTGACCTCTGACTTTGGAAAAGTCAACCTCTGACCTTAAAGATCCTGACCCTTGACCTTTGATTTCATCCTATTTCATGACAGATTTACTGTTTTTCATGATTTTCAGGCAGGTTCTTGGCAGTTTGATGGAGGAAGTGAGGGATCCAGGAAAGTAAGGAAGGGTTTTTGCTTCTTTCTATGATGTTCATTTAATACAATGTAATGTATATATCAAAAAGAGTTTGACATTCACGTCTGAGTTTTGGAGACCACATGAACAATTATTGGGATTGAATGGCATAGTTAACTTAATGTGACAAAGATATTGAACTGAAATAAATTATTGGATTCTTGAAACTCTATTTTTAGTTCATAACATTCAGAAACTTTGTTATTAAAGTCTATTCATGCTCTGAGAAAATATTTCAGTTATTATTGGCACTGAAACTACCATATTATGCTGCAATAAGTCCAGGGCCAATACATTTCTCCTTAATAAAAGTAAAGGAAGTGCTTATTACAGGACAACAGTGAAACGTTGGTTGATATGATTTCACTAACAGCAATATGGGTGGGCTTATTAACCAACATTGACTTATTACTGAATAAATATTGTAACAAAGAGCAGTAGATATAGGTGGACTTATTGCCAGACATAGACTTATTAACATATCAATATTGTAATAATTTTACTAAACAGCAGCAGATGTGGATGGGCTAATTACCAGACATGGACTTATTAACTGAATAAATACATTGTTTTTTAGTTACTTGGTCTCTGTTGTTAATACTTTTTTATCCATAAACTATTGATCTTTTGATTATTGTCATCCATGATAATTTCAGGTTTGCAGTGAATAGCCATATAATCATATGTTTTTTTGAAATGAAAATCTGCCTGTAGACACTTTTGCAATAATAGTTACAATTGTGCACAGTTTCATTAAATCTAGTAATAGATTTTGAATTATAGTCTAATTAATTTGTTTTGTCTGATTAATTTGTTTTCTGATTTCAATGTAACTTTCCTGTATATATGTAATTATTGATTCATGACAGTTCAAAGTTGGTATGAGTTTCATTTATTCACAAAATCAAGTTTCATTGGAAAGACATTTCTGGGGGAAAAAAAGAAAAGAAAATAGAAAAAGAAGAAAAACACCTGCTAAATTTGAGCCTCACAAAAGAAGATGATACTTGCAATGACTTTGAGTGATGCTAAAGGTTTCCTTATATTTACAGAGACGCTCCCCGATCTGTTTATCTTTCCTTTGCTGTCATCATCCTGAAGTACATCCTCACAAACCTGGCTTATTTCATAGTCCTGTCACCTCAACAAATACTTCAAACAGACGCCATAGCAGTGGTCAGTATGTGCTTGTCTTGGTCAAAGTTGTGCAGTGGTCAGTTATGTTCATATCATGGTCAAACACTTAGTCATTGTCTTAATATTAAGCCCCTCTCCCTACTTTGAGGCAGAGGTTAAAGTTTAACTGTTGACCCCCACCCGCTCCTGATAATAATCCCAGTCAAATGTATTCTAGTTTCAGAAAAAATGCAACCATAAATTTTATCTCTCCTTCGTAATAGTCCACCCTCTGATTTCCTGTTTGAGTCAGATCTAGAGAATACCATAAGCTAAAAAAAACATTTGGGGTTAAAGTACGTGTAGGATTTCAAAATTCACAATTGATTTATAAGCCGAGCCTTATATTTGGCACCTGAAATGAAAAATTTGTGACGAATTTCATGGATCATATTATGAAATGAAAACAAATATCAGATCCTTTTCATAATATAATCAATCACTATGTCAAATACTGGAGAAAAAAAAAATCACGCTTCAAAACCTGTCGTGTCTATATCTATATGATCACCATTGTAACATCACAAGTAATCTATGAGTGTATCGCGTCATTTCATAGTCTAAACTCGACGTCACAAAAGGTTATATTACATAAGGTAATACGCAAAAACATTTCCTGGGTATTTTTACTGAATAAAACAAAATTTAGTAGATAAATACGATGGATTTAATTTTTACATTTTCCTGCAGATTTTTACCGTCCGTAAACAATTCTTGTTACCGCTATTTCTGGAAAAGTACTGGATGGATCTTTCTCAAGTTTCATATACAGGTTCCCCTTGGTCCCTAGTTGTGCATTGTACCTTTTTTGAACTGATTCGCATTCAAGATGGCCGACAGGTGGCCATCTTGGATTTTGGAAGTAAATGTTTGTTACTGCTATTTCTTGGAAAGTTCTGGATGGATCTTTCTCAAATTTCATATGCAGTTTCCCCTTGGTCCCTAGTTGTGCATTGTACCTTTTTTGGACTGATTCGAATTCAAGATGGCCGACAGGTGGCCATCTTGGATTTTGGAAGTAAAAGTTTGTTACCGCTATTTCTGAGAAAGTACTGGATGGATCTTCCTCAAATTTCATATGCAGTTTCCCCTTGGTCCCTAGTTGTGCATTGTACCTTTTTTGGACTGATTCGAATTCAAGATGGCCGACAGGCAGCCATCTTGGATTTTGGAAGTAAAAGATTGTTACTGCTATTTTTTGGAAAGTACTGGATGGATCTTTCTCAAATTTCATATGCAGTTTCCCCTTAGTCCCTAGTTGTGCATTGTACCTTTTTTGGACTGATTCGAATTCAAGATGGCCGACAGGTGGCCATCTTGGATTTTGGAAGTAAATGTTTGTTACTGCTATTTCTTGGAAAGTTCTGGATGGATCTTTCTCAAATTTCATATGCAGGTTCCCCTTGGTCCCTAGTTGTGCATTGTACCTTTTTTGAACTGATTCGAATTCAAGATGGCCGACAGGCAGCCATCTTGGATTTTGGAAGTAAAAGTTTGTTACTGCTATTTCTTGGAAAGTACTGGATGGATCTTTCTCAAATTTCATATGCAGGTTCCCTTTGGTTCCAAGTTGTGCATTATACCTTTTTGGACGGATCTGAAATCAAGATGGCTGACAGGCAGCCATCTTGGATTTTGGAAGTAAAATCTTGTTACTGCTATATCTGAGGAAGTACTGGATGGATCCTTCTGATATTTCCTAGATATTGGTTTCCCTTGGTCCCTAGTTGTGCATTGTACCTTTTTTGGACTGATTTGAAATCAAGGTGGCCCACAGGCAGCCATCTTGGATGTCGACAGTAATACAGCACAAGCATATTGTCCATTATCCATCTGTAACTGACTGCTATCTAATAATACTTTGGGATCTTTTTCAAATGATATTTGCTAATAGGTGCTTAATAAAAATATCTTGTGCCATCATTGAGTACATTCAATGAAGACCAGTTCATGAACATTTACAACACCTGTAACAAACAAAAAAAATAAACAAATCTTCAAGAACTGAAAACAGATCCTCAAATGGTGGGCGCCAAGATCCCTCTGGGATCTCTTGTTACAGACATGCTGTATCCTTACATTTTCCTGTAGATTTTTACAGACATGCTGTATCCTTACATTTTCCTGTAGATTTTTACAGACATGCTGTATCCTTACATTTTCCTGTAGATTTTTACAGACATGTTGTATCCTGTAGATTTTTACAGACATGCTGTATCCTTACATTTTCCTGTAGATTTTTACAGACATGTTGTATCCTTACATTTTCCTGTAGATTTTTACAGACATGCTGTATCCTCCCATGACTCCAGTCATTACTATCCTGGTAGGGGTCAGTTGTGTTGGAGTTCTTAATGCCAGCATCATGGGACATTCAAGGTAAGTGAGACTCATTAAGCAAGGTCACCTGAACGTTTACTTGGATTGACCTAGATTTACACGTCAGGTGTTGTCATTGAAGCAGAAGATGTTTACTCTTCCAGAACACAAAAAACATCTTCTGCTTCAATATATTCACAGTGTAGCAGAACAGAGAGAAGTCAGCTTCAAAAGTTCTCTAACACAACTTTTATTTAATGACACATAGGTTTACACCAGTTAATATATCATACACACAATGTGTATCAGTGTTTTGTACAGTGCAATGAAACTCAAGTGTTCTGGGGTTTATTTGTGAGCATGCATTTCAAGCTGATGCTGATGGCAATATCTAGTATACCCTCTTAGATCCAGTCATGTTTATACTTGTAACATATATAGGATCTTACTCAATTTTCCTTTTCATATGGGAACACATGTTATGAGTAATTTTCAGGATGAATGTCAAGAATCTTTTATCAGATGGAAACAGATTTTGCATTCTTTTTGTCACATAATTGATTATTCTATGTCAAACGTGAAACCCTGTCCGTTCTACATCTATAGTGTCCATTGTTCTGTCACAATACAACTGGGAATGTATAAATGTATTATCTAAAGTGAAAGCACATTAAGTTATATCACACATGTGTAATACACAAAAATATTTGGTATATTCACTGAATAAGAAGGTAATCGTGTGATAAATACACGTATTTTCAACAGTAGACAATTACACCTGAACATATATATAAAATCATTGCTGTTGATACACAGTTACGCCTGTGATATACTATACTCATTGATTGTTAATTATTGAGGATTGTGAATGATAATATAGGAAAGGTCAAAGGTAATCACCAGTGTTACTTTTTTTAGTATCAACTAATGCAGGTAAGACTCGCACAATGATTCCAATATTGTTATGGTAAATTTGTACTCGGCGTACCTTTTTGTATATGACCAATATGTGATTATCATTTCAATGTTTTTTCAATGACGTAGCATGAAAAAAAATATTTACAGTATTCTATACTAAAATGCACTTTTTGTTTAAATGCATAATAAACCATACTAGGGATTAGAAAACTGCAGTTTGAACATATTTGTCGTGTACTGAGCCCCAGAGGAAAACATACATATACAGATCAGATTCATTAGTCATAGCTTCAATCTCTGAAATAAAAACGTCGGTTTTCTTTGATTTGATGTGTTGTTCAGAAATCTGATTGTGAAAATTTGTAAATTGGCACTTCTTACATTCAAAGTAAGATTGAATCACCTTGACCTTTTGACAGTCATACTTTTTAGTAACATCATTTTCTTGTCATGTTGGGGTCAGTTAAGGTCATTCACATCAGAGTTAATTTTCCTTGTGTGTACTAACACAAATAGATGATAAACTTTGACATCTCAGATTGTTTAGAATAGGTTTTGATTGTAAAGAATTTTATTTGTTTTCCGCAGGATTTTATTTGCTGGTGCCAGAAACGGACACGCCCCCATGATATTAAGTACGTTACACATCAGATTCCTGACCCCTTGGGCAGCCATCATTGTCATGGTAAATATTAAAGCACAATTGATAGAGTATGTATGTCAAGGCACATCACTGTAATGTATTTTTGTGGGGCTTAAATCTTTTTTTAAAATAAAATGTTAATTTGTAGGCACTTGGTTTTGTTGATGAATAATTCTCACTGAATAAATTCAAAATAAATAGACAATATTTGAATTATCTCTTAATCAGTGAATATTTTAACTTGTTCATGAAAAGTATTAAGAAAATTTACAATATAAAACCTCCATGGAATGTACTGATTTGATGGTCTTCATGTCCGGGGTGGAGGCAATGATGACCTCTATTCTTTAGCCCCCGGACAGCATATTTGCATAATTATTTCTGTTACTCTTAGAAATTTTGTGAAAGCTGTTCTTTCCTAGAGTAGGACCATACATGGTACTAGAAAGTTTGTTTTTTCATCATTAATATTTTTTACAGTTTCATCAAAACGTGATTAAAAAGGATATTCTGTAAAACCATATAGTTTCATGGGGCTCAAATTTCATAAATTTAAAAAAAAAAAAAGAACAAAAAAGTCATTTTGCGGACACTTGGTATTATGGATGACTTTACCACAATAAATATACGTATGTTTATTGTAACAGTTTGTAGACATAAGAGTTCGTGGATTAAGGGTACCCCCAAAAATCAATAAAATAAATCCCCTTCAAAAATTAATGGTTTGACAGTAATTTTCATAGAGCAGACTAATGTTTTCTTTAATCATTGAAAGCATTTGTTTTTCGCAATAGCAAAAATAGGTCAAACAGATTCCATCAAAGAAAAGAAGTTGTGGTATTTACTGTGGAAATTACTATCTTTTTCCTATTGAGTTGTGATATCAGTGAGGCAAAAATTCAATTTTAGCTGAATGGATAGAAATGTTATATTTGTAAACCAGAGCCTGAGGTATTGAAATGAACAACTTCTGTTACACAGGTAAAAATCAAATTTTGTAAGAGGTTTGTAAAGGGGAATAACTCTAGCAGCTTTGGATACAAAGGAGAAAAAAAAGCTGTATGTTTTTCCTTCACTCATCTTTTCGATTTCACCATCATTTATAAAGTTTAGTAGAATTTGATGGTGATGTGTCTGTTTGTTACAGAGTGCATGGGCCTTAGTCATGTTAGTGACTGGAGGACTGACAACCTTTATGGAATTTATTCAGGTTTTCTCCACCATCCTCAGTATATTTGTCATATCTGCTCAGCTGTATTTACGTAAGACACAGCCAGATATCAACAGACCATTTAAGGTATGTCAGGTCTTCATCAGTGTGTGGGATTAAACAATTTTATTAGCAGGACCTTCACTACAGATAAAGATGTTTTTATATCAGTCTCTCTGGATGATACTCAGTAATTGAACTTTATACACAGTACAAATATTAAAGCTTTCCACTCATAAACAAAATGATTTATTCATGAAATGTAACCAACAAATAAGACCACATGTTATGTTTCCTTGTCTGTTCAAGACTGACCTTGTTGCTAACTATTTAAAGCTAACCTAGTGAAGATTTTTTTCAGACTAACCTCGTTAAAACTGTTTTAAGCAAAGTAGATTAAAACTGTTATATGCTAAATTAATGAAAACTGTTCCAAGCTGACCAAGTGAAAATTGTTTCAAGCTCTTTCAAACTGACCTTGTAAGCTTGTTACAACTTTGTATTGACTGTTATAGACTAACATAGTCAAATCTACTTCAGCCCAACTTAGTTCTGTTTGTTGCAGGCTAACCTGGTGATGGCTGTTACAGTACTTGCTGTCAATGTGATGCTGTTAATTATTTGTGTAATTGCTGCACCTTCAAGAATCGGTCTTGGTATCGTAGTGTGGTTCACAAGTCTGCCAGTGTATGCAGTGTTTGTTAAATGGACTTCAAAACCCAAAGGATTTCACAAATTAATGGGTGAGTAACAAGAAATAATGAATTAATGGATAAGTACCTGGGAATAGCAAATCAGTGGATGAGTACTGAGGAATAGAAAAATAATGGATGAGTACCAGGGAATCACAAAAAAGATAGGTGAGGATGCGGAATAACAAGTTAATGGGTGAGTATGGAGAATAAAAAATTAATGGGTGAGGATGGAGAATAACAAATTAATGGATGAGTATGGAGAATAACAAATTAATGGGTGAGTATTGAGAATAAAAAAAATTAATGGGTGAGTATGGAGAATAAAAAATTAATGGATAAGTATGGAGAATAACAAATTAATGGGTGAGTATGGAGAAGAACAAATTAATGGATGAGTATGGAGAATAACAAATTAATAGGTCATGTTTGGGGAATAGCTTAATTGGTGAGTATTGAGGAATATCAATGTGTGAGTGCAGGGGAATAATAAATTGATAAATGAGTAGTGGGAATATGGAATTAATAAGTGGGTGTTGTGGAATAAATTAATTGTTGATTACCAGGGAAAAACAATTCAGTGGATGAGTACTAGGGAATAATCAATTAATATGTGAGTACCGAAGACTAACTTATTATTGAGTGAGTACCAGAAAATTACAAATTGATTGGTGAGTACTGAGAAATTACATATTAATGGATGAGTACCTTAGCTGATATCTTTTTTATGTCAATTTTGTATCACACATGCTGATTTATTGTTGGGTACATGACCATCTCTTGACTTTATGTCTAAAGTCATCTTTTGCAGATTTTGGACTTTGGGGAATTTTCAAGTATAGGAAATCTGATATATAGGTCAAATGTCTTTCTTTAGTCTGTATCTTTTTGTAGTATTATTGTTTTCATAGAGAAAATTAAGCAAAACATTTTAGGGGAAATTCATGCAGATATGAATTATGTATCAGAATTTCTGTTGGTATTTTATTGGTAATCTGAAATGACATTGATTTCTATTTTCTTATAATTTGGATCTCCACTCCCAGTTTTTCAAATTATTTCTTTCAAACTTTTTTGACATTGCAAGTGTACATGAGTTTTGTTTTCTTGAACGGTAATTTGATTTGAATATTTGTAAGAATTACTGTCTCTTGTTGGGTTTTTAATGTTAATCTGTCTGGAGATTTCCTCTCTCAATTTTCAATTAGTATGCTTAATCACAACAACAAGAAGTTATGATTAAGTACAAATCAATTGGATTCAACATTTTTGCATTTTTGAACATCTTTTTAAACAGAGATCTACTTTCTCAGTTTTGACCAATTTCTTTGAAACTTAATAAGCTTTAAAATCACAATTTGTTATTTTCTTCCTATGAACAGCATTTTGATTCGGCAATTTTTCAGAGAATTCTTCTGATTCAGTTTTTAGTTAGTTTTTTGCCAGTTTTCAACCAAACTCATTAAGGTTTAGTGTGCTTTATTTATCATTAAAACATATACCACCATTTACGTAATAGTATTGTTTGTTTTTGATACATAGATCATGAATATTTCGTTTGCATGGTACAAGTGTATAACCTGCCTTATTGTTCTTTCTTACATCTTTTTTTTATCTTGTTACAGCAAAGATAACCAACAGCTTACAGAAAGCGCTTGTGCTGGGAAAGTCGGCATGATGGTATCAGCAGTACCTTACAGAAATCTTAAATTTTAGGATAACCTGAGTAAAGTTTCATTTCAAAATATGTTTAAAGAATATCAAAGGTGTGTTCATGTATAGTTGTAGAGCTGATTTCCATTTCTACAGCTGTTAAACTTTGTGATATATTAGATATACATTGAAGTGATTGATATTTTGCTCTGTACCTACTATAGTTTTTAACAAATATAAACTGTTGTTTCCATACTCTGCTACCAGCAAATACCTGGTAGTATGTTATGTCAGCATTTGATTAATATGCATTTTTGATGACTGTTCATGTCTTCTTCTTTCTTTCAATCCATCATTATTTAGTAAAAAGCTGAATTTTTCCCTCCATAATATTATGATACTATGTTTTTGAGGTAGGTATTCTTTATTGGTCTAACATTTATTTTTTGAAGCTATATTGTAAAATATATCTTTTTCATGCTCCTGGAAAATTATTGAGGGAGCATATAGTTGCTGTCATATCCGTCCATCGGTCCATTCGTCTTTCTGTCCATCTTTTCAATGGGTACTTTCATATTCAGGGCATAATTTTGCCCACATTTAAGCAAGGATCATAAAACTTTATGTATACATTAGTTATACTACGACAATGTACAGTGTACCAAATTCAGGGGCCTCAACTCTCGATTACAGAATTATTGCCCTTTGTTAAAACTATCATGTCCAATGTATAACTTTGCTTGCATTGAAGGTAAAATAAATAAACTTGGTTATACATTGATCAGACAAAGACAGTGTGCAGTGTACCAATGTTAGGACACACAACCCCTTAATTACACAGTTAATGCCCTTTGTTAAAATTTTGTGTCTGGAACATTACTTTTGCCTGCATTTAAACCAGGATATTGAAAAGTGATGTATACGTCAATCATACAATAGGGCCCTTGACCACACAGCACAGTTATTGCCTTTTGTTAAAAATTTTGTGTCATGATAGAGCATTGCTTGTATTAAAAGTAGGCGCTTAAGCTTGGTCATATTAAGAGACTGTGCAGCATTCCAAATTTAGGGCCTGTAATCCCTTAATCACAGAGTTATTGCCCTTTGATAAAATTTTGTTTCCAATAAAATCATGTTCAGGGAGCATTCATCAGTTTTACTTATGCTCTTGAATTTCTGTGTAGCTGGTTATTTTTCATTTTTTCGCTGTACATTAAGATGATTGTAAAAATAAAATCTGTGATATAATGAGATGTACTTTTACCTCCAGATCAGGAATTTTTAGCCCACGATTGTCAGATATTTAAATCACCCTACATCATTGGTCTGTGGTCTATCTGCCTGTCTGTAAACAATTTTTGTTATCACTATGTGTTAAGAAGTACTGCATGGATTTCATATGTAGGTTCTCCTTGGTCTCTAGTTGTGCCAATTTAATTTTATAACTGATCAGGAAAACAGTACGGCTGACAGATGGCCATCAAGGATTTTGACGTTGCAAGTTTGTTATTGCTATTTCTTGAAAAGTACTGGATGGATCTTTCTTAAATTTCTTATGTAGGCACCCCTTTGTTCTTTGTTGTGCCCATTCGATTTTGGGTGTGATCAGAAAAACAAAAAAAGTCCGACAGACTGCCATCATGGATTAAAGTTTGTTATCCCTGTTTCTTAAGAAGTGCTAAATGGATCTCTCTCAAATTTCATATGTATGTTACCCTTTATCTCAGGTTGTGCCCATTTGATTTTGCATCTGATCAGAAAGACCAGATTGGCGGCCATCTTGGATTTTGACTCTGTAAGTTTGTTATCGCTATTTCTTGAGAAATATGGCATATATCTTTCTCATGTATAGATTCCTCTTTGTACCTAGTTGTGCTTGTTGGATTTTGGACTGATCATTGAAAAACATAATGGCTGACAGGCAGCCATCTTGGATTTCACCAATTAAAGTTTTGTTATCCCTATTTCTTCAGAAGTACTGCATAGAAATATTTCAAATTTCATATGTAGGTTCCCTTTGGTCTGTAGTTGTGCCCATTATGTTTTGGGACTGATCAGGAAAAAAGCAAAATTACTTATAAGCAACTATCTTTGATTTGGCAGGTAAAGATTATCATTGCTATTTCTGTAAAGGAATGATCAAATTCCTTATCATCAAGAGCAAAAACAGAGAAGAGAAAAGTAGGGCAAAGATCCATCTTTCAAATAGCGAATAAAAATCAAACAATGGTGGTGTCAAGATCCCTCTAGGATCTCTTGTTAAGGACTATTATCATCCAAGTGAGTATAATAAACATATTCTTTTGAAGAGTTCTCCTTCTCACCTAAGATTGATTTTAGATGTAGAGTTAAGAAGCTTTCCCTGCTGGGCAAATAGTCATATTCACTACTGTTGACTGGCTGTTTCACAATTTCCCAAGCACAACAGTTTTGTAGTGATAAGTATGACATTGTAGATTTGACACAACAATTTTGTAGTGATAAGTATGACATTGTAGATTTGACACAACAATTTTGTAGTGATAAGTATGACGTTGTAGATTTGACACAACAATTTTGTAGTGATAAGTATGACATTGTAGGTTTGAGTTGGCGATGAAGTGTGTATTATTTTATACTATAACACAGTGGTTAATAATCACATTGGAGATTATCACTCCATACTATGATCATAGTTTGTTTATCAATGTGTTATTCTGCTGCTAAACTTTGCTTCGATTATGAAATTTGTAATCACACCACCAAAGAAAATTTGTTGACAGAAAGTTACATTGGTTATATTTGTTTCTAATACATGTACGTTAACAAGGAGAGACAAAAGTACGATAACAATTTGTCTACCTTAAGGCTTTGCTAAAGTTTAAACATGTAAATATTATACCCAGGCAGTATTTCTTTGTTGTCCCTATATGATCATATGATTTTATTTGAAACTTATTATGCTAAATCACCATGACTTTGTGAATGGCTGTACAATTGAACTGTATTTGGAAGTTACTGTCCCATATTGTTTTCAAGATGTTAATGTTAATTTTGTCCCCAGATCTTCTCTCTCAGTTTTCAACCTTATACTTTTAAACATGGTAGACTTAATCGCCATGAGATGAAGTTGAGTTTTCCTGAATGGCAATGTGATAAATGTATATTGTAGAGTTACTGCCCCTTGTTGTTTTCGTAATGTCAATCTTGTCCTGAGATCTCTCTCCGTCTATTTCTTTCTAAGTTGGTAGACAAAATTATCACAACATGAAGTTGTGTTTTCTCTGACAGCAATGTTATTCCATTTTTTTTTGTAGAGTTACTGCCCATTGTTGTTTTTATAATGTTAATCTTGTCCTGAGATCTCTCTAAATAGCAGACATTAAAACTATGATGTTGATTTTTGTTATTGCCCTTTGATTTCTAGCATTTTTATTTTGAAAGAAGATTACTTTCCTCAAGATATAACACTGTCTTTTTTTCAATGACGATGAGATTTTACAATTTTTTGAAGAGTTATTGCTCTTTGTTTTTTAAGCATTGTTTATCTTGGACAGATCCAACAGGGTATTCAATAGAGATCCTGAGAATGTGGTAAACATAATAACAAAATAATGAATGCTCAGCATTAGTTCCTGGATATCCAGTATCCTTTGTTCTGTTACTTCATTTTCGTGTTTTTATTCTTTGTTTGACATAGGACAGGTGTACATTGTTCTGCTCTGCAGTACTATTGCTTCAGACCTTATCACTGTGTACTTGTTTTTTTCTGTTTGTGAACTTGATTTATCAATGCTAGTTCTCTTGTTAAATAAGGATAGAGGACTCGTATCAAGTTTACATCAGGGTGACAAACACGACCTGTTGAGGAACCATAACCAGGTTACTTGTGAAATCTTAGTGTCTTGTATTTAGATATGTGATATCATAGGAAGTCATGTAATATCATCCTGCAACATTGACAATCTAATATGTATATTGTTATGTTTTTTATTTGTTTTTTGTTTTTGTTTTTTTGTTTTTGTTTTTTCATAAGAAGTGGAATTCTAAATTATGAATAAGTACTATGCTTTTTTATATTGACTTAATGTTCATAGTATTAGGTATTAAGCCTTAGTGATTTCATTTTATTATTGAAAATATACAATATGGAATTTATTGAAACTAAAAATCTTAAACAGCATCATCTACTTGTATAAATGTTAATGTTGTTTGTTGTATACATTGTATTATACAGAAATTATATAAGTTTTCAAATATTCAATTAACAGGATCTATAAGAGAAAACTAACATATTATAGCATGAACTGGTTTGGTGCTTCAGATGTCATTTGTCTGTTGTGATGATTAGTGAAATATTGTGTTGTTTTAAAACATTGTTGATCAGTGACTTTTAAAACAGTATGCTGAATATTGTTTTTTTAATTGCTGGTGAAAATTGTTATTGTCTGGTATTTTTTAATCATGTACTTGGTAAGTATTACAGAAATATATTTGATGAAATATCTATATGTGATGTGTATATTTTTGGTGTTTTAACATGTTTATGAAGGTTTTATAAAGAAGAATCTATTTTTCCTGAAAAATCATTAATTTTCAATGGGATTTTATTTTCGTTGATTTTGCAGTTTTGTAGTTATTTCCAATTTATATGTCTGTGTAGTGTTAAAATAAGTATATGTAGACTTATTGAGTTACATAATGTATATATGTCCATAAAATCTGGTGTCCAAAATATTTTGAAAAACCATGAGTGGAGTTTCTTAAAGGACATGATTGTACTCTATGTTGAAATATTTTGCAAAGTTGAGACTAAGTGAGATATTGTATGAACAGCAATGGTTTGTTCTCACAATTCATTCATGTTATTTTACATTCAGTATAAACTCCCAGAAACAACTTACAATAATTTAATAAACAATATGTTTTTCAAAACTGATGAGGTGACTGTGTAGTCAACAAAACGTCAAACTGGTTATGTTATAAAAAAAACTTAAATTCTATTGTTATTACCAACCTGAAGAAAATGTTCTGAAAAATGTTGAAACAATGATTGATTTAAAGTATTTGTATATTCTGTAAGATAACCGAGGCAGTACCATGAATTGTTTAACTTTTTAGTCCACCACAAATCCCCCTACGTTTGTGGTCGGTGGTCCATGGCCCGTCCGTCCGTAAACAGTTTTAATTATCGCTATTCCTTTAGAAGGACTGGATAGATCATCCTCAAATTTCATGTGTAGATGCCCTTTGGTCTCTAGTTGTGCCCATTTAATTTTTGGACTGATTAGAAAAACAAAATGGCCATCAGGTGGCCATCTTAGATTTTGACTTTGCAAGTTTGTTTTTGCTTTTTCTTGAGAAGAACTGGATGGTTCTTTTTTCAAACTTCATTTGTATGTTTCCCTTTGTACCTAGTTGTGCCCATTTGATTTTGAATATGATCACCTTGGATTTTGACCTTGAAAGGTTGTTATCACGATTACTTGAGAATACTGCGTAGATCTTTCTCAGATTTCAAGTTTATGTTCCTCTTGGTCCCTAATTGTGTCTATTTAATTTTGTTTCTGATCAGAAAAAGATAATGGCTGACAGGCAGCCATCTTGGATTTCGCCTAATAAAGATTTTTATCCGTATTTCTTAAGAAGTACTGAATGGATCTCTCGCAAATTCCATATGCATGTTCCCTTTGGTCTGTGTTTGAGCCTATCATCACTGCTGTTTCTGTTTAAATTTCTTATCATTAAGAACAAAACCAGAGAAGAGAAGAGAAAAGAAGGGAAAAGATCTGACTTTCAAAGAGTAAATCAAGGTCAAACAATGAATCTCTTTTTATTTCTCTGATCTTCATATTGAAAACTGATAACCTCTCAGGTTAATGATCAGTATGTTTAAAATTCTTCTATTAAAGAAGTAAGATAAAGAATATACCAGTATGTGTTGGTGTTGATGTGAAAAAAAAACAATATTGCAATTCATAGTCAAAATTTTGCTCGTATTACACTGTATGTTGTAATTTCAGTATTTAATGAAACATGTACACATTTTATTTCATGAAATAATTAGTGTTTCAAATATATGTCTAGATATATATATTCTAGACCTTGTTATTCTTAAGTGGTTTTTAGCTCGCCTGGTCTGAAGGTGAGCAGTACAGGCCCCATGGGGATCTTGTTGAAAAATAATAATAAATATGCTTTGATTAAACCGTTTGAAGATCTGACGTTCTTACTGGGCTGGGCTGTGCTTTTCAGGAAGCTGAAATTACGAACCATCCTGTGCTGTTATCTTTGGTCAAGTCACTGAATCCCAATCCAATCTTTCTGTATGGCATGTAATGGGCCTCCTGCATGTTGTTCAGTGAGGTAGATGCTTGTTGTTTTATTGGATGTTTTAAAGCTAGACATTGCTAGAAATGAACATTGAAATCATCAAAGAAATAAACAATGATTAGGCTAAGTTCATTGACTAACATGCAGGCATTATGCTCGCATATATGTATATTAAAGGCATATAGAATTAAACTTTATTTACAATATTTCGAAACAAGTTAGTTTGCGAAACAAATTGTTTCGTCTTACACTTATCACTCTTGTTGGCCCCGATGTAAGTGTGTGAGGGTGTCTTACAACGGAGAGAAGAAACCGGGGAAAACCCACCTTGGTCAGGCAATTGTATGTATGTTTGAGGAATCGAACCCAGGACAACTAGGTAATTGTGTTACCCGACCACCCATGTACAACTCTAGTCAGTTGTCCAGAGCTCCATATTATAAGTTGTTGGATCTTTTGAAAATATTTCCATAGTTTTGTTATGCTCTTCAAAAACTTTCGAGGAACATGTACAGGCGCCGCTTGTTCAACCGTCTTTCCGTCTGCCCTTTGTATCTGGTTTATAACTTTGCTTAAAGGTAAGCAAGGATCATGAAACTTGGAGAGTGCATGGGTCATGCTACAACAATGTGCAATGTACCAAATTCAATCCCTTTATTACATAAGTATTGCCTTTCGTTAAAATAAGATGTCTGGAGCAAAATTCTTAATTACTTGCATTTAAAGTAGGGTTATGAAACCCAGTGAATACGTTTTTCATAATAAGTCAATATGCCGTGTCCATCTTAGTTGCTTAGTTATTGTCCTTTCTTAAAACTTTTGTGTATTTTTGATTGCTTATGTTTAAACTAGAAAAATGAAACATGTATACATTTCTCATACTAATAGGATGTACAGTGTACCAAATCAGGGTCTGCAACCCCATAATTACAGAATTGTTGCCCTTTGTTATAATCTTGTGTCTAATAAAGTTGTTTCTGGGAGCATTCAACAGTTTCACCGATCCTCTTTTGTGTGTAAGTTTTTGGGTTTTGGGCTTTTTTGAAAAAAATACATTGAATTAGTGAGGAGAAAGGTCAGGTGTTCTGGAAGTGTAAGCGTCTTAAGTTTCATCGACAAAACTCGCCATGTAAATTTTGGTCACTCCATGTAAGTAATATCACGCTTTCTCAATTTAGAAGTTCAGATGTCCTCGTGAAATTATCATGGGGATCTACTCAACAGTTTAACGAATATGTTCGGAATCGGACTGACCTAATGTCATATAGAGATAGTACATTTACATTTACAATTTGGAAAAAAAATCGACAATAAAAGTTGATCAAACTATTCTAAAAGAAATAAATACTCGTTTTGATCACTTATGAAGACAGAAACAAAATGGTATTTTCAAAATGTTTTCGTGAAAAGTCCCCCTTTTAAATATACATTTACATTTCCGGTTTGTTTTCCCTTATGCGTGTCATTTGAAATATCTGGTTTAAAAATGCAGTTTGTACACTAGTAAACCACAAAAATAAAATAAAATTTTTGGGCGAACATGATAATTAACGGTAACGCCCATGACAAATATAAGTTTATGATCAATTAGTTGTGGTTGCTGTGACCAGAAATAAAAACGATGCGGCTGTAGAGAGCTAGCTTTTGCTATGTTTTATGACACCTCTTTTAAGCATTGCGCTGAAAACAAAGAAACTTTTCCACAATTAAGCACATTTTTATGCTCCCAAACAATATTGGAATAACGTTTAGTGTTTACCCCCACTCCGTTCGTACGTCCGAAAACATTAAGTTATCATTAAAACTTGGCATTTGTGTTCACATTGGACATTACTTTACTGCTGTGTCATTTGTAGGTCAGAGTGACCTATATTCTATGTTTGATTTCGACATGGAGGCATGCACGTGTTCCACATATACACATGCTTATGTAGAAACCACATACATTGTGTATATATATATAATATGCACATAGCAAAATTATGATTAAGCTAATAAAAAGCTGGCGGTCATAGGCGAATTGGGTTATTATCAAATTTTGGAATGAAAGTTGCAAGTTGTGAAAAATTAGAACTGCTTATTGAAGAGTCACAAGTTGAAAGTACGAGCGATGTCGACAAATACCTAAATAAGGTCTCTGGTACTGAGATGTGGTAAGTTGTGGTTATTGAGAAAAACAAGTTGGAAAGTGCGAACCCGGGTCAATTTTTTAGAAACACTACAAAAGTTGAGAATTACATTGAGAAAAGTTACCCGAGTCGCACGAAAGTATTTTTTTCATGTATAACACGAATATGATAACTTAACTCTGTGAGAATTTCATGTAAAGCGTTAGGCCATGATGTGTAAATAGTTATTAGGAGTGAAAATAGCAACTATGTGTTACACTGTTATTAACAGTACACATACTGAAACAATCTCGACCGTCAATTTCTAGTCTGGGTCTGCGAGAAAAATTTCTCACTTCACGAGGTATCAACACCAACTGTTGCCAACAAAGTATTTGTTAGTACTTGTGCTTAATACTCCTCAAATTTAAAAGTTGTGTGATACGCTGTTGCATTAAAGATGGCCGCCATGGTAGCCATCTTGAGAATATTACTATTTATTGTTAAATCTGTTGATGCCGTGGATTTAGATTGATATCAATTAGGTCTGAGGATGAAATTGATATTAACAAGGGGTGAGAATGAGATTGATATTAATTAGGGGTGATGGCGAGATTGATTCTTCGGAGAAAGTACTGAAGATATTTTTCTGAGTACGGAGAATTAAACGGGTTAGCCACATTTCCGGTCGAAGCGAACGCGCCGTTTTACACAACATGGTGGTGACATTGACATGTGAATCGACGAAGAGCGTGAAGTTGTGGTAATTGAATTTAAAGTATCAATGTATTATTGTGTAGACTAAACACTTTTGTATTACTTAACACTGCTGTACTTGTATTTTTTAGATTTTATCACAGCCCATTCACAGTAGATTTTTTTATGGGGACACGAATGTAATTTGTTAAATGTAAAATGAGACTATATAAGCGAAAGATTTTGCGCTTTTGAAATTAAGCTTCTGGAGGTTATGCAGTTGTTTGTACTCCGTAAACTTTATAACAAATTAAAAAAGATCACATTCGTCGGTTGATGTCCACACAGACACCAGCCTCGTCGGTCAAAACACTAGTATACGTGTTTTGACAGACGAGGCTTGTACATACAGTATCATGCCAACAAGTACCTATGATCTTATAACTGTAGTAGGATTAAGAGCCTCAACACAAGAGGGCGCTGCCTCCACTCGCGTTGTATTCTAAGTCGAATATTGTCAACAAGCAACACCCAGTCATGTCTACTCCTACTACCCCAGGTTCATGGTGTTAATGGCATATAGTGAAATGACCACCAAAAGAAGTATTTAAAGTTCAACAATAAATAACTATGATGATATTTACAGCGAATGAATAAACATGAGGCTCTCAAGTATATTCATTAGTCCTAAAGATGGACAATCTCAGACAGGTCAATATAGACCCTTAATTTAGCACTATAAACATGCATGTAATAGCAAAATGTCAACTGGTCTATAGATATGTTATAAGATTCTAGCTAAAGCTAGATAATATTAGTAGAACTTGTGTAAAATGTAACTACTAGTATGCCCCAAGGAAATAACCACTGCAGTGTCCCCAAAGTATGTAACAAATGTGTAGTACTATCACAAAATACTGTGGATGTGCCTTGGGATACCAAGACATCAACATTTATATATCAATCTCCCTCCCATTGTAGAGGTGTTCCCACTGCTTAACTCAGCAGGGGTACATGTATGCAAATGACCACCCGGCCCACAACCTTCACTCTATCAAAACTACCCTACATAAATAAGGCCAACCCCCATTCCCTGACAGGTACAAGTATCAGCTTACAGTCATCTATATAATATAAAAGTTTAACCATCCCACTGAAAGAACAGTGCAAGGAAAGTATTAAGAGAGCAGCGCTCTCATCCTACTGTCAGGACGGAGTAGTGAGGAAACAGAGGGGTTGTCCCACTCACAGGCAGAATGGAATTCTAAGTAGAAAAGAACATCTCGCTGACGAGACGAAGTAAGGAGGTGAACCTCACCTGACAGTGTATAGTAATCAGCTGTCGACTAGAAGTCGAGAGAGCAAGTACCCGAATATTATCGGCTTTATAGACCCAAAATAATCTCTTACCAGGAGATTCCACTATCAAAATCCTACAAAGTCAGTTAACATAAGGAAACTGCTTCCGACAACATGGCAACGAAATAGGAAAACGAACAGGTACAGGGTACCTTGTTACAAAATACCAGAGTTATGAGCT
Organism: Ylistrum balloti; assembly: GCF_031769215.1. NCBI lineage: Eukaryota > Metazoa > Mollusca > Bivalvia > Pectinida > Pectinidae > Ylistrum > Ylistrum balloti. The sequence goes on from NW_026782304.1 coordinate 286,735, forward strand.
TCCCCAATAACACACAGTATTACAAAATGGAACCTAGTGGTTAGAAATTAACCAAGCCAGCCAAGTGACTGTGTCACTGTATGCAAAAGTGTGTTTAACTCTAAATCTTGTATTTCACGCATACACAGCAGAATGTGACCAATTTCCCTGGCCTGCGTATAAGGTTAACATAAAACGATGTAAAACCAATAAAATGCGTGTTTGTGTTAATTTTTGAAATGCTGCAATGATTGTATCTTCTCTGCAATAACCTAAAAAAAATTGTAATGTGATTTACTAAAAACTCACTAAAGTGAGAATACAACTTCATTGATTACCTTGGATCTCTTCACACTGCTTGTCAAATAAATCAAATGTATAAGGTGATTCTACCTTTAAAATTGAGAGTTTCTTTCTCTTTAATTTCTAATCTTGCACTCTTGGCTCACAAGTTTGAGCATCAGTGAAATCCATGTTAAATGGGAATGTTTTAGCCCTTTATCATCAGATGGTGGTCTATTCAATTGCCCTACCTCTGTGGTCAGATGTACATTGTCTTTTCATAAACAATTCTTGTTATTACTATTTCTTTAGAAATACTGAATGGATCTTCTGAAATCTTGCATGTTGGTTTCCCTTGGTCCTAATTTTGGGACTTATCAGAAAAACAAAGTGGCTGACAGGTGACCATCTTGAATTTTGACAGTGAAAGCTATCAGTTTTCTTCAGAGGAATTTTCAAATGTCATGGAATTAAGAGCAAGACCAGAGGAAAGATAGAAAAGATTCAGCTGTTAGAGGCAAAGAATCCCTCTGGGATCCCATTTCACAGATAGTATCTTTTCTTGATCAAACTTAGCATAATGATAAGAAAACCCTGATGTGATATTGTGTTTATATTTCAGAGAAGTGTGAACAACAATGTTGAGCTTCAGCAAGCTATCGCCTGTGATGTATCGCCTGGTGGCTCGTCTTCCCATACAAAATCGAAGGCATGACAGGGTAAAAATTTCACATTTTAGTGTTATTATGTGATGCCAGGATAAAAACTTAATCAAATCTGTGTTCTTTCTATTAATAATTATTGTGCAAGAACCCTCACATAGGAGTTTAAAGTTAAGAAACATTTTAAATCTATTTTTGTGAAGAAGGCTTTGAATTGTTAAAGGTGAAAAGAGTAAAAAAAATTCCTTGTACAAATGAAAAACTTACTTGATTTGTTTACTTATCCTGGTAAGTATATGGCATTCAATTACAATTTTGTTGAAGGTAACAATTTCATTAACTTTTCGTTACATTTTCTTCTTGCTTTCAAAGTCTGATCATCAGAGATAGGATTTTGCTGCATGGTGACATATCTTGAAATTGTTTGTTCATTTCTGCATAAATTTTTGCATTAAAAAGTAAGTTACAGCCATTATTTAATACTTGAATTGTAACAGGAAAAAAAATGTATAACCATTTAATATTTTACACTCTTGTAAGGCACAGGATGGGAAATAATTGTTTTTTTTTATGCTCCCTGAAAATTTTCAGGAGAATAGAGTCACCACCTTGTCCATCCATCTTTTCATCCTTCCTATCTTGTCCGGAGCTTAACTTTGTCAAGTTATTCAAGTATCATAAAACTTGGTGTAAACATTGGTCATTCATGGCAATGTGCAGTGTACCAAATTCAGGGCCCAAATTTGTATTTTCGTAAGTTTTACCCATACTCTTTTTTTTTTTTTTTTTTTTTTTTGTATTTATGTCTTTCTTGTTTTAGGTTTTTGAGTACAGACAATTTTGTTGGACAAAGCCATCCTCTGAGGTTAGATTGAAATCCAGTGATGCAAACTCCAGTACAAGTCGTCATCAAAGTCATAAAGTAAACCAGCAGTCAAGGCCTCCAAAAAAAGTTACACTGCATCCAAGTGCACAAAAACTGGAATCAAAACAAAAGCAGAGTCCACGATACATACAGTCATCATTTGACGATACTTATATCGATGAATTAAAAAATCTTCACAGAGAGGATAAGGTTCCTGCCAATTACTCTTTGATCTATATAGACAAACTTCAGCGTAGGTCATTATTAATCAACACTGCATTAAAAGCTTGCTTGTGCCTTATAGAACTGGTGACATTACAAAGTTTTCATCGACAATGGAATACAATGATCAGTCTAGGTCAAGACCCATTCTCTATCTCATACCCAATGTCAATGTCCAGTTGGACATTCTTATTGACTGCGGTTTTGTCAGTTATTACCCCATTTGGCATAGCATTAATGCAAACAGATATCAGAAAACGTGTTCTTCGTATTTATAAGGAGAATGGTGAACAAGACAAATACATTGCTGTTAAACCATACTTGGTTTTCTGGACAAAACAGCAACATTTCACTGGTTCAGACATTAAATATATGGAGAACTGGGAGAAATCCTTGTATGGGTTACTGTCAGGAAATATCACCATTAAACAAACACGGTGTCGACTTTTACCAGAATGTTTCCAGGAACTTAGCGGGTACAATGAGTTTTGTGGATTTGGTCCAAAAAAATTTAAAGAATTAAAGTAAGAAAATTTGATATTGTATCTTGTTTTTAGCATAAAAAACTGAAACATCAACAGAACTGCATGTTTATACAGAGGGGCAGAACACCATACACCCATCCCATGAAATCCTAGATATATATCCAAAGATTTATTGCATTCTGATAAAATTACAAATATGGAAACAGTAATAAGGAGTCACAAGAGGAAAAATAGTGCTGTGTGCTTTGATGGTGAATTACTTTTCAAGAGATGGGTGGAAACAAATCTTGATGATCTTGAAATAAACACAAAGAACAATAATTCTGAAATAAATTCTGAAATATGATTAAATAAAAATGCTGTTCATAAAAACAATTTTGTGTCATAGTTTTAAAACACATAAATTTGAAAGAAATCTGTTAGAAAACTGACAAGATTTGGATTATAAAAACAGAAAGTATAAATCATAAACAACTGATCAAACTGCCTTTCAGGAAAACAACTTCACGTCATGGTGATAAGTCTACTTAGTTTGAGACAAGCCAGTTATAGGTAATATTGTAGTATACATGTGTAATTTTGGGTAATGGAAACTTAAGAAGGATACACCCCTAAACCATGTAATCTTGATATTTGCAAACATTCTGACAAAAGAAAGTGACAATACACAAGGAAATGTCCTGTGCCGAAATGTATTTTAGAAAAATATTTTGTCTACCACTTATGATGCACATCCGAGTGTAAGAAAGGTCTAGTAATCTCACCAGAACGTTTAGAGGTTTAAAAAAATTAACCTCAAACTGACAGATGGGTTTGACCAGGAGGATAGTGGAGAATGTGTAAGAGGAATGTTCAACCACCATAACAGCTGACTTCTATGCCTTGTAATATTGAAGGTAAATACTGGGGCCAAATATTACGTCCGCTGTAGACTGGTTTAGCTAACATAGGGAACTGGATTAGACAGGGGTTCTGTTCAGACAAGGATGATACTTACACAAGGAAGTGGATTAGACAGGGGTTCTGTTCAGACAAGGATGTTACTTACATAGGGAAGTGGATTAGACAGGGGTTCTGTTCAGACAAGGATGTTACTTACACAGGGAACTGGATTAGACAGGGGTTCTGTTCAGACAAGGATGTTACTTACACAGGGAAGTGGATTAGACAGGGGTTCTGTTCAGACAAGGATGTTACTTACAGGGAACTGGATTAGACAGGGGTTCTGTTCAGACAAGGATGTTACTTACACAGGGAAGTGGATTAGACAGGGGTTCTGTTCAGACAAGGATGTTACTTACACAGGGAAGTGGATTAGACAGGGGTTCTGTTCAGACAAGGATGTTACTTACACAGGGAAGTGGATTAGACAGGGGTTCTGTTCAGACAAGGATGTTACTTACACAGGGAAGTGGATTAGACAGGGGTTCTGTTCAGACAAGGATGTTACTTACACAGGGAAGTGGATTAGACAGGGGTTCTGTTCAGACAGGGATGTTACTTACAGGGAACTGGATTAGACAGGGGTTCTGTTCAGACAAGGATGTTACTTACACAGGGAAGTGGATTAGACAGGGGTTCTGTTCAGACAAGGATGTTACTTACAGGGAAGTGGATTAGACAGGGGTTCTGTTTAGACAAGGATGTTACTTACAGGGAACTGGATTAGACAGGGGTTCTATTCAGACAGGGATGTTACTTACAGGGAACTGGATTAGACAGGGGTTCTGTTCAGACAAGGATGTTACTTACACAGGGAAGTGGATTAGACAGGGGTTCTGTTCAGACAAGGATGTTACTTACACAGGGAAGTGGATTAGACAGGGGTTCTGTTCAGACAAGGATGTTACTTACACAGGGAAGTGGATTAGACAGGGGTTCTGTTCAGACAAGAATGTTACTTACACAGGGAAGTGGATTAGACAGGGGTTCTGTTCAGAGAGGGATGTTACTAACACAGGAAACTGGATAAGACAGGCGTTCTGTTCAGACAAGGATGTTACTTACAGGGAAGTGGATTAGACGGGTTCTGTTTAGACAAGGATGATACTTACATAGGGAAGTGGATTAGACGGGTTCTGTTTAGACAAGGATGATACTTACACAGGGAAGTGGATTAGACGGGTTCTGTTTAGACAGGGATGATACTTACATAGGGAAGTGGATTAGACGGGTTCTGTTTAGACAAGGATGATACTTACACAGGGAAGTGGATTAGACGGGTTCTGTTTAGACAAGGATGATACTTACACAGGGAAGTGGATTAGACAGGGGTTCTGTTCAGACAAGGATGATACTTACACAGGGAAGTGGATTAGACGGGTTCTGTTTAGACAGGGATGATACTTACATAGGGAAGTGGATTAGACAGGGGTCAAATCAGACGATGCAAGGATTCTACTCAAAAAAAGAACTGGATTAGTGAGATTCTGATCAGTCAGGGATTCTACTTAAACAAGGAAATGGCTTATTAAAGTTTCTGAACACAAGGATTTTACATAAACAGGTAACCAGAGTTCTGATCAGGCAAGGGTTCTTGTACAGTGAACTGGATTAGTGAGGGTTCTGATCTGACAATGATTTAATTACCCTGGGTTCCAGATTAGATGGTCAGATTTAGGCAGGATATGCAGAAATTGAACCAAACATATAGAAAGCTTATGTAGTTCAGGAGTCCACATAAAATGATGAGATTAAATGAAACAGAAGATAAACTCTCCATAGTTTTCTGTCAGATATCTTGGATAATACTGAAAGCAAATGAATATGTGCACAAGTGGATTCCAATTAAAGTCTTCCATATCAAAATCTGTTTCCCAGAGTATAAGGGAAATAAAAGAGGTAAGCCCTCTGTCCCACAGAGCCATTTAGGGGAAATAGGACAAATTCTTTTTAAACCTGTCTTCTGTGGAAACACCAGAGGTTTGTCCCTACTGGATCTGAAGCAGGCTTAGGTGGAAAAAAAAATCAATTTTTTATAATCATTTGGTCTGGGGCTGGAGTGGCAGGACCCTAATAGGGGAGATAAGCAAATACTTTGAAATTCTTCTTCTTCTATTATAATGCTAAAATTCTCTCCCAATTTTGTCTGTAACACCCCTTCATTCATAATTCAAACCAAGTCTGAAATATTTCCAATGGAAATTAAACAAATTATGCTCAAAAATCTAGTTTTCTTATAAAAACTATAGTAAATTTTACCCCCTAACCTCGGGGAAATGTGAGACCATGGGGCCATGAAATTCACATAAGATGCTTCCATTCATGAAGAGTATTTGGTTCTACCATATCTGAGTCTTGAGAAGAAGATTTTTGAAGTTCAAGTCAATTTGACCCCTTTTGACCCAACCCCTCAGGCCCTTGGCACTGTATTATTCACAATTTTGGGTCATCTAAAGCCAGGGAAGGTCTCTGCAAAATTTCATTGAAATTGGATCAGGGTTTTTTTTGAGATGGCTCCCACCATCGTTTGATCTTTGTTCTTTTAAAGTGGGAACTGTTCCCCTTCTCTCCTTTGATTTTGCTCCTATAATTATACAGATTTTGAACATTCTTATGAAGAAATAACAATAATATTCTTCCACTACCGAATCTATTATTGTTGCTTGTCAGCCATTTGATTTTTTCTAATCAGTCCCAAACTCACACAGGCACAACTTGGGATCAACGGTACCTACATATGAAATTTGAGAGATCCATTCTGTACTTCAAGAAATAGCAATAACAAACTTCCATAAGTTGAAATCCACGATTACCCCCTGTCTGCCATTTTATTTTTCCGATCAGTTCCAAACTCAAACAGGCACAACCAAGGTGAACCCTTCATTTGAAATAGAAGATCCATCCAGTACTTCTCAAGAAATTTATAAAAAAAATAGTTGTGTACAGAGTAAGGGCAATTTGAATAGCACATCTGATGATCATGGGCATGCACCCACCATTGTTGGATCTTTCCCTTCTGTTCTCTTCTCTCCTCTGTTGTTGCTCATATTGATAAGAAATTTGAACATTCATCTGAAGAAATAACTGCCAAATCCAAAATCAGTCCAAAAATCAAAACAGCACAACTAGTTACCAACATCTACATATAGAATTTTAAAAGGGTTCCTCCAGTACTTACCAAGAAATAGCAATAACAATTTTTTTATTGTCAAAATCCAAGATGGCCACCTGTCAGCCATTTGTTTTTCCTTATCAGTCCCCAAATTAAATGGGCACTACTAACTACCAAGGGGAACATCCACATGAAATTTCAAGAAAATAGCGATAAATTGTTTATTGATAGACGGACCACAGACATTGGGCAATTTGCACAGCCCACCACCTGATGATGACCTAAAAATATAGCCTTTACCATAATTACATTCTAAGGTAAAAAATAATAAAAAAACAAAAAAAACACAAAAAAGAAACAGTTTTAATCATTCTTATTTGTTACTGTTTGTTCCCAAGGATTTGTGACAGGAATTTCTTGGAATCCATGATAAAGTTCTCTGGTTTTAGGTGATGTTTCTGCCACCAATCTATCTTGAAATGCTCTGGATATCTCTCCGGATGTAACTTCTTGATGTCTGATTGTGAAAATACTTTCTGTTTTGTAGACATAAACTTGTATGGTTTGATCATAACATACTTCTTGTTTAAGCCATGGTTTTCTCTGTAAAGTCGTAATATACACTCCATGTAGGCTCTGCGGATTTTCATAAAACGCCAAATCCCATACATATACAGAATAAAGGAAACGACAACAATATATTGTATGTGTTGTGGTACTACTTGATGGTCAACCACACAAACAAAAGCCATATTCCCCATCATCCAACAAATACAGATTCTAGCTAATACACTAGTCACAGCAAAGCGTTTCTGTCTATAGTGTTCCGTTTGTGACACATTGTTATATATCAGAGTATACTGTATTGGATCTAAACCATCTAACTTGTATAGAGGAAGATGTCCACTTGTCTGTTTATGATATATATCATCAATTAGAGAATGTGAACTTTTCACTTTGGATTGAAATTCTTCCTGATTCCAATGCTTCACGTTAGTTCTTTTGTGATAAAGATCCTGTGATTCCCTCAAAGTTTTATTTTGACTAACAGATCTGTTTTGCTGAGCAGCTTCCCTCTTTGTTTTCATGTGAAATCCACAATAGGAAGTGTACAAACATGAAGCTGGAAAGTAACTCTGAAATAAAATGTTATATTTCTGATAAACTTTGCAAAAATTGTTTCAAGTTTTGAACATATTAAAGTTAAGATCAGCTGTTTGTTAAAACAGAAATGTTTAGCTGCATTTAACTGGAGTTAAAATTTGAAATCTTTAATAGAATAACTGTGAAACTTTAAAGAATCACTGCAATTACATGTAAAAGACAATTAACCCACCTATAATATCAACCTAGAAACTTGTACAAAAAGAAACTTGGGTCAAACTATTCCATCATCACTTCTTGAACAATATAACTCTTGGTCCAAAAAACTCAATATATGATCCCCATCATAAAGACAACTAAATAGAACAAATATGATAATTGTGTGACTCCTAGCTGCATGGTTTGGCAAAAGATATCTATGGTTAACCTGTCATTATGAATGTTAACATCTGACACTTATGTTATCACTTAATCATTGAGTGTAATACACTACAAAATCATATAAATGTATTTTAGTAGGGCCTAAGTTTTGTCATTTTTGAAAAAAATCACTCTTTTTGTTGACACTTGTTACTGTGGCTAAATATAGCGCAATTAATTTCCTTATTAGAAAATTGTAACAGTTTGTAGACAAATAAATCTGAGGATTAAGAATACCTACAAAATCACAGGAGCCTGTAACAATGTTTCTGGGGGATAAGGAAGTGTATTGTACAGTAAAATTCACTTGTGTCAAACACACATGAATCGAATACATCAGATGAGTCAAATGTTTCGTTCGGTCCCGATTTTTTCTCCTCTTTATCTTAGTAAATTAAACATGGATGAATTGAACACTGTTGAATCGAATACTTTGGTTGTGTCAAATATATTTTGTGGTCTGTCCCTTCTAAATCGTACAAAAAATTCCATGTTTGTGTCGAACATTCAGACACCACGTTGTCTCAGGTAAATTTTCCTGGTCGGTAACGAGTGTGATCGGTCAGCTGTAAGGGTGTCAACAGGCCGACATGCACAATGTAATTTCACAGTATCAATCCACCTAATCCTTTTGTTTATACAGGTGCACAGGTAATTATCTCATTTAACCAAGAACTATGCGATCAAACAGCTTTTGAAATAAAACATCTCATGTTTACTTTTTGCCCATGAGTTGTTGTTTTATTTGAGTGAAAATGTCAATATTTGAGTGGAAGTGTCAAAAGGGGCTATAAATTTGGGTGAAAATTCGGGATTTGTCATTTATTCCACACTCTCAATCAATAGTTTAGACTTTGATGGAGAATATTTGTCTCAATGATCCAAATACTATAAATGTGAGTACAATATGTGTACATGTATATTTTTAAGTATTGTTTTCACGAAGTACCCAGTGTAACGTGTGTCTTTTGTTCAATCTTGTATGCATTATCCACGTGCTTGTGACAATGATGATCACAGTAACTGTCATTAACCTACGATTTATTTGTATTTTGATAAAAAATAATTGTTTTTATAAAATAGAGATGTTGTCTTGTTCTTTTCATTAATACCTTGCTATCAGACATGATCGACTAAAATAGGGTCAGTTTAAATATACGATGTCTCGATTACAGGCGATAGACAAAAACACAGTTGAGTCAAACCATCGGATTTTAAAAATATTTTTCTGGACTCGACTGGGAAAAAAATTCTACCATAATTACTGTATATATTGATTATAATTGCTATTTGAATTATTGTAGTTTCGCCAATGCAATTAACATTTTTGCCAAATGTAAAATATTTCAGCATGAACAGAAAACTTAACAGCCATTTTTCTAATGTTTTACCTTTACTACCTACCAAAATTTTAAATTTCAGTCGGGTTAATAACAGATGCAGCTGGCCTACTTGTATCTCAGAAATATAGATTTTCTCAAACTTTGACAAAAACATCATAAGTAGTCAGTAAACGCCTCTTTGATTAGATTCCACTTATGTGGGTCATAATACCTGGGTCTGTGCTTGGCTCGAAAAGATGAGACATTTCTCAGAGACGCCCAAACGTTGAAGGCACCTGAGCATCTTTTTTCCCAAATCTGGTATGATGATAAATCAAACTATTCTCGTCTTGTAACAGTCACATCACTATTTCTGAAAACAAAAAGGACAAAAGTATTTTTAAATAAATACGATCACTAAAGGCTAGGTAAACACCTGTATATTAGCACGAGGAGTCTTATTGTGGGAGAAAACCAGAGTACGTAGGGAAACCCACTTACGCGTATTGCAATAAGTATAGACAGGTTACATCATGTTAAGACATGTAACGGGCGTTACTGTATCCTTACCATGTATCATATCTCAACAGCACCCTAGCTAACAGCAAGCGCAGGCTGACATGTGAGTAACCTTGGTTCGAAAACCGGAAATCCACCAATTTCAACTAAAGGTGCGTTCGTTTCTAAAGACATTTAGTTTTAACCACATCGATTCACGCCCTCGGCTTCTTTGACTTCATGAGCAGAAATCAATCTTGAATATGACATTTGTTACTGCTAAAATAGCGACACTAGCCGAATTTCACAGCTGCTCAAGAAACTTATGTAATTTGTAATGATTGAATGACACGCAAATTCGCGAAGCTTTTAACGAAAAAAGTATAGGCATACTGAACAAACCGAGTGAGAAAGTCAACTTAGTGAATTCCATGTTTGCAATTCTTAGAGGAATAATCAACTTCATGGATGAAAAAATCATTTTTGCCATTGTTGACATCATTAGTGCGCACTCATCTCGATTTTGCCAGCTCTTTCTGATATAGAACTAATACCGAAATTGAAAAGGTGTCGGGAGTTTGGAGAAGGGCTAAGTTGTACATATGTACAAAACAAATTCCATGGACGAAGGATAACACGATGAAAGACTGAAGAAGTTAGGGTTACCCACACTAGCTTACCGCCGCTTCAAAAGGGATATGATTAAAACTTATATACCACAAAGACAGTAATAATATCTTCAAACCTTGGAACAATGTCACAAGAAACAGCTCAAGAGGAAAACTCCACATAAAATATTTTCACAGAAGTCAAAAACAAGCATAAGACACAACTTTTTCTCTTTGAGAGTGTGGAGAATATGGAATCATCGTCGAGAAAATGTAGTCACGGCACCTGTAAAATACCGTTGTTTTCAAGAGCAAACTTGACATGGAAAAAAATTAACAGTTGCTTTAAAACTATAGAGCAAAACCTCGAAACAGTGTCATCAGGAAGTGACAAACCTACCTTGAAAATAAAGTATCGAGTTCGGAGAAGAGGAACAATAGTTGCTGTACTGGAAACTACCAATAAGTAGCTATAAGTAACTATAGTATATCATGGCACATGTGTAGTACATGTGCTGTGACATCAAAATCTAATTTACCGGAGTCCGCCCTGTCGACGTAGAAGATTTTCTTTTACGATCCTCATTAAACACCAAAAAGCCGCGAAATTTGAGGTGAGGGAAGATACGCTATATCAAAAGCTGAATAAACTGTCAACGAGAAATCCCGTTATCTCGACTCAGAATCTGGTATCAAAGCCACAGACGGCTTGATAACATATCAAGGAAACGCTGTCCGTTACTAGTTCGGTTCCGGATTATGATGAGTGAGAATTTACTCGGGACTTGTAAAAATTAACGGTCCTTCTTAGGGCCACAAATCACACTAAGATATCTAGAAATCGCGTCGAGATAATCTCCTCAACCTGCATCTCCTCACCCGATCCCAACCTCCATTCCACCCCCAATCATGTTTTATACTAACAATTTACTGAAGGAAAAACATTTGGTTTTTTGAGTATGGTTTGTGACAGACATTTTCTTCACAATGCAAGACTTCTTGTCCTGTAAACTGATTAGTTTAGGTGACTAAAGCTACAGCTAAGTTGTATTTATGTACTCATTTTTCAGCTACACGAGTAAACAGCTATGAGTAATAGCATTTTATAGGATCTTATGATTTCAGTATTTTTTCTCTTTATTGGAGTGAAAAAAAAATTGTATAAATTCTACTTCACAAAAAAATGCATTTTTTTTGCGTAATAATATGCTAGAATTCTGCATTACATAGTTCTAAGATATTAAAATACTATAGTCGATTTAATATAAAAAAAAACAATAAAAGATTGATAAAGGAATTAATATAAACATACAAAAAAAAGTTTAAACTAAAGGAAGAAGTGGTGAGAATATACAATGTACATATCAGTGAAAAAATTCTCACTGATTACCTTATATTGAAAAATTCAGGAGATTAACGCATTGCTTTGTGATCAAACGTTATAGCTCGGTATATACAGTCAAAACTCAAATCTTGACTGAATTATTCGAGATGTTTGCGTGTCTCAAGTTGAACCAAAACTGTCCGTCCCCGAGATTTGAAGTTTCAAATGGTGACACGGTTCACATGTATTTGACGCTCTAATAAATCATCATTCAAACCAAATTATTTAAATTTTCTGCATTATGGGGTCAGTACACTTCAACGTCAAGATTTTTTACATTTCTTTCGATCACTTTGTTTTTTAAACCTCAAACGTTTGGCCTTTGTCATCGCTAACGAGTCATAGAAGGACGAAACAATATGTATGGCGCAGTTTCATTTATTATTTACCACTACTGTAACATATAGATCTTACTTTGTATTAAAAGGTACAATTTACTAGAGACTGGCAGTGTGCCCGTCTATTCTCCATTTCAATAAACAACACAAAAACAAATGTATTTTCTCAGCAGTGACAAAAGCACCTACAGGGCAAATTCCGTCAAAACACAAGTCTCCGTCAAAACACGAGTCTTGACGGACTTATCCGAGATTTTCCTATTGATAGTTTACCTTTCTGTTATACCTGGAGTTAATTGACAGATTAGGCCAGGTGAGCAGTAACTTGATAGTATCGTATATCAGAATCCGGACTAGCGGGAACAAGGTCATAACGCTATCCTATTACCGCCCCATACATCTAGTCAGTAGCGCCAGTTAATGAATCGAACACACTCCCAATGGCGACATAAAGACAGCGGTAAAATGAGCCGTTTGATAACAAATAGTATACACAATTAAAAAAATACACAATGTGTCACGTTTTGGTCAAATAAGCAACTCATGCATAAAAGTAAATTAAAATTGACTAGTTAATATAAAAAAAACACGAACGTCTTCATGCAGGTATGAAAGAGGTGGACCTTTCTGTAACTGAACACAAGTTAATTCCGCACACGCGTTAATACTCTGTCATAGATATTGTGTTTTGATATATAACTTTTGTCGAGATTCAGAAAAGTACACTTTAATATGAATTCATGCTTAAAATGTTGCGTATGAATGATAGGGTTCACTTAGCAAGGACTCGCCGTATACTACAAGACAACGGTGTGGACATGTCACAACCATGAGCCAGATTTGTAAGTGGCAGCGTTAAGTTTACCTCGTAAGGTGAGTTATGTTGAATCTACTCCTACTAACTTTAAATCGTTTTCCAGAATTTGAATCAGGGATCAAGTGTTGGAGGGTTAAGTTTAGATGGAATTTGATTGGCAGATATTAAAACTCCCAAACCCCTTTTCCGCCGTCAGTATGCAACTCGGCTCATAATTTCTGATTCTGACGCCAACGCATGCCAAATGGGCAGATGAAGGTAACTTTTTTTTTATCAAAAATGGATAGCATTAAAATTTGTTATTATTATTGTATACATATCATATCGAGTCTTGTCTAATTGCTTTTGATTAAGCAGTACATGTTAAGTTATTGTGGTGTTTCCTCTCACCAGAATTGTATTCATTCAAACAGATTTATTTAAGTTTGAATTTAAGAATGGGTACAAATATTAGTGAAAATGTATCATATATATAGTTCAGTTTGTTGTCAGCAACAGATACACGTGCTAGTGAAGAGGGTATTTCAGTTTGATGACAGGAACAGATATACGTGTTAGTGAAGGGGATATTTCAGTTTGATGACAGGAACAGATGCACGTGTTAATAAGGGGATATTTTAGATTAATGTCCGGAATAGATACACGTGTTAGTGAAGGGGATATTTCAGTTTGATATTAGGAACAGATGCACGTGTTAATAAGGGGATATTGGGGATATTTTAGATTAATGTCCGGAACAGATACACGTCTTAGTGAAGGGGATATTTTAGTTTGATATCAGGTGGAAACACGTGTCAATGAAGGGGATATTTTAGTTTGATATCAGGTGGAAACACGTGTCAATGAAGGGGATATTTTAGTTTGATATCAGGTGGAAACACGTGTCAATGAAGGGGATGTTTTAGTTTGATATCAGGTGGAAACACGCGTCAATGAAGGGGATGTTTTAGTTTGATATCAGGTGGAAACACGTGTCAATGAAGGGGATATTTTAGTTTGATATCGGGGGGATATGCGTGTACAAACGATAGGTTTTGAACATGCTTTATTTTTATGTTCACAGGAATCCATAATGAAAAAGCGCGTTGTATAACCCAGTGTTTATTGATCTGTTTAATTCTTCTACTTAAAATGTTATATTACTTACTCGTTATGGAGGACAATATTAATATTTCGTCTGAATCAGACTTATCGCCCTCAGATTAAAGACTAATTCTCGAATTTCTGTAAACTCTTTACCGAATAATTAAAGATAATTAACACGCTAATACAGCTTGATGTGACTTTGACCTAAGATGACAATAGGAAATCTAAGGAGACAATAATACAATTATCTATACCTGTAACAATAATGTGTCCCGTGTACACACGTGTCGGTATAGATCTGATATCAGTGTTACACCAAGGCCGGGATGAATCGCTGGTGCCACACAATGATGGCGAGATTGAATTTTCTATCTGTCAAATATGTTTTATGATAATTAACCATTCACCTGTGTTAAAACGTATCAACACGATGTATACACTACATATCACACGCTGACACAACTATTATTATTTAGATGTTCACAACATGTAAACATTATGTACACGTCGTTAAATAAAGATCAGTAAAAATATTTTAGTTAATATGAATAGAAGCTTACATAGATTTTTAATTCATAAAAAAAAATCGATAGCGAACTGAAATTATAAAAAAATGGTGACGACTTTCATTACTGCGTTTGAAACGGAAACGAATTCGGCGCTAAATATCACAGAAAACATTACTTTACTTGTCACTCTTCACTAATCGATGGTCTTCATTGTGACGTCATAATGTAATTTACATGCATCTGACGTTAATGTCTTAATAATCTACTGATATGACGACACGACACTAACTAGTGTGTTTGGCAAAAACATTATACATGTACTTTTAATTCGCTTACCGAGAGCGTTCGATCGTCGATCTTGGTCACTCTAGTGTTTGACGCCAGTGGCTACGACACTCGAAGGAGCGCACATGTTTACAGTGGTGATCAATCTACATGAGAGTCCGTAGTCCTGTACTGATAGAATTTTGATGGGACTCATAGAACTTCTGGAAAAACTTCAATCTTACATTGCGGGACCCATCTTTTAACAATAAAGTTGAAAAGGACTCGTGTAAATAATTTGAAAATCGATCACTGTTACAGCCGAATTTTTGAATTTGCAGATCAAGAAAATAGATTTTTTACAGATGAATTTACCGATACACTGGTTCATGTTCTTAACTCTCCTACACGAGATGTTTGTCACCAGCGCCTTCGACCCCGTGAGTACTTATAGTGAACCAGGTAGAGAATATGTTTGAAAGAAAAAGAAAGAAAAAGAATTGCTGATTATTATCTATCAAGCTGCAGTGACTCTTCATATTTAACTATCAAAATAATACGATTTTAATAATTGAAAAGATTTTAAAAAATTAAAATGGGAAGTGTAAACAATGGGTATAAGCTCTAGATTTGGTAAAATTTAATAACGTAAATGTTTGATCGTCTTCAAACCTTGCAATAACACGTGTCTGGTGTTGAATTATCCTTGCAGAGTTGGTCCAATATGACCTATGTGACGATGACGGGAATCACGTGCTTGAAATGTCCCCCTGGGACGTACTGGGTAGCAGATTGTATTGAAGATTATCACGTGTCAAATTGTCGTATGTGTCCGGACAATTACTACTCTGATGTCTACAACAGAGCGGACACTTGTCATCCTTGCTCCGTGGCCTGCTCCGTCCTACGTATGGTAATTACCTCCCCTTGTACCGGAATGTCGGATGCCGTTTGTGAGTGTCCTGAAGGCTATTATTACAGTCGACGGAAAAAGGGCAATTTTGAGGCATGTTATCCTCACACGCAATGTGATAAAGGATATGGTGTTACACGATTGGGTGAGTACGAATTTTAACTGTTAGAAGGGAATTATCTAATGCATGGGAAAATAGTTTAATTTCTCTCCGGACTGGAGCCCGAGTTCCCTCTGGTCCCAACACCAGACAGTGGATATTTTGACGAACCGACAAAATGTTAACCGTCTAGTTTATGATCTTGAGGAAACCCGGACGATCATGGATGTATGTGGTCTCAACCAATCCGACAAAGCCGGAAATCCTGTCAGCAGCATCAACAAATTCTCAAATTCCCATTGGTTGATTTAAACAATGTTTTGCAATCCAAAAGTCCTTTACAATGTTGACTACCGAGGAAAAAAAATTTTTGTCAACTTTATTGAACAAATGTGTTTATTGGATAGCGAGGGTGGGGGTTGGGGATTATTAACGTTGTATTTAGATTTATTTGGTGTATCCTTTTGGATGGAACAACATTTTTGGCGAAGCACCATCGTCATCTTGACAGCTCTATAATGGTTTTTTCCTCTCTGGCCAATATAAGGGGAATGCCACGCAAGTGTAAATGTATTTTAAAACAAACAAACTAGAAAATGATTGTACAGGTCACCTTACTAGCCTTTGCTAGTGGTAAATCCCCTTTCGTCGAGAGATAGCGTGTTCGGCTAGAGACCGAAGAGTTGCTTGTTCGAACCCTGGTGGGAGCAAGGTACTTTTTCATCTCTCTCTCTCTTCCTATTACATGATTGATGCCGTTGACGACCCCAAGGGTAGAAGCTGTCGTCATAAGCCTTTTTGGACTTCAGTGCGTAAAAAGTAAACTCTGCGCTATAGTCGCAAAGTATGGGATATGTTGAGTAATTTTTGTTATTCTTTTCAAAATCTTACTGAAATTTACTTAAAGCATTTCATTTCCCTTCAGGATCCAAGACCAATAATACGATATGTGAGGCGTGTCGTCCAGGTTGTATGTACTCAGATGTATCGTCTGCTACTGACCGGTGCAAGAGCTGCAGCTCGTGTGGTCCGTTCGAAGTGCTCCTTGAGTGTGGCGCCACTCACAATACCGTATGTGGAATGCAGAGGACTTCCGAGGAGTATGCCCTGAACAAAACAATTGGAGCTCAAAGTGAGTACATTTGAAGCTAATTACAGATAGATGGTATTCAGTGCTATCTCAGACCCTCAAATTATCTGCGTAGGTGATTGGCTGGCACAATGGTAACACTCTTGTCTTTCGCTCAGTGGACCGGGGTCAATTCCCCGATTTGAAACGAAAAGGTAAAAATTATCACCTACCCGAACACGTGGATTTTCCCCGGGTATTCTGGTGTCCTCCCACACGGTATAACATCTCATGCGCTTCCATCCGGGCGAACGAGAGTGATTAATTTAAGTTGGAAATAATTTGTTTGACAATTGATGTAAATTTAAGAAGATGCAATTATCCGATTTCAGTGCTAAGCAGCACTTTTTCTAATGTAGTAGATAAAATATAGGAAGCCGTCATGCCATAGATAAATTATAGGAAGCCATCATGCCATAATGATATTTCACGTTTAAAAATCATCAATATCGTGCACAAACTTGTATTTTCAAATGTCTGTAAGATATACCGCTCACGTGCAGTTTTGTGTAATATGTACGCAAACACAGTTTGACATGCAAGAACAATTGAAATTCCGAAATTATTTCGCTTGCTTTCTGTTATATGTAGCGAGATGCAGATAACAAATTGAGAAGTTATGATTTTAAAAGATGTGCAATAAAAATAATATATATATATATAAAGTTATGAATCCAAATTGGTGGTGTTTTCATATAAACATTTTGTGGTATCTACTTTTTATCATTGTAGATATACGTGGTCCAGATTTCCCTCTAGTGGTCGTCCTAGTGCTGGTCTTTTCTATCGTGTTGTTTGTGCTTATCCTTGTGCTAATAAAACTCTACTGCTGGAGACAGAAGTATAACCAGATGAAGGGTATGAGCATGAATGCCTCCCATCTGTATACCGACCATTCTTCACTACAGTACGCGTACGCTCAGGACGGCATGTCGTCATTCTACTTCAGTGACGCCTCCAGCATCGCACCAAGTATGAGGTCAGTAGAAGGAGACTTTGTCATACTGTGAAAACATCCTTTTTTGTCGGACTCAAATTTCGCAGTTTTTCGAAAAAAAATGTACATTATTTCGTGATATTTCATTTATTATAGTATCTTATTGTAATTATCAGGAAATTCATCTTCAGTTCTATGTAAATTTTTAACAGTTATTGGAATTCATAGGCTGGGAATACCCACAGAGAATAAAACCACCACGAAAATTATTTTACAACAATACAGAATATTATACTTGTTTCTAATTATTATATGTGTTTCTACTAATTTTCAATTTGATTTTACCGAGCTTCTGGAGAGATAGAGTTCAAATTTTGGCGGTCTTTGTGTTTGGTTCTTGTTCTCCATGCACTTTTTCATGAGTCTCCGTGTAAATCATTCTATTGGTTATGTTTTGTTGGAGATTAATTGAATTTGAGTTTTGATGATGATCATGTTGGCACATTGATATTTTCTTGTTGTTTTCTATTAAATGGAAACATATAGGGATAAGATTGTGTTAACTTAGATACTTTTGTGTAAAAACAGCATTAAATTAGACAGATACAGTGATATTCTCATTATATACATCCGTCTTTGTTGATGACGTCAATATGAATATGACTCTTTAAAGTTAAGACATCACAATGAAAATGATGGGCACATTCAGCCAATCACAACTCAGCTTGATCTTTATACTTACTACAAGTGTGTCATATAAATTATGTTATGGATGTTATTACACTGGTAATATATTTGGTAAATAGAGGTTACACAACGAGTGCTCTTGGTATGTGGAATCTCTCTCTCTCTCTCTCTCTCTCTCTCTCTCTCCCTCTCTCTCTCTCTAGTCATTTGTTTTTCAAAAGTTAGACAAACATGAGTATTTTTTTTTAACTTTTTGATAACACCTTACGAGAGTGAAAAAAATTCCATATACCACCACCACCACCACCACCACCACCACCACCACCACAACTTTGTGTGGCCTATTTCTACCACAATAAAAAGCCATTCCAATGTTAACTTGACCTGTTGTGTGTTTTGTTAACGTCATCAATTGGGGCGTGATGATACGAACTTTAATAAAATGTTATATGCACAACTGAGAAATACATGGGGACATTGTGACTCATTACAAATATTATAACTCAAATGAAATTGTTTGATATCGTCATAGCAAAAAAGGAAAAGAAACCTCAAATAAAATAAAAAAAATCGCGGACTACTTTTGCACGTTTTAATTTCAGTTAGTGTGTGAAGCGTGTCTCATATGGTATAAAATTTATGTTTATATAACAATTGAAATAATAAACCGATGCGTTTGGAGTGATTTCCAAACTGTTGTGGCAGAATTTTATTTATCAAACATTTTTATCCATACGTGTTGAAATGTGGTATATTTTCACTTACCACCTGATACATTTGGTGTGTGACTCACTGGAATATTTGTGCGGAGACGAACACCCTATAAAATATCCAATGTACAAATGCTAAGTATCTTCTGAGCAAGTTCACAACGTCAGGACCAGGTAAGTTCACTTTAAGCAAACAAAAGCCATATGCAACAGATCTCGTACGACTGTTAAAACGCCGTCGACTTATTTGCCAGTTAACGAAGCGGACGTCTCATCTCGTTTAACAAGTGCGCAACTGACGACAATTGAGACGATATAACCAATCCAACAGCTAGACAGAAAGGACATCGGACACAATTATTGCTTACAGCTTCCGGTGTGGTAGCGGGCACCGTTCACATTCGCAATTTTAACTGAGAGAGATATCAATGTTCTTGCATCCACTGTAATTCTCTATTCCGATCATCGACTCCCTTCACCGAAAGCGATTCTAACCTTTGCTCTTGTCTGCCTTCCCTTTTGGCCTTTAGTTTAGTGTTCGCCATTTGAGGTAAACTTTGTTGGTCAAGACGTACAATACTTAAATAAAAATGATAGTTTCATATATGTTCAGTATTGCGGTATGGATGTTGTGACCAGCTGGGAGTCTTTCAGTGTAATAGCGCTATAAAATCGGTTTCAGTTCAGCACTATCACAGTCTCCTACAAACGCACGTGTTCACTCCTCATACCCCAGGAGGCCGTCATGGCTGTTGATGGAACATTAAACAGTATCAAAACAAACCAAATCTTTTGACGATGTTCTACGGCGAAGCACTTGTGGTGCATTCTGATGAGACCACCTTTAAGCTCTTTGAACAAATTTTATCATTTTAGGTCCAGAACAACACGTTCCGTAAGGTCGATGGCCCCGATAAGCGAGATGGGCGACAAGTCCGTAAATGGGTCCATGCTTACCATCGACGGACAACAATGGGGTTATAGAGGGCGCTACAGGGACAGCAGATCCACACTCAACCTTCAGTTGTCTTCTCATGAAGATAGCAATGGCTGGGAAGCTCGCTACGACTCTGTCTTTAGCTTCATGGCACGGAAAATCTCCCCTCACTGGAAATCTCTTATAACCCGTTTGTTTATCGGTACGTGTGTCTTGATTATTTCCTTGCATTTGAAGAATTTTAATAGGCGCCATCTTAAGACATTTCAGTGAACCGTAGTAATGATGGGTTTCCTGGTGGTACGGGAAATTCATGAAACAGAGGCATTGTCTTTAAGACATTGTACATTAAATAGCGCAAAGTTTGCAGAGAACAAGGTCTCGACGTATTTATCAAATAATGTCAGATTAGTTTAATCCATTTGAACCGATCCAACCCTATGTAAATTGAAATACAAAAAGACTGAGATGAATTCATCCTTGTGTCTAACATCTATGATGACATTCGAGAGACCATTTTCAGGATGCTGTATATCGGATACGAATTGACGAGAGTTTCAAGTCAATAGATAACTATTTCCTTTTTAATGTTTTTATACTAGGTATTGGCGACAAGCAGGCCTACACCTATACCAAACAGCTTGAGTCTGAGGTGAGTTCGACGAGGGAGAAAATGCACGAAGGTCTGTTGGAATGGAAACATAGGGGCGGTGATGCTGCATCGCCTGGAAAACTCCTCGCCGCTCTTTACGTCCTAGATCACCATAATGTGATAGCGCTCCTCAGAAACAAATACCCGACTGTTTTCAACAACGAAGATGATGATGACGACGATAGTGACGACGATAGGGAAACAGATGTGTAGATTTAAAGTTGATAGTTATACATTTATGTGTTCATGGTGTCCCGTCATTAGATACCCGGGAAAATTCGGAGTGGACAAGGATCAATTTTGAAATATATAGTAGTAGATTTTCAGACGCCAAAATCTCAAGCAAAATCATTCTCATTTCAAAAGAAATAGCATCGTTATTTTAATTTAAACAATATTGTATAATCAGCAGTTTTTGCTAATTTCAATTTTCGAAAACATTTTCAATACAGAGCTAAGTGTCTAAAGTTTATTTAAAGAATATCAGGCACGTATGAGCTACTTGGTCCTCAGAAAAATAACAAATTGGCAGGCACTACGGCACAAGAGAAGTAACTCGTATAGAAAATAGTCCCAATTCGAGATGAATTTGTACATAAATATATATATATATTAGGTAAATAAAAATATGTACCAACGTTATTTGTTACTTTTTTTCTTCGTCTGATTTTCCGTCCGGTTGAAAAAAGGGCCAGAAATATTTCTATGCTTTCGATCGACCTCAAAATTACATGCGTAAATAGCAACGGGGATAGTCTATACAGACACCTGAAGTTTTCTCTGAGAAATTAAAAGACTTCACAACTAGGAGCCAAGAAGAGCCTACATTCGACATCCGCTAAATAAGGCATGTTAGGGGAACATCATGGTTGTCATTTTTAGCCCTATTTTCCCGAGATCATAAAACTAATAACTGAAATGTCAAGGAGTAGTTTCTATGATGACGACACACATCTTTTAGACATTTTGTTTTCAGGATCACCGTCAGAACGAATCTACCCAGGAGGTAATGATGACCTTATATGTTACATGTGACAATAGAAAGATATGCACCAACAAATGACGTTCTATGAAAATTGCTCTCCGTGGTCATCCCGAGATCTGTCTCAGATTTCACGTGTAGGTTTATTTCGGTACGTAGTTATATCCTCGTCAGTTTTGGACCAATAAGAACAAGAGGTCAAAAAGGCCTGCATCGCTCACGTGGAAATATTCTATTTAGTGACAACATGTGTCATAATACATGGAATGGCATATGGTTCTTAAGATTTCTACTACTGATCCTGAAAATTGTACTAAATGCTTTAAATAGTATCCTTATGAAATATGTTTTGCTTAACCATAAACAAACGTCACTAAAATGGACAAGTTTTTAATGACATATGACCGACTTGTGAATTAGTTTTGCATATTTGATATAATACACGAAAAAAGGTGCCAGACGGGATATTATAAAATTATAAAATAATTCAGAAAGAGATCAAAAATTGTACTTATATTCCGAGTATAAACAGCGAAAATCTTTTAAAAACGTCTTCGGTATCCTTGTGAAACATGAAAATATGAAGATTGTAGGTACGAGACCAGTCAGAGGTATATCACGTTTATCTCCCCTACCCTTTAAGATCAGAAAACAGGCTAAATGTTTTTTTAGACCTCTGGTGATTAATGAGAAAATATTTATTTCACCCTAGCATGACTATAGCGAAACTAAATGAACTAGTTTTTCATGAATTATTTTCGAGTCGAGATGTTGCTGTGTAATCTACATAATACGTAAAATGATGTAGGACACAGTAACATTTTTTTCATTAACTTGGTCTAAATAATTAATCAAGATGTTAATAATTATATATCAACCCGTCGAAAGTGCTTTTACACTATCTTTAGTATCCTAGTTAAATAACATAAAGAATATTGAGATAGTTAAGATCTGACGAGTATGAGGACGTCTATCTCCTTAACCTCTTAATAGCGAATATTTTCAGGAGTTGCTATTAATGTAATGAGAATACATTTCTTATCAAAGCATGAGTATATTTAGTAAGTAAATTACGTTTGAATAACATGTCCAAATTATGAATTTGTTTTGTAACTTTGGTTATACGTAAAAAGTATGTAAGACAGTGATAAATTATACAAGTTTTAATTTGTATCTAAACCTTCACGGACAAGATTTGTGTTTTAGCTATTTCCTTTATATATTTGTGGTTAAATAAGAAAGTATGGACAAAGTGAAAGATTGATCGGTGAGATTATTATCGTTTTTATTTCCTGTCCCTTTAAAATGTTTAAACCTGTCAGCTCATTCAATCAGAACCTTTGTAACAAAAGTATTTACAAAGTATATCAGTTCTTAGTGTTACAGTACTAACGTAGGCATATCGGTATTTTTTTTCATAGAAAATAAACATATTATGCTATGAAATGTAATGTAAACTATAGTAAACTTTACCCCCTTCCCAGGGAGAAATAAGAGATCCAGAGGTCATGATTTTTTTTAACTTTTTGGTAAAGCATCCTTCCAGCCATTAAGAGTAACTGATTCAGGACCCTTAGGAATTAGGGCCATATCATTCAGAATATTTCTTCACCTTTGGCCAAGGAAGATTTCTGTGAAATTTCATGAAAACCGGTTCTGGGACATCCTCGTTGCTACAGGAGTTACAATTTCTTTCGCTCTCTGCACCTCTGACACATGTCACGACAAAATTGAAGCTTCCATGTGCGTCACCTTGTGATCAAGACGAACATCAAACGAATCTCAGCGTATCAGCTTGTGACTGGTCATTTTTTTTTTCTACTGGAACCAATCGAATTACTTTGCTTGTGCCTTCAATTTTACCACATGTTCCTGGGGTGAAGAGAGCGAAAGTAACTCCTGGAATATTGAAGATAGTTCTGGGGTTTTTCAGAAGTCGAAAATATCAAAAATTCACAATGTATGAAAAAGTAAAGTGTACAAGCCAAACAATGTCATCACACGACTTCGTCTCAGATGGCCTGAAAACAAAATGTCGGACAGGCATCCATCTTGGATTTTAACAATGAAAGTTTGTTATTGTTAATTCTTGAGAAGTACTGAATGCATCTTTATCACTGGTTCCAAGTTATGCAGTCTTTGATTTGACAAGTATCATCATCACGATTTCTCGCGACGAATGTCATTAATCCAAGAGCAAGAACTGCGGAAAGAGTACAAATGATGTCAAATATGGGACTTTTAAAAACAAATTAAGAGCTAACGTTGGCGATTACCAAAATCCCTCTGGCATCTCTTGTAAAAGGCTGATAAAGTACATTACTAAAGAGGAGTGTAAATTTGAGGAGCCTGGAAACAAGGAATTGGCAAGGAAACATAGCTTGTGATACAAAGAGTTTAACTGCAACTTATCTGGACCATATTTTTCCCATACTGATAGTAAATAAAGCAAACAGAAGCTGTGGTGGAGTTAACAGTGCCCCCAAAAATTTACCCTCTAAATCTAGTATAAAATGGACCATCTGTTTATCACAATCAGGTGATGGTGACATAGTACAAGCGGCACTGATTTTATGAAATTTTATTTTAGTTGTGGTCACTTAAGATAGTAAGAATTTCTCCCTCCATAAAATCACCATATTTTAGGGACTCTAACATGTGTTGGCATTCAGGCAATGTTTTACATAGTTTACAAAAGCACCTAGTTATAAATCATACATGATGGAAAGATAAATCATTTTAGTACTAACTTGCATATGTGTCAAAGTAATCAAATGTTCTACACTATTAGTTCTATTCAATATCTGCAACAACTTTACTTCAAAAATATATTCTTAAGAGAGCAGTGGGAAAAGAAGATTTACAACAAGTCTAGAATAATGATTTACAGAACAAAAATAAATAGATAAACTCAAAGAAGAAGTTAAAGGAAAATTTCAACTACTGAAGTACACTTTTCTTTAAAGAAAGCCACAGAAAAGCAAACACCACAAAACAAATGAAATTATTTTAATTGTAATTATAAATATTCTGCAATGCTTGACGAGTATGAAATAGAAATGCATCAGTCAATGTCTAATTTACCTTCCATGTGTACACTGGATCAACCAAACATACATTCATTACAAAATATCAACCAGTCTGATTTTCACAGTTTATCCGAATTTATTGTCAAATTTATGAAACTTCATTCTCCGCATTGGATTGAACACAAGAACATGGTATTTTGGATGAAATGTAAACTTCATAATTTAAATTTGAGAAAGTGAATTACACAAACAATTCAAAAATCACTTAGATATCTAGTTAAAAAAAAAAATCCTTTGCAATATATTGATGTCACTGATGATGTTTGTTGTCAATGATGTTCCAGTTTGTATGTTTTCTATACACAAATTTCTCCATTTTTTTTTCAACTTTACGTAGTCTTTGCACGAATTGCAGCACGTTTGCCAGTGACAGCCTGGAATCCTGATTTGATGCTGGCGACAGAACATCTAGATCCACATGTTTCACACTGAAGGAAGAATAATCGGGTATCCTTTTGAAGGAGGGTGTCTGGCGATCGGCATGTATGACAGGTCACATATTCCTCTGCAAAGAAAATAATCAATATGTGTTGTTTTTGCATCTGTGGACAACAAATTTCAATACAAACTGCTTGTTTTCATTTTCAGGATGTTTGTACATCTTTGTTAAAGTCTATACATTTGGAAGTGATGACTGTAAAGTCTAAATACCATTGTTTTTAAACAGATTTTTCATTCTTTTCAAAGTTGAAATGAAATTATGCAAATATGAGACCTTGAAAACCCGTAATTGAGAATATCAAACACAATTTCATTATTTCTATGAATAAAAACAAGGAAATCATTATTTAATTTTTTTTTTATAAAACTTTTTATAAAACTGCAAATACCTGAATGATTGAAATGAAGAACATTACAAAAAATATTTTCCAAAGTTATCACCATTCGAATAAAAAATGTTAAGTCTCAAAATCCCAAGAAACTTATAAATACTTACTAATATATCGTCTAAGAACGTTCTCAATCTGTTTCTGGTTGTATTTTCCTCTGATAATAAGCTGGTTGTTACCATCAACAGATCCACTGAAAAAATAGATCAGAAAACTGGTTAAAACACAAATCACCTATAGAGGATTGATATCTGGTGATAATAACCCCAGGAGGTCAATAACATACAATCTCGCACCAAAAGTAGAGAAATTTTCGTATCACAGGACAATGATATAATACATATAACCTAACCTGACATCTGTAATTGATGGACATATGTCTAGTACCAGGTGTATATTATTGGACAAAAACAAACAGAAATATCGCTAATGTAACAACAGGTATACAAAGCCTGCTTCCTACCTGAAAACTTCTCAAAAAGTTTGAAAATTTTTACCAACATTACAGTGAAACTCAGGTTTTGTCTTAATATTTTCAGCACAAGATCTAGAACCAAAAGAGTTGGTAAATGTACTGAATTTGATTGAGAGCAAAACTCTTCCATGCCATATAGCATCAATTTTCACTATATTTTATTTCATTAGTCACAAGGATACTCTATAACCTGGCCTGAATGTGATACTGTATTTGTTTCACATTAAAGCTTGTGTGCAAATGCATTACCTCCGACTCAAGTTCAGGGGTGGGCTTATTACAGGACACTGAAATAGCATTTGTTGGTAATCCTACTTACAGCTTTATAGCCTAATAAATGTTTTCTTTTGAATGAAAGTGACAAATTTAACTAACAGCACTTATATAGTCACAACAGTGTGTTTACTCCAAAACTAAACATACCTTGTTCCTAATTCTGCCAACAAAAACGCAAGGACATGTTTTGGTTGTCTGTGTAAACTGTAAAGTAAACAAGGCCATATTTAAGTGCTGATAGGAAAGGAGAAAATATCTACTTGTATATTAGTCAACATCACCTCAAAACATCTTTCTGCATTAAGTATTTTAAAAGGTCCTTAGCATTAGTGAGCCCTTGAAGGATGAAACAGCTCTATGTTGAAATTTTATCCATTACTTGACGACAATGCATCTCATTAAACAATGTTTAATTAAATTTATATTTATTCTACAAGTAGTTAAGTGCTCAACAGAGTAACATTTATTGTCAAAACCCTTTTTATACAGAGAGTAGATTCCCTTTTTTGGTTAAAATCATACTTACAATCTACAAATATCTGAAAAGTTAGCAAATGATGTTTTCCTAGTTCCGACTTTAAGAACTTGTGGGGGACGCATTTTGAAAATTTTCTTTTCTCCCGCCACCATGTCTGGGTTCTTTTCCCTGATGATGTCAAATACTCTGGATAATAACTGTCGAAATG
The DNA here is from genome assembly GCF_031769215.1 of Ylistrum balloti. Classification (NCBI taxonomy): domain Eukaryota; kingdom Metazoa; phylum Mollusca; class Bivalvia; order Pectinida; family Pectinidae; genus Ylistrum; species Ylistrum balloti. Next base: position 314,037 of record NW_026782304.1, read on the forward strand.
AAACAACAAATCAGAATAAAATACACATCACTTGTGTCAAACAGTCTGGATGATAATCGTCAAAAGGGAAAATGGTTTGGAATCAGACACATTACTACTTTGGTATTAACCAAACTAATACACCTTTCCAACAGTTTAATCTCTCAGGATATACCCTTACCACATCAAAAGGTATAATCTCTACCTGACCTCAGCCAGGATTTATTCTCACCTCATCATTGTTATAATCTCTACCTGACCTCAGCCAGGATTTATTCTCACCTCATCATTGTTATAATCTCTACCTGACCTCAGCCAGGATTTATTCCCACCTCATCATTGTTATAATCTCTACCTGACCTCAGCCAGGATTTATTCTCACCTCATCATTGTTATAATCTCTACCTGACCTCAGCCAGGATTTATTCTCACCTCATCATTGTTTTAATCTCTACCTGACCTCAGCCAGGATTTATTCTCACCTCATCATAGGTATAATCTCTATCTGATCCCAGCCAGGATTTACCCTCAGGAATGTTTCCTGACACTCTGTCATCCTTTGCGTCTATGGTATCATCTAAAACAAAAAATCAACAATGTAAATCAAGTTTAACGTTTTAGTTCTCTTTAAATACTAATACCCTAATTTTCCATGCACCATATTTCTGAATATAAAGAAATTTCATCGTTTGCAAGCCTTAACCATCTGCATAGCCCATATGGTTAAAAAATCTACAAACTCTTGTATTGATTATGCTGGTGTTTTTTAAAACAAACTTTTCTAAATTGGTTTGCAAAAACCACACACCCAACAAAAGTAGTAACTGTACTTTTCTGTAAAATAGGCCAATGCCTGCTAATTGCTGGTGCAATAAAAATACAAAGTGATGCTATTTTTTGTCCTGTAATAAGTCCACCTTCTAATTGTTGGTAACAGGCAATGTGTTGACCCATGGGGTCCTGTAATAGGTCCACCCCAAGAGATAATGTGTTGGTCCCTTGTTTGCTTAAATAATTAAACCTGCACCTAATCCTAAATAAGACATAATGTGTTGGCCCCTTGTGCCCTGTAATAAGCCCACCTCCTGACTTTGATTAAAAGGTAATACATCTGCCCCTTTAGTCCTCTAATAAGCCCACTTCCAACCCCAAGTAAGAGGTAATGTGTCAACTCTGGTGTCCTGTAATCAGCATGCACCTTGATTTTGAGTAAAAGGTAATGTATCAGCCATTGTGTCCTCTAATAAGCCCATTTCCAACCCCAAGTAAGAGGTAATGTGTCAACCCTGGTGTCCTGTAATCAGCATGCACCTTGATTTTGAGTAAAAGGTAATGTATCAGCCATTGTGTCCTCTAATAAGCCCATTTCCAACCCCAAGTAAGAGGTAATGTGTCAACTCTGGTGTCCTGTAATCAGCATGCACCTTGATTTTGAGTAAAAGGTAATGTATCAGCCATTGTGTCCTCTAATAAGCCACATTTCCAACCCCAAGTAAGAGGTAATGTGTCAACTCTGGTGTCCTGTAATCAGCATGCACCTTGATTTTGAGTAAAAGGTAATGTATCAGCCATTGTGTCCTCTAATAAGCCCATTTCCAACCCCAAGTAAGAGGTAATGTGTCAACCCTGGTGTCCTGTAATCAGCATGCACCTTGATTTTGAGTAAAAGGTAATGTATCAGCCATTGTGTCCTCTAATAAGCCCATTTCCAACCCCAAGTAAGAGGTAATGTGTCAACCCTGGTGTCCTGTAATCAGCATGCACCTTGATTTTGAGTAAAGGTAATGTATCAGCCATTGTGTCCTCTAATAAGCCCATTTCCAACCCCAAGTAAGAGGTAATGTGTCAACTCTGGTGTCCTGTAATCAGCATGCACCTTGATTTTGAGTAAAAGGTAATGTATCAGCCATTGTGTCCTCTAATAAGCCCATTTCCAACCCCAAGTAAGAGGTAATGTGTCAACTCTGGTGTCCTGTAATAAGCATGCACCTTGATTTTGAGTAAAAGGTAATGTATCAGCCATTGTGTCCTCTAATAAGCCCTTTCCTAACCCTGATTATGAGGTATTTTGTCAGTCCTGTAATAAGCCCATCACCAGACTTTAAGTAAGATGTAATGTGTTGGTTCATCTTTCATGTAATAAGTCTATCCCCAGACTTTGTGTAGAAGGTATTGTGTTGACCCCTGGGGTCCTGTAATAAGCCAACCCCCTGACCCTAAGTATCCGCCCTTGGACCTACTACAGGATAAACATTGATTGCTGTATCAAAGTTTAAGCCATCAAGTAAGAAAAGAAAACTTGTATAAATTTCCTACCATCATCTAGATCCTCTGGCTCCTCAATTGCTTCAAAGTCAACATTCTTCTTCTTCTTCTTTTTCTTTTTTTGTGGCAGATCAAGATTAAAATCACCAGTCAGGTCATCTGCAGCCCCAGTATCCTGAACGTCTTGAGATGCTGGAACTTCAGTGTTTTCAGTCGACTCCTGCAAGTTAAGGTATATAAACATTATATAGTGAAACTTTTGTCACAGTTTAATAACTTTCATCTTTTGTCAATATTTGAAATTTTAAAATAAAAACGGAGGCTAAAGTTTTTTACAGCTGAAATAAATGTTATGCTTTCAAGACAAAACTTTTAATAGGAGTGTAAAAATAACCATGGTAGAATGATTCCCTCGTATTTCTCAGTGAAACCTTACAAACTGGTTAAAGAGCTTCATCAAAATAGTCTTTGGTAGGAGTCTACTTTTGCTTCCTCATTGCAACTCTTTAGTAGGAGCCAAACTTTTGCTTTCCCATTGTAACCCTTTAGTAGGAGCCAAACTTTTGCTTTCCCATTGTAACCCTTTAGTAGGAGCCAAACTTTCACTTCCTCATTGTAACCCTTTAGTAGGAGCCAAACTTTCACTTCCTCATTGTAACCCTTTAGCAGGAGCCTAACTTTTGCTTTCCCATTGTAACCCTTTAGTAGGAGCCCAACTTTCACTTCCTCATTGTAACCCTTTAGTAGTAGTCAAACATTCACTTCCTCATTGTAACCCTTTAGTAGGAGCCTAACTTTTGCTTTCCCATTGTAACCCTTTAATAGGAGCCAAACTTTTGCTTCCTCATTGTAACCCTTTAGTAGGAGCCAAACTTTCGCTTCCTCATTGCAACCCTTTGGTAGTAGCCAAACTTTCGCTTCATCATTGCAACCCTTTAGTAGGAGCCTAACCTCTGCTTTATCATTGTAACCCTTTAATAGCAGCCTAATTTTTTGCAAAACCAGAACACTTACAGGCAAAGCATCTCCCATATCATCCATGTCAAATGCCTTCTTCTTCTTTTTCTTCTTCTTTGTATTTGTGAAGTCAAAAGACATGTCTGAAAAAATAAAAGAAACATTGACTGATTTCTCAAAGATGAATTCTATTTACATCTGTAGTAGGAGGCACAATTTTCTTCATCTCATGCTGGATGAATAAATTCATTTTCATCTTGGCCCCTCATCGGCGATATTACCCAAAGTTCAACATTTTGTGGACTTAAAAAGACTTTCAAAGCCTACAGCAATAATTATAGGTCTGCTGTGCTGCACTTACAGGATAAAACTTGAAAAACTAATATATGACAGTATGTACACAAACTGGCAGTCTTTTCCATTCCATTTAACATTTTTGCAATACAGAGTATAAAATTAAATACTGCAGAGGATAAGTAAAAAGTCACATCTGATATTCTGGATTTGCTAAAATCTGAACACTGAATTCAGGCCATAAAAACAATTGTAGGAAATGGCTTCCTGTTACATTAAGACACTCACTTTTGTCAGCAATCTCAAATTTTAGTTATTTAAGGAATAGAAGAAGACTTTCATCGTTTCAAAATAAAGTGAAATGTAGACCTCCCATCTGACCAGTTGACAAAACCAGGCAATCCAGAAAACTCAACATCCAAATGATTCCAGCCTAGAACATAGTTGTCCAGACAAAAAATATGGGTGAGGATCCACTTGAATATAAGAACATTAATTATTGAGCTTACCATCATCAATTTTGTCTGCCTTTTCAGACTTCTCTGGTTCTTCACGCGTTTCTGGTGGGGTGTCTGTTTGGGATGGTGAACCGTCATTCATTTCAACACTATCAATATCAAAAGGTACCTTCTTCTTCTTCTTTTTCTTTTTCAAGTCGAGCATAAACTGTAAGATATTTTGATATAATTCATGAATAAAGGCTCACTATCTATACACTACATTAAATAGATTAAGCTCTTATTAACTTATATACAGCCCTCTGAGCTAAAATGTTTTTATATCAACAGATCTGTACTCCGTTCTTGAAATAAAAATCTCAGGAACATCCTTGATTATTTGGTAAAAGACCACTCATATCTGAATTGGAAAGATTTAGTTACATTTTAGGTCAATCTTAGAAGCACTGTTAACAAATTGCCAGTTGGATCATAATTAGGAAAAATCTGTTTGAAGTGGGAAAGTGATTTACAATTTCCGATTAGGAAATCATTACATTTAGACTACAAAGATCCTTGTATACACAATATCTTTCCATATCTTAAACATGTCTAACTATATATATAAAACTAGTAAATTTGTGCATTGGTATTATCAAGTAACGTGTTGTCTTCGAGCAGTAACATTATTACTGCCCCTACTGTTAATATTTGTTATATCATAATGTTTTTACCAAGTCATTAAAATAATCGCCTGAAGATGGTCGCTAGGCCTGAAAACTTTAGCGAACTACTGTGTTGATAAGGAACTTCTCTGTATTGGAGTGGATGTCAATCATATTGTGTCCTTTATGAAAAAAGATTTATCTCAAAAAGAGTTTAACAATAAATAGCAGAACTTAACTCTGTAAGACAAACAACATACACAGGCTGACAGCTTAACCTGGGTAATACGCTCTTCAAAACACTGACAAACTAGAACTCGGCTGGAGTACGAGGCATTGAGCAAAGACTCTTAGTGTCAAGATGATGAATAAGAAAGTAACGATACCTACGACTGTTACATCATCATCAGAAATACAAGTCGAGGATGCAACAATGTCCAAGTATTTCATAAGATCTTCTATAAACACAAAATGGAGCAGCCAAATTGTTTTACCTGTTCCACATTGTTGGCTGATATGTGAAAAAAATATGTCTGGTTCAAACAGCTGGACAATTACTGAAGACATATAAGTATGTAGTATGTTTCCCGTATTTTATGCCTAATCTCAAGTCATTTGGTTCATAGTTGATCCTTCCAGGACACTTGTTGTAGTTGTAATGGTTTTCCAGATATCTAGCTCACCAGCTTTAGATCTGGTTAGAATGACATTAATCAATGAGCTAAAAAAAAAGAAATCTCCCTAATCAAAATAAAGCTATAAATTGCGTATATTCTGAAAGGATGGCAGTCCAATAGCTTCTGCCTTTATACACAAAATTTACATTGATGTACTATACAATGCACTCTATTAATGACAATTGTGTTGGGCACCTGTCAGTAATTACATGTGGGTGTTCTTTTTTCTAATTTTGATCTAATGACAAATACAGTTTTTATTTTGATTTATTTCATTTATCTAGTAGGTTTTACTTCCACTATTACAACCTTTCAGTGGACTAAAAAAGACAGAAAAAGGAGTAGAGTGGAAATACTATCAGGTGATGTAGTGAGTGGGATATCGTGTTTTTATTGAAAATGATATGGTTTTTTTTTTAATTTTGTCAAATATAGTCTCTCTTACTCAGCTGATCGAGTAAGCTTTTGTGACCGTTATATTTCCAAGCCTCCTCAGCAGAGAAGATTACCTCTGATTTCTGTCAAGCACTCATCAGGAATGTTTTTCACTTTTACCCCAGGAATCAGACGTTATATATGTGAAATACAGCTAATAAAGCACTAAAATAGCAAGAATCATGCACGATTATAATAACTCTTGCTATTTTAGTAATTTTAGGAGTCATTTCACATATAGGCCTAGAATGATTTATGTTACTAATTTATAACTACCACAAACAAAATTATTTTGTCGGTCTGAGTATTAGGTCTAGAGCAAATCATGTCTTCACAAGTAAACATTTGAAAGATTGACTATTGTGTACCCGATCTGACCTAGCTCCAAAACCTTTACAAAATGTCCAAATACCGATCAGCCATAATCTCCACCACGTTTCAAGAAAATATTTTAAATTATAAGGTAGATTACATAATTAGGTGAATATCTTCTATCAGGATATATTGATCTGGATACCGGTTGATAATTCCAGAAAAATAGTACAGGACCGTCTTATAACGATTATGGGTCCAGCTGTTAAAATACCCACATGTTCAATGGACGTCGCCATATTGGATTTTCTAGCGAACGCATGCAATCATTATATTCAGTTTCTTACCGATTCATCGTCAGCCATTTTATCTTTAGGTTGAACTTCAAACTCTTCTTGGTTCTTTTGACGTGTTTAAAAAGGCGTATGCTCTTATTTCGCCGTGTAACACGAATTAAATACTCTCAATATTTTCACACGCACACCGCTTGCATCAGATGATTTCAGATCGTCGGTGAAGGTCGACAAGTCAAGGGAGGTTACTTGCGTTGGGTTAAAAAAAATCACCAGACGACATGATGCGTGTAGATACACACACATATATAGCTACTTATTGATTATGGTAATTGGCAATGGAAATCTATGTTTAGTTTTACTGATGCGTTAGCTGGGTTTATATTTATAAACGAATCTTCAGTAATTGCTCAGATATTGCATCATATTTTACGAAGTAAAAATACGTCTTCGTCATTTACAGGGAAGTATGACAGGAGGATATGAAAATGCCTATTTCTCTTTGCAACGATATATCGAAGAACATCGGTTTAACTAGTCCTGCTGTATTTTTTGCAATTAATTAGAAAATTGATAAAAAAAATGTTGACCAAAAAAATATGGGTGAGAGAGAGAGGCGGGGTTTTGGGATTTAGATAAGTCGTCCCGACTTCACCAAAAAGGTTTGTACCGCTTTTGCAAATTTTAAGAATATCATCTAAAGAAATAACGCGTCACTATTACAGAGTATATATATATCCCCTACCCCGAATCCTTGATTTCACTGCCATCACGTGACTACAACTGCAAATCTGTTATGTACATTATTTGGAGAAGTCATTTAAAAGTTTGTAAAACTTACTTGATGCAGTTAACACGCCAAAAAATCGATAAAAGCTATTTAAAATAATGAGAAAATTTTAACTATATTACTATCTGTATTTCATTAAGGCACAATGAGAAGTCCAAAGTTTCATTCCGAAATATACTACGGAAAAGGCGAAAAATCTTTGTATAAATAATGTGTTTCATCTCAATGCGACCAGAGGGGCAGGTCCAGTTAGGGAAAAATAGAAAATTCTTTAAAATCATTCTTCTGTAGGAATCCTAGATTCTTTACCAATTTTGTTTAACGGGAAGAAGAAACAGTTTTGTATCAACGGTAGGTCTCGGCTCCTTCGGCACAAGAGACGAGGCCTAATCTGGAGGTGTTGACAGAGAGAGAGAGAGAGAGAGAGAGAGGATGGGGGAAGACGTAGGGCAAGTTCTTCCAAATACTTCTTTTATATCGAATAATTGGAACCTGTCATAATTTGGTATGAAAGGTTATTTGGTGAAAGGAAATGTATGAATGATGGGTCCCGGTCCCCTATGACTTGAGAACGGACCCATACTTCAAATGGGCCAAAATATTTGAAATTCTTCTTCTGTACGAACGACAGGTTTCTGTCGCAAACTGTAAACACTCCTGGGTAAAGGAGAACAAATGTCGTATAAACGTTGAGTCTCTATCCCTTCGGGCAGGAGAGGCGGAGCCCACTAGAAGTACTAGAGTAAAATCTTTAAAATCCTTCTTCTGTATGAATGTCAGGATTCTTTCCCGATTTTGTCTAAAGCTGGGTGATCCAAGTCCTGGTTCCGATCTTTGTTTCTGAAATACAGCTGTCACTGGATGTAATGTGTATACTTATGTTGATTGACAAGTAATGGTGGAAACTGTGGCAATGTTCGCAATTTTGAACATCAATATTCCTTTGTATAAATCGTATACTACTTTCAACAGAGTGGCGGCACATCGTCCTCCCCATTAGGTGTGGCCTGGGCCCATATGACCTCGAGCGAGTGACGTATGTAGTTAACCAATATATAGTTACAAATAGTCCAAAAAATTCATACTGTTAAAATGAGCATGCATCATCTTGTGTTGCTGGAGTCGGAGGACCTAGGCTCCCGTAACTCTATATACTACTGGCTTACCTAACCTGAACGTTGTGCAGCAGGTTGACTTACAAAAAATACAAGGTATTTTGGTTGGACCCCCAGGGTTTTATGGCATTGTGATCAGCATGTGTACATGGGATATTAAGGTAGTCAATTTCATCTCCGGGGTTGTCAGTAACACCAAAGCATCGAGTGCCGTACTTACAGCGAAAGACGCTTGATAATCTGTAACACATACGGAAAAGAAAATGTTTGGTTTATACGTTTCTTCAACGGGTATTTGAATAAAGGCCAGCACGATGCAACATCAATGTCTAGAAACCTTCCATCGTCGGGGAAGTTTGCTAATGACAATCAGTAACATAACATAGCACATTGACCGATATTTTGATATTTGTATTTATGCCCTATTTTATAGTGAATTCTGATGCCTTTTTATGTGCAGCAGGTGTAATGCTAATTACTGGTACGTATATAGATGAAGTTAAATGTAGGTAGTGTAATTGGTAGCAGGGTTACAATTCGAAATCTTGAATGTAACTCTAACCTGGCCTCACTTGTATAAAACATCTCAACTTGAGATTTCCTCAAGCCCAGATTTTCCTCAGCTAATATCTCCTTGAAAATATCTTGTATGAAAATTCCTCAAGGAATTTCAGGACATCCTAGCCGATGCCTTCCTCCTGTTCCTTTAGAAAATTTTATACAAGCTGTTTTTGAGGAGATATCAGCCGAGGAAAATCTCGACTTGAGGAAATCACATGAAATTAAGGGGAGATAATCATCATATGAGAAGCGGGTAAATATAGGATAGTTTTCTTTATAGTAGGTGGTCACCAGGTTGAGTCCATACGTTTAGTGGTAAGGGCTTAGATGACCAATGCTTCAGAAATAAATTCAACATTGACTTTCTTTTTCTTAAATTACTTTGGTGAGTTATTTTGATTTTAGGTTAACATTGTTAGGACAACGGTTAGAGTTCGAATGTATGACTTTGTGATTTAAAATCCGAGATGCTCGCATGTGGTGTAATAATGACACTTGACGAGTTCAACTGTGAGGGTGGTACCTTAGAAAAGCTCATTTGTGGCGAATAATGTCACTATACAAGTTCAATTGTAAGGACAGTACCTTAGACAAGCTCATGTGTGGCGTAATGATGACACTATACAAGCTCATTTGTAAGGACGGTACCTTAGACAAGCTCATGTGTGGCGTAATAATGACACTATACAAGCTCATTTGTAAGGACGGTTCCTTAGACAAGCTCATATGTGGCGTAATAATATTAAGCAATGCTATCTGTACTTTAACTTCCTGTCTATAAAAAAAGTTTTGATATATAAAACATTACATCGAGAGTACTCTATCCTTTTTATTTATATTTGCAGTAAACGTTCTATTCTCTTCTTGGCTGGGTTGTTACATTGGGTCAAACTTCAAACACCGAGAGAGTTCCTATACTCCCTGAGTGCACCTCGTGTGTCCCCAGCTATTTCATAACAGATTCCCAGCAGATTGTGGACTATCCAGTAATAACTACCTCCTTGTTTCTTATCATACTTCACGATCCGGAGATGAATCAAGGCTGCGTCACGTCTTCGGATGTCACCAAGTTCGTGGTAACAAAGGAACGACAGGAACACAGCATAGGGGAGAGGGGGAATCAGAAGTGTAGTACCTCGAACGCAACTTCTAAACTCTGGGTGTAGTTGGGGTGGACAGAAGCATAGATCGTTTTGCTTGAACTCAAAGTCTGATACACATATCTCCCGGAATTTATGCAGCAGCGAGTACCCTCTTCCACAACACACCTGGTTGTAGGTCGTCTCCTCCTTTAAATCTAAGGGAAAACCAAAATGAATCTTGACCGAAGTGATCATGTGACCACATATTTCCAGTGCTTTGGGGTAATTCCCAGTGTGGTAATGATATGTTGCTAATGCCAGCAGCCCGGGACTTGTACTTACTCCGGCAAATGGTGTTAGAAATTTCTTGCATTTTCTGAGAAACTTGTACTTTTCTTTATTTGCAATGATAGGCCGATGTTCACCAAATATCGCTATTCCTTCACATGTCAGTCCTGATACTATCGGAACGTAAGACAAGAACTCATCCAGTTCTGATTTTGATGCAGACAAGTGTTCTAATAACACAGGAAGTGCATCCCGTCTGATATTACTTCTGTCTACCTGGTTGAACAGCACTTCGTCACGTTTCCTCTCAAAAACAGCTGGTGAATATAGAACGGATTCCCACTCTCCATTGCGCACCATCTCAATAATCTCTCCTACAGCTGTCAATGAAGTCCTGTTAACTGAAAGACATTCCCATTTCAGATCGTGAAGATCAATAAGAAAGCGAAGGAGTTTTTCTTGATTTTTGCCATTAACTTTGCCAAGGAACATATTGTTACTCTTGATGAAGTAATTTGGACAATATCCTGTTTCCACCCAACCGATCAAAATTTTCAGGCAGAGCATGAAACAATAAAATATGTTTCTGTCTTGCCACAGTGAATGGTGTGTACTTTCAACCGCATGTAATATAATTGTTTTCATAATATATGATGTAAGAATTTCAATATTCCCTAGTAATTCTTTCAAGATTTCAGAAATCTGTTGGAGGAAGCACTTGAGAAGTCCGTACACTAAGAATTGGACATGGCTGAGGGAATAAAGAAGTTTCCTTTCCGCAGTAACAAAAGAAATTCTCCATTGTAAGAATGAGTCACCAGACGTTTTATCTCCTACAGGGACAAGATGACAGCCATCCCGTACTATCTGATCCCTTAATGTTTTATTCGGCCATCCGTGCAAACGAGGCCTAATCACCCATTCGTTAGCTTCTTTCGGCCAGTTAGGACAACGGAGAGACATTACAGTGTCCACATTAACTAAGCCTGGGCTGACTTCATAACTGATACCTGAAGCTGGACCGTTAGTTTCAAAGGTTATCCGAGTCAAATCACTGATGCCATCGATGTGAGTACGACTGTATACTTCACTAGAGACGAAGAATTTATCACCAACTGGAACAATAGACTCCGACAATTTGCTAGAAAAATCCCATCCCTTAACTAGTTCCAAAAATACATAACCAGGTCTACTGTCAGCAGCATCTCTCATCATCAAAACCGGTATATCATCACTCCTTGACACAGCCTGATCTGGACTTAAAACAACTATATTTTTATAAGTGTACATCGTGTCCTGGTCCGAACCTACCACAGCACTCCCATCACTTCTGCTACCCGCATTGAACTTCGTCATTGTAGATGATTTTTCTGCATTCACAATAAGCTCATTCATAACAGCTAGCTTTCTTCTGACGGTTATCATTTCTTGATTCCCAACAATCCGGTCTAACAAGTGATAAAGGACCCATGACTGCTCGTCATGCTCTCCCACATCCGATACCTCTGCCATAGAGTCCTGTAAATATACACGTGTAATTATATATTCAATTCTCGTATACATCTCTGTTATGAAAGCAAATAAGTACTTAAAATATTGTCTTAAGATGCCCTATTCCTTTCATTTCATTTCAGAATATTTATATTTCATTGATAAAAATAATCAATAGACAGCCAACCATAGCCTATATAAGTCTTCTCCCAAGACGACATGGTGGTCAGACATAAACATAATACACAGTACACCATAAACATACATATATACATACATACATTACACACATACAAACCTTACATAACATACATTACACACATACAAACCTTACATAACATAAATTACACACATACAAACCTTACATAACATACATTCCTTTAAGGTTGTGATATTAAATTTCCTTCACATATCTAATGCGCTAGGAATCTCTAGTCACCTAAACTCTGCTATTTTCAACACTTACTTCATTACTCTAGGACTTCATACTTATTAAGCAGAAAAACAATACAAAACTCCTAAATGTCTATTTTATAACCCCTATTTTTAACCCCAGAATTTCCAATGAACCTCCATAAAACATGATGTTTGGAATATCATACTCTATGCAGTATACAGCTAACGAATATTTATCTTCCTGCAAAAGTCAGGCTTGTCAATGAATTGCAGCAGTATGGCCCAAACTGACACTGCTCATTCAACACAATGTTCTATCTATATTCATTTCATACTTCACTACTTCATATACAAGCATTAACCAGATATCAATGCCTAGTAAGCTCATGTATTCAACCACAAGCCGATGCCTGTTGACAACAGCGTGCAAAGTGATCTTTGAGATCATGTATACACTGTTTTGTACGATCATTTCGGACTACATGTAGAAGATATTGTTGGTGAACTTCAATCCCTAAGGTTTGGCGTAATCCAGCATGCCACGATAAAGTAGACATGTTGAAAGTCGATATAAATACAAGAAAGTACAATATAGAGGGATAAGAAACTAGGCCCATAAACGACTTCTCTAGCGTTAAGTATTGTGTTTGTTAACCGAGTCGTAAACCTTGCTTTTCCAGTCAATCGGAAAATTACTCAGCTTTTTAATGCCATTTATTTATAGATGATTTTCTTCATATTTAGGACTGAATGTGGTATACCATACAGGACGGTATTTCAGCTGTTATGAAGTTATATATAACCATCTAAAGCACATAGAAATGATTTGTCACAAATTAACGCAATTAAATTTTTTCCTGTCACTGTTTAATTTGAAAATATTAGTCATGTAATTTTGTAGGAAAATGGTTTACAAATAAAGCAAGGCAGGTTAACTTGAATGTCTTCTTTATAGCAAAACAAAAAAGTACAGGATGTTTCTTATCTCTCTGTATTATATGTACCTGGTTTATACTATCCGATACAGGTGAACAATACAAAGGTAGACATACCTTAAAATAGAATCACAAATAAAATAGTCTCATGTAGTGTACCCGATACACACAGGCCAGGCCTAGTCTGTCGATATGTGTACGTTTACATGACATATATACGATAGTGGAAGCGTATCGTCACCACACACATATACTGTGTAAATATCGAATCTCATGAACGGTAGATGTACCCAGCTGTAAACCGGACATTAGACGTAGTTGCGTATTTTCATAAAATTAGATCTACTTTCATTTTAGCTAAGGTTACTGAGATATAAAGAATCGCTTCAAATACGCACAATAAACGTAAAATGCAAACTTGCAGCGAACTAACAGACTTAAAATAAGACAGTTCAACAGTTTAAGAAATGCCAAAATGTAAATTAATAGTTTCAAATAATACTGCAATTGCGGAAATGCTAAGGGATCTTAAAAAAAGTTCTGAACTGGGAATATGTTGCAAATTATATCATTTTCCAGGTAATCCTCAGCAACCTACTATCATGTACATGTGATATATTGCCAGTTAATAGTTCATTACTGATTTAAAACCCATTGACATTCATACAAATATAAACCAATCCCATCCCATCCTGTTTAGATGAGACAGGAAGAAATCTAAACACATCTTAACAACAAAAGGATAGAGCACCAGTTATTACAACTCCTAATCACGTTTTCCAATATGCTTTACGTAACGTTTATAAATGTAACACAATGATCAATGATACATACAAGATTACTTTACAACAAGCACATAAAATGTACATTATATGGTATGAAACAAAGATAGCCTTGTGATGAAAAGTGTAAACTATTAAGCTACTAATGATAAATGAAAAACAAAGAAAGCAGGACATGGCTTGCTCACATCTAGAAATATACTTACACCTCAGATCTTGTTTTGATTTTTTTTTCTTCTAGATCTATTGATGTGTTCATGAGCTATCTCATGCAGCGGTCAAGGGTGACCTTGACTTATGACCACCGAAATCTAACAAAGTTATATAACTTGGTGATGGCATTGTGATGTGAATGTGAAGAAATTCTATCTATGGCCTGGTGTTAATAAGATATTGTAACTTGTGCATAAAGTAATGATACAGAGATAGACACACAAAGTGGTGTTTAATTATAAACCAATAATGAATTTAAAAAACATAAACATCTGAGCTGATATCCTTGACCTGCGGTCAGATGACTTCTCATTTGATTTCAGACAATCATGTTTTATTATTTTATAAGTAAACTTTTACCACTTAACGTTCAGATGATATATATATATATATATATATGTGTGTGTGTGTGTGTGTGTGTGTGTGTGTGTGTGTGTGTGTGCTGTATATTCAAATTTCTACTTAAAGTCATGGTGGCCTTAGCCTTTGATCTCTGAACAAGAAACACTATTGAGAGCAAGCATTGTAAAGAAGCAACGGAGAAAGTAATTATACAAGTATAACTGAAGTTGTTTCGTAGCAATACTTTTTTTCCATTTATAGTAAGTGACCATGACCGTTGACCTCAGGACCTGAAATTCGTTCTCACCAAAGCACTTTCTTTAAAGAAGCATTTGATAAAGTTTGAGTGCAATTGACTCAATTGATTCAACAGAACTTTAGATAGTGTGCCAAAACAAAAACCTGACAAACTGTTAGACAATCTGATTACTACAATTAATATAGAGATTTACATAGATTGATATAGAAATGACAATGTTAGCATAAATTACATCAGGACAGGACAGGATGGTATACATAACTTTATACAACTCAGTTCCGGTATGTATTCTCCTACTTGAAACAAGGGTTGGTCACATGGACCAGGTTCGAAGAAGATAAAAAACACAAAAGACTGAGGTTTAAACACAGCAACCTCTGAACAGTAATACCTGGTCCCTGACAATCAACCAGTTCCACTACAAATAGTTCTATTATTTGAGGTCACCTGAAACAAAGGGTGGCCTTTTGCAACCCCCTTTTGTCGAGGGACGTCGTGAGTAGTCCGTAGTGCGTTGTAAACCATTTTCGACTTTCGACAATTGTGAATTGTATGGAATAGGTCAAAAAGACTGGAATTTCAAAAATCTTTTTTCAAATCCAGTGTATAGTTACAAGAAGCATTGTGACTCAGATGATCGTTAAGACCCTGGAGCATTTTGTTTATGATGAAGCTATAGTATATCTTATTCATTATAGTAATATCTTATGGTACCTGTTACAAAGTTTATATACAGTTTTGTATTTATTCAAAAGGTACATGTATGATTGACCGCGTGATACGGTTTACTGAAAAATGTAGATGTTTCATTATTCGCCATAAATTGGATATATATAGTCAATAAAACATTTACACTAACATTAATATATAGTTTATATACAGTTTTGTAAATATTTTCAAAAGGTACTTTATTAAACCATTTGTTAAAAATATAGAAAACATATTTGAAATTCAATTTTATATATATAGTCAATAAAACATTTACACTAACATTAATATATCACATCATAACGTATGTGTAAATATTTTCATTACTTTATTAAACCATTTGTTAAAAATATAGAAAACATATTTGAAATTCAATTTTAATAAAATAATCAAAAAGGAAGAAGTATGTCGTTGACCTAGGAGCTGTACGATTACATTATTTTGAAACTACATATGTAAGCGAGTTATATATTCCAGAACAATTCTTACTTTCTACCTTAGTTACATCAAGTCTTGTGTAGATGTATAACATTTTAGAAATTGATCGAATAATTGATGAACTTCGTTTCTTGAAGGAAAAGTACCAAATTTCCTTGTTAGAAGTCATATAACTATTTGTCAAAATCCTGAAGGTCGTCAGTTGATAGCGTTATATCGGGATAACCACATTCATAAACAAACAGTACAATGCTTAGAATTCAAAACCAATAACCAAATGGATCTTTCAGAATTGTTTGGATTTCTATAAATTTAATGTTGTGTTTGATGTATGTCTTGTTACGGCCGATGATTAACTGGAGTAAGTCATTTTCGAAGCGTTGCGTGTAATATGTGAAAGCAGATGTAGCATGGTGACGCTAAATTATTTTTTCAATCTAAAATTTTAATTAGTGACCGTAAGTTACTTTTCCGGTCATTATTAAAATCAACATGGATACGAAAGCATCAACAAATAACTTTTTGGAAGACAATTTTTGTAGGCCCTTCTTCGATTGTATCCAAATCTGATTATCAGATACTATAGACCAATGAAAACCGGCATCCACACACAAGAAATTTGCGAAAGGGATCCCTCCATTTCTTCAACATCAAGAAGCCTTTTTGGTCAAAATAATAGATGAAGTAAAAATCGCGATCTTTATTTTTCATTTTGTTTTTGTTGTTTTTATTACTGGTGCTTTAATGAAAGTGAGTCTGAAGAGCTGCGGATAGTGGGAAACTCTATATATGACGGAGAATTATCTCTACAGCTCTTCCTTAGAAAGAGTAAATAGAGAAATTTAAAGGTGGAGGAAGACGGGCCTACAAGATCGTAGCGATAGTTCGTTTAAGCAAATACGGTACAGCATTAATTTCATTTTCACAAAGCAAATTATTAGTCAAATTGTCCTTATTTCTTTCTAGCTTTTGTGGCCATTCATTCAAACAAATTTTAAGGAAAGGCGTCGAACACAACACTTACAGAGGGGATGATGGATTTTTAAAAATGTGCGTACCCTCAAACACGAGCTTGCTGTTTGAAAGTGATTTGTTATAATTACTCTTTAGGTTTTTGCGAGTTTAATAAACGTTCTATCCTCTTCTTTGTTTGATTCTTATATTGGGTTATACACAGAACACCTAGAGAGTCTCTATATGATCTGAGTGCCCTCTGTTTATCCTCAATCATTTCGTAACAGATCCCTAACAGGTTGTGGACTATCCAGTGTCTATCACCTCCTTGTTCCTCGTCGTACTTAACGGCCCGGAGGTGAACTAATGCTTCATCACGTCTCCTTGTCTCGCCTAGTTCATGGTAACACTGGAAAGATAAAAACACAGCGTAAGGGAGAGGAGGGATCGAAAGTGTAACACTTCTGAGTGTTAACTCCGGTTGTATACGAGACGGACAAAAATATGGAGCATTCAATGAAAAATGTATGTCTGATAACCATGCTTCCCGAAATTTATTCAGCAGCGTGTATCCTCGTCCACAATGCAGATCTTCGTACTTTTTGTCCTGTTTCTCCGAGTGACAATCGAGATAAAGTTTGTCCGATGTGATCACGTGTTTGCACATTGCCAGTGTTTTTAGGTTATTTCCAGTCAGGTAATAATAAGTTGCAAGTGTCAGCAATCCAGAACTTGTACATGCTGTTGCAAAAGGTTTCAGAAGTGTTTTGCATCTCCTGAGATATTTGTACTTATTTTTATTTCCAGTTGCAGAAAAGTATTCACCGAATATTTCCTGACCTTTATTTGATAATCCTACTGCTGTTGTAACGTAAGCAAAGAAATCATCCAATTCTGACTTCGACCCAGACAGGAGATTCAGTGACGCAGGCAGTGCCTTTGTTCCGCAGTCAAGTACACAGCATTCACGGAATACGTGTAAATCATGCTTTCTTTCCAATGTTGTTGGTGGAAACAGTGCTGATTCCCATGGCAGATTTCCTGAGTCGTGCATTATCTGCCCTATAGTTGGCAATGTGATTGTTTTAACTGAAAGACATTCCCATTTCTTCTCTTGAATATCAATGAGAAAACGAAGAAGTTTTTGTTGATTTTCGACATTAAGTTTGCCATGGAACATATTGTTACTCTGAATGAAATAATTAGGACAATATCCTGTCTCCACCCAACCGATCAACATTTTCATGCAAAGCATGAAACAGTAAAATAGGTTTTTCTCTTGCCACAATGAATGATGTGTATTTTCTACTGCATGGAATACGGCTGTTTTTAGTATATATGATGTAAGGATATCTGTATCTCCTTGTAATTGTTTCAATATTCCCGATATCTGTTTGATAAAATACTTGAGAAGTCCGTACACTAAAAATTGGACATGACTAAGAGAATAAATGAGATGCCTCTCCGCAGTAACAAATGAAATCCTCCATTGTAAGAATGAGTCATCAGACGTTTTATCTCCTACAGGAACGAGTTGGCAGCCACCCTGTACTATCTGATCTCTCAAAGCTTTATCCGGCCACTCATGTAAGCGAGGTCTACTCACCCACTCATTAGCTTCTTTAGGCCAGTAAGGACAGTGGAGAGAACTTGCGGTATCCATACTAATTGATTCTTTATTGTCTTTATAAGTTAAAGCTGAAGCTGGACCATTAGTTTCAAAGGCTATTTGCAGAAAATTACTGTACATGTCTCTGTCTATACGTTGATATACCTCACTTGAAACGAAGAGTTGATCCAAAACTGGAACAACGGAAGCCATCAAATGTGAAGGACATTTCCCTCCCCGATGAAGAAATTGCAAGGTCACGTAGCCAGGTCGGCTGTCAGCAGTATCTCTCATCAATAAAACTGACGTATCTGCACTGCTTTGTGGAAGACCAGTGTCCTGATTAGGACATATAACAGTTACGTTTTTATAAATGAACATGAAGTCTTTGTCCGAACCTACAATTGCACTTCCCTCGCTCCTGCTTCCTGTGTTAAACCGTTTAACAGGTAATGTTTTATCTGCGTTGGCGATAAGCTCTCCCATAATTGTCATTCTTCTTTTGACTACCACCATTTCCTGGCTCCCTATAATCCGGTTTAATAAATTATAAAGGAGCCATGACTTTTTATTATTTTCATCCTGGTCTGACATCTTTGTTATAGATAACGAATCCTGTAAATATACAGTGATCAAATTTAATTTTCGTAGAAATTCCTACGCCAAGGCTTCAGAGTATAAAATCTTATATTAAACTTAAATCAAAATAGCCAACAACAATTCATTTATCGTCAAAGAGATTATCTAATATTTCACCATTTTGAACGGTTTACTTCGAACTGGAATTAAAATGCGATGTCTTCGACAAATGATATAAACGCGTTTTATACAAAAAAAATAAAATGAAAATAAAAAATATACACCAACTAGAAAAAGTATATGTGACGATAAAAGGACTTTACTGCCGCCTGGATCAGAGATGGTTATGCAATCGACAGGACATTATGTGATAATGATGTGCAATCCCATAAACGTCGATTCGGCTAGCTTTGTTACAAGATGAGTGAGAGTCTTTGGACCCCATCTGCCTTGTTAGGGACCAAAGTTTTCTTACCGACTTTAAAAAGTGAATTCACAACAGAATCCAAATTTATGATTTTGCATCATATTCACGTGGTATTATGAGGTTTTTCAATGGTTTTATTTCATTTAAATGACACAAATATGGATATTTCTAGCATATACAAAACATCAAGAATAATAGCTACAGCTTGTCCATATAATCTTATCCCTCATTTACTCGACTCATTCCTTTTTCAATAATTAGAAATAATAAATAAGATTTGATACTTACGCATTAGAAAACACAAAAAAAAATTGTTTTCTGGAGGAACTTCTTACGTCGAAATCTGTCTATTCGGCGCTCGTATACATCCAGTGACGACACGTATCCTGTTTCCTGCCATTAACTTAATGCAATGTGATCATAGTCCTTTCAGACTCAATGTAGTAGACATTATTGGTTAACTTATGTCCCCGAGGTTTGCTGTAACCTGCATGTCATGCCAGAGCAGCCATGTTGAACACAGGGGTCTACTGGCCAGGTACATGTAACAATACACAGGTAGACATAATTGAGGATGTAATCAATACGGGTAAAAGCCTCGGACATCTTATATACTGTACTTTATCCTAACCTAGTCTGTCCACGTACATCAAAAATATGTATGTTTACATAACATAGCTGGTTATTGATATGTGAAGGTCCATGCATCTCCAGGATACTGCTTGGTACATGCGCAGCAAAATTTCTATACACACCACTACACACTGCTCCCGTCACTCGTAGCTTGCACTCCGAGTAGACGCTAAGCACCGTCTCCCCGAGATTTAGTGTACGTGCATAGCTACTTTGGTAATGACTGTATAACTCCTTTAATTAACGTAGTATTACGTACAGTTTTAGCTACATATATCAGTCCATTTGGCTAGTTGCACCGATATTCAATCTGTATTAAGTACAAGAAACCTTAGAAAAATTGTCGTTTCTCACAACTACTTACACAATGTATACGATATGTATACCTAATATAAATATAACAACCCATCCATGAACAGGTAGATATAACAACCCATCCATGAACAGGTAGATATCACAACCCATCCATGAACAGGTAGATATAACAACCCATCCATGAACAGGTAGATATAACTGATATTACAAACCATCCATGAACAAGTAGATATAACAACCCATCCATGAACAGGTAAATATAACTGATATAACAACCCATCAATGAACAGGTAGATATAACAACCCATCCATGAACAGCTAGATATAACTGATATAACAACCCATCCATGAACAGGTAGATATAACTGATATAACAACCCATCCATGAACAAGTAGATATAACAACCCATCCATGAACAGGTAGATATAACTGATATAACAACCCATCCATGAACAGGTAGATATAACTGATATTACAACCCATCCATGAACAGGTAGATATAACTGATATAACAACTCATCCATGAACAGGTAGATATAACTGAACATATATAACAACCCATCATGAACATGATACACAAGATATGAACAGGTAGATATAACAACCCATCCATGAACAGGTAGATATCACAACCCATCCATGAACAGGTAGATATAACTGATATAACAACCCATCCATGAACAAGTAGATATAACTGATATAACAACCCATCCATGAATAGGTAGATATAACAACCCATCCATGAACAGGTAGATATAACTGATATATAACAACCCATCCATGAACAGGTAGATATATCCATGATAGGTATAACAACCCATCCATGAACAGGTAGATATAACTGAGATATTACAACCCATATATGAACAGCTAGATATAACTGATATAACAACCCATCCATGAACAGGTAGATATAACAACCCATCCATGAACAGGTAGATATTACAACCCATACATGAACAGGTAGATATAACTGATATAACAACCCATCCATGAACAGCTAGATATTACTGATATAACAACCCATCCATGAACAGGTAGATATAATTGATATAACAACCCATCCATGAACAGGTAGATATAACTGATATAACAACCCATCCATGAACAGCTAGATATAACTGATATATAACAACCCATCCATGAACAGGTAGATATAACTGATATATAACAACCCATCCATGAACAGGTAGATATTACAATCCATCCATGAACAGGTAGATATAACAACCCATCCATGAACAGGTAGATATTACAACCCATCCATGAACAGGTAGATATAACTGATATATAACAACCCATCCATGAACAGGTAGATATAACTGATATAACAACCCATCCATGAACAGGTAGATATTACAATCCATCCATGAACAGGTAGATATAACAACCCATCCATGAACAAGTAGATATAACTGATATAACAACCCATCCATGAACAGGTAGATATAACTGATATTACAACCCATCCATGAACAGGTAGATATAACTGATATATAACAACCCATCCATGAACAGGTAGATATAACTGATATTACAACCCATCCATGAACAGGTAGATATAACTGATATATAACAACCCATCCATGATATATAACAACCCATCCATGAACATGATATAACTGATATATAACAACCCATCCATGAACAGGTAGATATAACTGATATTACAACCCATCCATGAACAGGTAGATATAACTGATATATAACAACCCATCCATGAACAGGTAGATATAACTGATATATAACAACCCATCCATGAACAGGTAGATATAACTGATATATAACAACCCATCCATGAACAGGTAGATATAACTGATATATAACAACCCATCCATGAACAGGTAGATATAACTGATATATAACAACCCATCAATGAACAGGTAGATATAGATATATAACAACCCATCCATGAACATATATAACAACCCATCCATGAACAGGTAGATATAACTGATATATAACAACCCATCCATGAACAGGTAGATATAACTGATATATAACAACCCATCCATGAACAGGTAGATATAACTGATATTACAACCCATCAATGAACAGGTAGATATAATTGATATAACAACCCATCCATGAACAGGTAGATATAACTGATATATAACAACCCATCCATGAACAGGTAGATATAACTGATATATAACAACCCATCCATGAACAGGTAGATATAACTGATATATAACAACCCATCCATGAACAGGTAGATATAACTGATATATAACAACCCATCCATGAACAGGTAGATATAACAACCCATCCATGAACAGGTAGATATAACTGATATATAACAACCCATCCATGAACAGGTAGATATCACAACCCATACATGATCAGGTAGATATAACAACCCATCCATGAACAGGTAGATATAACTGATATAACAACCCATATAACAATATAACAACCCATCCATGAACAGGTAGATATAACAACCCATCCATGAACAGGTAGATATTACAACCCATACATGAACAGCTAGATATAACTGATATAACAACCCATCAATGAACAGGTAGATATTACAACCCATCCATGAACAAGTAGATATAACTGCTATAACAACCCATCCATGAACAGGTAGATATACCTGGCATAACAACCCATCCATGAACAGGTAGATATAACTGATATATAACAACCAATCCATGAACAGGTAGATATTACAACCCATTCATGAACAGGTACATATAACTGATATAACAACCCATCCATGAACAGGTAGATATCACAACCCATCCATGAACAGGTAGATATCACAACCCATCCATGAACAGGTAGATATAACTGATATAACAACCCATCCATGAACAGGTAGATATTACAACCCATCCATGAACAAGTAGATATAACTGCTATAACAACCCATTCATGAACAAGTAGATATAACAACCCATCCATGAACAAGTAGATATAACTGCTATAACAACCCATTCATGAACAGGTAGATATAACTCATATAACAACCCATCCATGAATAGGTAGATATAACAACCCATCCATGAACAAGTAGATATAACTGATATAACAACCCATCCATGAACAGGTAGATATCACAACCCATCCATGATCAGGTAGATATAACAACCCATCCATGAACAGGTAGATATAACAACCCATCCATGAATGGAGAAAGCCTGGTCGGACTATTCTTAAACATTCGGATCAAGAAAATATTTTTTATATTTCAGGCGATAATACATCCGACTCGCGGATTGCTCACAACATAATCCAGTTAATATTTTTAAGCATACTTACTTGTCATGTGTTCAATGGAACTCTTTTATAACAGAATTCCTTAACACAGATATGATCCTGACAGGAATCTAGGGTATAGTTTTGGGATTTGGCGGGTGTGGAAGACAATGGAACATTCTGTGCAGATACCGCGAAATATAAACCTGAATTTCTCGTAGCATTGCAAAGGTACCCCTCACGGCATAATGATGGAAAGTATGACGATACCTAGCAATGCATGCCGGGTATCAATGTTTATCAACGATTTATTCAAAGAAGACGGAATAATATTGCGGCAAATACAGTATTCTAAAATGGTTGTGTGACCAGTTTGCACAGAAGCTGTAGTTAAATATATAAGGATAATATGGCTGACCTTCGTCTTTCCTCCAACTCACCAACCGATTCGATAAACTGAGTTTGTCCTGTGTCAAACACGTGTCTACTCCATCGATCACGTGAGTTAAAGTGTCAAAACCAAATGATTGTAGCATTGGTGGGGCAGTTTTGTTGCATTGTCGCCACTACCAATAACAACAAAGCGAGATGGTCAAAATAAATCATAACATCAAATTCTTCACTGGAATGATGACTGTGTTGTTAAAAATACAACAGTCACGTTTTTTAAAGAAATGATTTTAATTTTTTGTTGTTTACTGGTGTGTAAACTGCATTTTTTTTACAGATATTTTCAATGACGCGCGTTAGTTTACATACCAATAAACAACAAAAAATTAAAATTATTTTACCATTAAACTTACACTTATTCAACATATTTAATTTAATAAAGGTTTGTTAAATGTTAGAACTTTGAAGAAAAAAAATCACTGCGCATTGACATTAATTGCGTAAGAGTGTTACAGTGATGCGGCTACTGAAGGCCAATGTATTCATACGCGTAAGGTTTACCGAAGTGTAAACGTCGATTTCGTTGGTAGGTCTATGTAGAAGATACACACCGGAAATGTAAATATAAGGATGTAAACGGTATACAATATATATCGACGATGTAAAGTAAACCATTCTGATGAAATGACATCCCACCCCATTCCTGGTATAATAAAACACAGGTAGGGATATTTAGCATGGGCCTGTGGGCTTCTTCAGCATTTCATTATTTTCTAGCTTACTAGAATACTGCCAAAATGTTGAAAACAGTGTCGAAGGCAAAAAAAGAGGGACGGTCGGGAAATCCGAAACACACACACACACATATATATATATTGTTTGCCTTAGAATTGTGATTTTTCATGTCATCTCAATCACTGATTGAATAGTCAATAGTAAAACGGAAAAAATCCGTTAATGAGTGGCTAGAGTGGTTGAACTGTGTATAAGAAACATTAAATTCGAAGGGAGGTCATTCACACCTGATTACATATCTAGAATGCAAATTAAAACTTCCAAAGTTGTTCAAACTCTTTTAACAACGCTAGTGGTACTCTTGATTAAAATAAGTCCTTTAAAAGAGCACGCAAAGTGAAAGTCTAACTTCCAGATGGCAGTGCCTCCATGAGGTGCTCTTTTCCACTGAACCTATTGCTGTTTATAGTAAATATCTCCTCCACTTTAGATCTCTCCATATTACATATAAATGGTTCTCTCAAGTGCCTCCTTGGGTGAAGATCTGAAGTACATGGTATGAAGCTCCTTACCTGTTTCTCAGGAAGCTGAGAAAGGACTCATCTGTCCTTCACAAAACAGTTCACTTGCACTGCTCTGGATGGCATATGCCTCCTGTATGTTGTTCAGAGAGGAAATTACCAGCTGCTGTAAGGAAACAGTGCCTCAAAATCACCCTTGCTTTTGAAAGGCGATTTGTTATTTACTATTCCCATTGCATTTCAATTTCTTTCTGCATTCAGAACCACTCGATGATAATAATATGGCGTTTAAAATGCAATGAAACTTCATCTCAACACAACACTTAAAACACATTTTCATTTTCTGTCTGTATTTTATTGCAAGTTTCTTTTAAAACTTATTCTGTATTTTTTTTCAATCTTTTCAGGAAAATGGTAAAAATATATATCATACAAAGTACAAAGACAAACAGATGACGTAACGGCAGAATATGGTTAACCTGAATGTTTCATCCCGATACTTACAAAGTTTGGAATGGTAAAACCAAGTGTCACAATGACAAGTCATGAATGAAAGATCATGATAAATGGTGATTATATAGGTAGATCTACTGTAAATGAAGGATCTAAAACTGATCTTTTAATTGTTTCAATTACTATCAAATATCTAAAATGAAAATTCGTATAAAATGAGAATTTGAAAAAAAAATTAAAAAGAAAAGAATTCGCTGTTATTCTTTCACAACTTTGTGGTGATTAACACTGCCTTTAAGGAAATGAGCATGATTACAATGTCATCAAATAACAGTCATAGAATTAAATATAACAGGTTACACATGATCTCAACTGTACATCACAAGCTTTTTCCAACAGCTTCAGACAGTTAAAGTTTTGATGTTCTATCAAAGTAGCTTTGTGTGAGGTTTCTCACTCTGATACTCATTTCATAAATCAAAATCTGATAGAGCAGAAATATTAATCTGAAAATTATCTCAAATATTTGACAACAGCACATTATGCCATTGAGTGTTAAACCAGTTTAAAATGAAATGAAAAAATGATGCTGCCAATTCCAATTTCATTTGTACTCTTTTTAATAATAATTTTTTTGTGAAAAATCAAGCTAATTGCTACTGAAGCATTACCAACCATGTATTGGAAACATTTCAAAAATTTATATTGTTCATGTAATTTGTAAGCAAACAGTAAGCACTTCTTTTTTTCTGAAAAAGATGCGTTTCGAATTCAAATCCATTAATTTTTTTTTATTTGTATCTTTGTTTAAAACTCTAAAATATCCTTTTCCTACTGTTGGTGTCATCAATTTATCGCACTTCTACTGCTATTACAAACAGCTATAAATGGATAGGGAGTACATTATCAAATCATTCTTCAGCTTCTTTACACAAATGAAAATGAAATGATGAGAAAAACAATGATTTTACACAAATTATAACATAAAATGTTCCTTTTTATAACAGCCATAAGGAGCTAGACATCATCTACTTCTTCCAATGCTTCAATTTTCACACTAATGCATCAAGTGAATATTTCAATTCTTGGATTTGTAAGAAGAGATTTGTGACTAGAGTCAACAATAAAACAATTTGATTGGTCACAGCAGTGTGTACAGCAGGAAAGCTACAAGTGAAAATCTACTGCTTTACCTACGCAGACAGATAACTATAACCCCATCAGCCAAACTTGAGGTACAAATTAATACCCGTTAGTAAAGAATTTGTGTATTCCTATAACACTACCCAGATTTCCTTTAATCTAAATATCTACACACACCAAATGTTAAGATAACCAACACCTTCTACTTAAAATTCTGTACTTCATCCCATTTTGGTCCCAAACAGTTTTCTAATGTCATATATCCTGTCCTGTTTTCTATATATAAGTGTTCTGGAAGTTCCTTCACAGATAATTGTTCTGTCTTATTCTTTCCTTTATTTAAAATGAGAATCAGATACCAAATCTGGCTTTTCATCTGAAACCAAACTTGTTCATTATACGTACTTAAAAAGGCTTGGTAGTGACAGTTCTTACCTAATGATATAAAATTCAAATATAACACTTCCATGTAAACTTCTGTGAGATTGTAGTCCAACACTAGGTCCAACATTCCTACCAAACGAAAATGTTTTACAATTTCTTTTTAGCTGTGATATACATACATTGACATAAGACCAGCTTCCAGCCATATATCTAATAGAAAGTGAATGAATAGCAAATCTATCGCACTTTATTGTTCAATCCCTCAATTAATCCCTATTTAAAAACCTTAAAAACTTTTACAAAATAATTTCATCCACATCTTGATGACAACACAAAGCACATGGTTCCCTGTCGTGACACACAGTCAATTGAATATTTAACAAACATTTTACAAAGATTTACAAAATCCTGATAACATTGACTAACAATTTCATGACATGGCACACAAAAATTAAAAAAAAATCTACAGGAAGAAAATTTAAGGATTTATCAAATGATGTTTGACCGGTATACTGTTTATGTAACTATTGTGGTAGGATAAATTTGACAAAAGTAGCTCAACCTAATACTTCTCAGTAAAATTATTCATACTATGCATAAAAATATCAACAATATTTGGTTAAAAACACTACATACTTAGGATAATAGAGGGCATGGTTAGCATGTGTGTAATGTACATAAATTTGTCACAACATCGTAATATACAATGCTTAATCTCTCTCCATGGCACTTAGACACTTTCAGTACTTGTAGTCAGAGGAGAAAATGCTGCCTATTGCATTCATTCTGTACAGTTTAGGTGGGCAGGGATATTAACGACAGAACACTGTCCAGTCTTCCAACACTTCAAGCATCCTTAGCTGCAGTGGGGGTCGCACCACCAGGTCTTAGACGTTGGATTTGGGCAATAACTCCATCGCACCAAGCTGCAAGATTGTTCCAAACTGCTTCAAAACTGGAATCACACAAAATGTAAAAAGTTTTCAGACTGTAATGACAGATATAAAACTAGTTCATGTTTTGAAGTTGTATTATCAGCAGGACCTAAATCAACCACTTTTATTTTCAAATCTAAACACACACTGATTACCGTCTTGTTCAATTCAGTTATTTATACATCTTGAATAAAATCTGAAGTATTGGAGTGGGTTATATATTTTACTGGAATAACCCTTAGCTCTGAACAAAACCTGGAGTCCTTTGGTGGGTTAGATGGAATAGTCTTTACCCCTTAACAAACATGGAGTCCTGGAGAGGATTAAACATTTAACTAGAAACGCTTTTAACTCTAAACAAAACTTGGGAGTCCTAGGGTGGGTTAGATTGAATAGCCCTTACCCCTAAGCGAACATGGAGTCCTGGAGAGGGAATGTTTAACTAGAAAAGCTTTTAGCTCTAAGCAAAACTTGGAATCCTGGGTATGGTTAAATGGAACAGCTCTTGCGAACATTAAGAAAATGTTGAATCATAAAGTTTTTCCTGGATTATTTCTTGTCTCTGCATTATTGGTGTTCCATACTATATAATCAGTTTCCACTTACAGAAAACAAGAAGTGAATACCCACAATCATTCATTAATGATTATATAATACATTGCAAAATAGATAATTGTTCCTTGCATTAAAATATTGCCAATTTATAAATCAATGGTTTTAAGAGGCTTGGAATCTTGCTATATATCTTTTTCCCAAACATTGTTCTTTCAAGTCTCTGGTTTGTAAATTATGTCTCCGTGAACAACCTTATATGAAGAATTACACTTGATTTGTATGTTTCTGAGATTCTGACTAATTCTTCTTCAATATAAATTACTTGTCTTTTCAATCATAATTCTACCAATAACAAACACCTAAACACAACCTCTAAATACAGAAACCTATTAAAACAATTTTGTCTTGTTTCTGCTGCAGCAAAGACCGAAATAATCACAACTGGTTTGGATCTCATAACATTCACAAAGTTTTCCAAGAACATTTTGAAAGAGTCAGCAACATTTTCCAAATTTACATAAGGTAGAAAAACATCAAGCAGCCACTGCAATTCCTAAAACCACAAGCTTACAATTGCTTTAATTTAAGGACTATTCACCAAGTTTCATCAACATTATAAAGGGACATCACGGTAAGAAAAATCATTATTTTTATTGACTGTATGCATTTAATACACTTTCAGTATCATTTCTATGCTATCCTGATAAACAAAGTTGATTTCCGATGTCCGATGCACAAAGTTACATGTACAGATTGTTGATCTATGGCGAGAGATTTTGATTTCTGAATCACTGATCAAAATCTTACATGCATATTTCAGCAAAGCCCAAATAACACTGTTCCAAAGGTCATATGCTTGATATATATGCAAAAACAGAATTTGTTTTAACTGAATACTTACTCAACATATTTTTCCAGCAGAAAACACAGTGTTATGATGGTTATACAGGAGAAAATGATCATAACAGGTACATCAGATGTGTTCAGGCGGAGGAACTCAGGGAGCTGTGGCTGCCATGCAGGTTTTAGTGATTTCCTGTCACTTGTTGACTTTGTCTGTGAGGTCTTTGTTGTCCAGGTTTCTTTCACTACTGTTGTTTTGATATCCTCATCAACGTTGTTCAATGGCTTCACTTCTTCCACTGTTTTCTGTCATTGATGTAACAAATGCAAATGTCAACCTTTGTTATGATTAACAAGATTACTGCAGCTTAACTTTTAAGAGGGAAACCTTTATTTGATCTGTATAAACATATTGAAGATAAATCAGAACAAAATTGTTTGTAATAACACTAATATTATTAAAGAATTGATCAGTGATTTTTCTTTTTAAAGACAATCTTCGTTTATATTTCTTTTAAGGGCTTTCAAGAGCCCATGACAGAGATGCAGAGTTTGCCAAAATATCTTGGGTATTTTTTGTAATTCATGTCCACTTCCTTCTGGCTCAACAATCAACAGCTACAAGTCTTCCATATCAGACTCCTTCCATTTTCAAAGCTCTATCAATTAGCTTACAAACTAGTGTGTTGAAAATTGGTTTAGAAAAGGTATCACTATTTGAAGTAGCAGAGATTTTGCTACCAGGTCGTGTATCATAGGACCATTCATTTTCTACATTTAAATAAGCATTTCGGTAATCAGCAAATTTTATTTCAAACTTTTTTTTAGTTTACATTGGTTGGGACATGTTTGATATTAGGCCTATTTTTTCACCCATGATAAGAGTTTTTCTGAAAACAAGTTTGCTGCATTAAAGTATTAAAACATTCTATTCTTAGAGTATATCATTTAAAAAAATCAGTTAGAACTACAAGAATCCGGTAAACTGACTGATCCATTTGATTCATCCCCTATCAGTTATAAAGAAAACATACCGTAGTTTTAGTTGTGGTTTCCTGTACAACACCTGCGTCTACAGTGGACCTCCTTGACTGCCGCACACTCACTGTTTTTTCCTTAGCAGGAGTAGCAACTTTTTTCCTTGAAGGAGACTTTCTACTCTTTGATGATGCTCTTCCTCTTGATCTTGACCTGGACCTCGAACGTGAAGAGGATCGAGACCTAGAAGCTCTCTTTGTTGTTTTTTTAGCAGGGGTCTAAAAATAATTTGGAAATATTTAATGACATCATACTGATAAAAAATTATGTGAAATAACTAAATTATTTAAATATTACATCATAAAAGTCAATAAAAGATATCTTTACTTATTTTGCAAAAGTTTATGCTGAATGTAAATAACATTTTGCTAACAAAAAAACACACTTACCAAACTTGATTTTACAAAATCTTTGATAAGATTGGCACAATTTGTTAATTTGCCTTCTTGTTCCCAAGAGTCTTCCTGTGGTCCAAACCCTCCCCATCGTACCAGATATTCTGTTATTCCTCGTCTGCGCCTCTGCTGTAGGATTTTCACAACCTTTAAAACAAAAGCACATAGCATCAATTCTAATATGCAGGTCAGCTTAGCAGTATATTCAATGTTCTTATTATAACCATCATGCATAAAATTAAAGAATTTGTGCATTTAAAAGTTTCAAACTTTGTATCTTTTTCTATTTTCAATAACTAATTAATGTCAAAGTATCTTATCATTAATATCAACATTAAAAAGCTAATATATATTAACCAGTATGTATAACACTGAATCCAGTTTGCAATTAAGTTTTAAAACTACATGTATATTAAGAAAACTACATAAAAGGAAAAGATTTCATTTTATCAATTTATCCTACTCAAAAATTTTGAAGGCTCATTTATATTTAAAAAGCTTCTCCTTGTTGCATTTAAATTGTTTTCAAACAGATCCATATCAAAGTTTATATACATGTACACATGATTTAAAAAAACTTCTGTCATATTTGGCAAAACAATTTCACTGCACACTATTAAATATTAGCAAACATACAACAACATTTATGGTTTAACAGAATTTATTTAGAGTTTATGGCATGTATACCACAGTGTGGCAGTTACTCCTGTAGATTTTTCTACGTGAACCCAGAACACCATTTCCAAAATTTTGATGAGACCCATAACTAAGAGATGTAGTGGATCCTCAATATTCGAGTCTTTTGAGAGTGGCATATATGTAGAAAATCAAGAGTCAATGACAAAAATATCTGAGTTCCAAAATTAATTGTTGGGTTGACTAACTGGTTACGTTGTGAAGAGTGCCAACGCCAAGGGAGCTAATATATATCTCGTGAAAGGTCTCTTGAACAAATGGTACGATAATGAAACAGGTAAATTTATTGTAGTAACTCGTGTTAATTTTTTCAACAAATACGTAATTTTCTTCTTAACGAAAACATTTCTTTTCAACACATGTGACTTTCATGCTCGCAAAAATAAATCTAACTAGATAGTCTATCCCCCCCCCCCCCCAAAAAAAAAACTCGCAATGTTTTGAAAGGTGGTCTCCCTTGTTAACGATCTTGAATTTTTGCAAAATTCAACTCTTTTGTACAGAATAACTGCATTCCTGAACTTTTGTCCCTTAACTTCATACAAACAGTTTGAAAGAAAACAAATAAGGAATAGATAATAATTAAGTTGATGAGTTACATCATGCAAATACTAATCCAAATTATTACAAAGTGACAACCGCCGGTTGCATGGCGGTTCAATGTTTCAAATGTTCTGCGTCTAATTTCTTTATGAATCAAGCAGTAATAGTAAAACGACTTCATCGATTAACCAAATTAAACTATTCTTTTTTTAAGTTAAACATCTGTAACATCGGTTTGTGCTCATCAGTAACGCTAAATAGCACCTGCAATCATACCTCATATTCTGACCCTGATTCGGTATCCGAAGCCATTTTGAATAAAAGCACGCTCCCATGGTGCAACGCGGAAAAATAACCACATTGTCGTAAATAGATAGTATATACATACCTGCATATTTTTTACACACAATATGTTAAAACAACTTTAAAGTATTCGCAAAGAATGTTAGGTAATGAAAGGCCAAATCTATATGAAATTACCGAAATATTTACGACTTTCGTAAACTGTCTTTCACCTTCCGTCCCCGAGAAGGACACCAAAAATGTTGGCGATTCCTAAGAATCAGTTCGCTTCGGCTGTGAAGCAGGTTTCAAGTTTATGTCTGAAACCTGTTGCTGTTACAGCTGTTGTACATCATGATCCACCTTTGATTGTAAGGAAAACAGAATCAGTTTCAAGTTCAGTAGCAACATTATCGATGGCGAAAAATCTTCAATGGGCAACAAAAAGCATAACCGGTGGTAAGTGTAAAGTTTGGTTTCTTTGAACGAACAGACATTCAAACTTAACAGTTGAGCAAGATTTCAGAATGAAATAATAATCAAATTCCGACACATTAATACTTGTTCGGGTATCAAATGTTTATTGAAAGAAACAAGCTGGATTATTGGGGAAGGGAGGGATTATGTAAGTTAAAATAAGAACTTCAAACTAAAACAGCATAGTTTTCGCTCAGTTGTGTCATGTGTTCATTATTTGCATTTTCATGGTGTTGAATGGATTCCGAAGTAATCCGAAGTATCGCACCATTAAACAGCTTGGGCACAACCCCTCATATGGGTGATAGTCATGTATTTGAAGGATATTTAACATTGTGTAATCGGTTAGTTACACAAATGCAGGGCTATTCTGCAGTAGAAACACATAAAGTTTACTTAAAATTTGAAACAAAAAAGGGCGCCATCTTTTGATCCAATAGTCAATGGGACAATATAATTGCATAGAATATGTTAATTTTTGTTATCCAACTTTGTGTTAAAATAACAATTTACATAACTAACTTTGTATTCAGTGGTAGGATTTAGTGCAAATGTTATATGTGAGCCTAAATATACCTGTGCCCTATTTTTGGCCATACTATATACATATATACTGTGGAAAGGGACTTCAGTTTGATGAAATGGTTATAATTTAATAAAAGCTCCTTCAGTTTTATGTCTGGCCAAGAAAAAAATGGAAGAATTTAGGAGACCATATTGGAGTTTGACAGTTGCAGTTTGTTATCATTATTTCTCAGAAAGTTCTTGTTATGTCTTCTACATATTTCATATGTAAGACACCCTTGTTATCAAATGATTGAGAGGAGAAGGGGAAAGAAGGAAAAAGCAGATAATTAAAAAACAGTTTTTCATAGACATTATAAAGATCATTCAATGGTGGGCACCAAGATCCCCTAGGATCTTTTTTTGTTAAAATAAATTTTGGGAAATTTTCAATCAGACACATTTTGGGATATAATATTTTTCTGAAATGTTTTGAATTGAGAAAAAATGTCAAAAGTAAATGAGGTAAAAATGTTGTTATTTTGAAATATTGGAGTGCCCACTGTTTAATCTAAACATATACCAACTTTGATGAAAATTAGACTTTCATATATACTTTACAAGCATTAATGCTAAACATACAGTAAAACTAGAAGATGAAATGTTAAAAGTCACACTATATTGCCTATTTTAATTTTGCTACTATTGTTCAAAGTGAGACAAAAATCAGTGTTCTCTTTAAGCTGATACATACAACTATTTCTACAGGTATAGTCCCAGTCAGGATGAATCACACGGACATGAATACACCTGCCTTTGGGTCTTACAGACGAGACAGTACATCCAACGCCATTGTTTCAGCAAAGGACACAAACGAGTCAAGGAAGATGTTCACTTATGTAACAACAGCAGGTATTTAACAAGGTTTTGTTGTATGGATATCTGTATTTGTGAAATGATAATATTGATATCCAAGGACTTTCCTAGAACAAACCGGCAAATTATTAAATGTTTTATGTATGACCTTAAAATCACTGAATCTTTCGAATTTGGACTCAAAATGCAAAAGTCCGATAAGTTTCTGGTATCATTGGTAAGAAAACACAAATAAGAGTGCAGTAAACTTAAATGTCATGTATTGGGGTATTTTTGCAATGTGGATTTTTTGCGAAAATCCCCAAAATAATATGACTTATGCAGTTTCTACTTGTTTTTTCTTTTTTTTTTTTTTTTTTTTTCAATTTCATTGTCTCCGAAATTTGGAATGCCTCTTTTGAAAACTTTGAATACATAAGAATGGATATTAGTGTAGATTTTAACATCAATTGGAGATCTAACTGACCAGTCAAACTAGATTAGAGATTTACTTCCCGGCCGACTAGTATTTGGTTATTATAGAAGTATTCATGACTAGAAAATGTTCCGCTACATGTAAGTACATCAGCTTTATAGATGTATTACTCATGCGTTTACAATTAAAAGAAAACATGTAAATTTGCAATTTTGAAAGGGTTGCTAAATTCACAAAAAGTAGATACATGTAAAAAAAAATCTGATACACATTTTTATGTGACTATCAAGTAAATTCAAATGCTTCTAAAAGTAAATGACCACTTCTATCTTTACCAGAGCAAACTACCTGTCTAGGATTTAACAAATTTCAGGGAGATAGTTATCAGGAACCAATTTATTATAACCACTCTGGAAGGGATTGTTTGTGATTCTGAGTTATCAGGTTTGAGCTATAGATTAATGATTAGAGTTTGTCTTCAGTTCAAAGTTTATGATGTTGTCCAGCAAGTTTGAATGTTACAAGAGTTTTTTTATGTTGTTTAAAATATTCAAAACTCATTTTCAGATAAAACAGGTTTAGATGTCAAAATGGGGTAAGGGAAGTATGAAAACATTTCTTGATGGTAAATAAAAGATTGGTATCCCAATAATTGTAGCTATTTATTTCTGCTTTGTTACAGTTGGCACTGTCGGAACTGTTTATGCAGCCAAACATTTAGTCAGAAGTCTTGTGGGATACGTTGCCCCAGCTAAAGATACTATTGCCATGGCAACCGTAGAAGTCAATCTCCAAGAAATTCCTGAGGGGAAGAGCACCACTGTGAAGTGGCGTTCCAAGCCAATCTTTGTCCGACACCGAACACCAGCAGAATCTGAGGCAGAAAGGAGCGTTAATTTGGAAGAGCTACGTGATCCCCAACATGATGCAGACAGAACACAGAGAGAGGACTGGCTTGTTGTCATCGGAGTTTGCACACATTTAGGTAAATACTAAACTTTTACATTACAACCAGTTTTGTTTGATTTTAAGTGATACTTGAATGACTTCACTGTTGCCTTCAATGTATAAGGTGCCCAGAATCTAATTGGGTATATATCAGGATCATCTTCATCTGATTAAGGTGCAGTCATTGAGATGTCACTCATAAATTTTGTTACTAGTTGTTATCATCTCTTTTACACAATAACATTCTAGTTCCAATACCATATGTATCACAATACCGATACACTCAGTATTAATGTACTTCAGGAGTTTGTTGAAAAATGATTAAATAAAAATTAATTAAATATATAGATATAAGCATGTTTTTTTTTTTTTGTTGTTAATATAGAGAAATGGAAATAAAAAAATTCATTGACAACATGGTGATCAGGAGGCAATATGTTCAGCAGCCATTTTGACCAATTGTACTGAATTGTGTATCATATATTGAAATAGCAAAAAGAGAGATTCAAAATTGAAACCATAGGCAATGTCTTTTTTTAAATTCATTATGAATCACTTCACTTTTATTTTCTATTTTTTCAAGTACATAATATTTCATTATTTACTGCTTGAAGTTCGTCAGAGATCTCAAATTGATGGATATGAAATTATCGCGATGAGAATATTTCATTTTTACGATCCTAGAATTGATGCTCCTACAGATGAAGTGTTAGTTACTGGACCAATGTTGACTATCAACAAACATTGGTGTTGAAAGTTCATTTACAAAAAATAAATTTTAAAAAATGATGTGGTTCATTTCTAAACATTGTGTTTCATTACTAAACATTGTGGTTCATTTCTAAACAGTGTGTTTCATTACTAAACATTGTGTTTCATTACTTAATATTGTGAATCATTACTAAATATTGTGTTTCATTACTAAACATTGTGGTTCATTACTAAATATTGTGTTTCATTACTAAACATTGTGTTTCATTACTTAATATTGTGAATCATTACTAAACATTGTGTTTCATTACTAAACATTGTGGTTCATTACTAAATATTGTGTTTCATTACTAAATATTCTGGTTCATTACTAACTATTCTGATTCATTACTAACTATTCTGGTTCATTACTAAATATTGTGTTTCATTACTTACTATTCTGATTCATTACTAAATATTGTGTTTCATTACTAAATATTGTGTTTCATTACTTACTATTCTGGTTCATTACAAAATATTGTGTTTCATTACTAAACATTGTGGTTCATTACTAACTATTCTGGTTCATTACTAACTATTCTGGTTCATTACTAAATATTTCTGGTTCATTTCTTAATATTCCACACATCTCTTATTTTTGTTAGGATGCATTCCGGTAGCCAACTCCGGAAGTTATGGTGGATACTATTGTCCATGCCACGGATCCCATTATGATGTTTCGGGCAGAATCCGAAAAGGACCAGCACCACTCAATCTGGAAGTACCTCAACACAGCTTCCCTGAGGATGATATTCTTGTTATTGGAAAATGATGAAGAATACAGTATTTAATAGTTTATTTTATGAATTTTGTGAACGTTTTCTTGTTTGTATGACATTGTTTTGGAAATAGACTCCTGACAGTATCATGAACTGTTTGCAGTACCACCAAAGGTGCATCTGAAACAACTTCAAGAATAAAAATTATGATTTAAATTCATGTTTGGTGTTTTAATACAAGAAGAAACAATATCATTGTTATAAAGAAATTATCAGTAATTCCAGAATGATCTTGCTGCATCATATGATCTACAAATGTTTGATGTAAAGTTTGATCTTTTCTCTCCTAAATACAAAGGATTAGCTTCATTTTGTTTATACTTCCATAAAAAGGATTTCAGTGCTTTACAATGAAATTGTAATAATAAGACAAGTGTCCCGTCTTTTGTTTCAGAGAAAAAGTGACTTTGAAATGAATTATTCACAGATACAGTTTGACGAATGGGACAGGGACAATAAATTTAAATCTTTGTCTTTCCTTTGGCTGTCTGTTGTGCCTCGTTCTGTTACTGACCTCTATAGACACATCCTTTCTCAAGTGAACCAGGCCGTCTTCTTTGAGGTTTGGCTTGATATTAATATCCTATTATCAACAATTAAAATGATCTTTCCATGTATGTGTGGTTGCTTTTGTGTGAGGCAGAAGAAAGATCATGTAAGCCCCTTGTGGTAGTTCATGTCAACTCTTATCTTATCAGTGCCATTCCAAAATTGAATACCACACATTGAAATTTGCATTGGCAAGAAGTGCATGGCATTGTTGAAACAAACTGTGTATTATTAATAGATTTGTGAAATCTGTTAACATTTTAATGAAATAAAAGTAGGATTAACATGATATGACGTGAACGTTATAGCACTACTACACTGAAATGAAATCCTAAAGGCGCCTAAGATACCCCATCTGGTCATATTTTGCTGACAATCCAGTCCTAACATGACCATAGAGCTTTTGGGAGGATAATTGGATATAAGTGTTTGATAAAGTATTATTGTGTTGTTGATTTGGAAATAAACATCAAGGTTCTTATTTCAATGTCATTTCCTGATTATAATAATTATGGGTGAAATTTATCATTCATACCCCTCATAATTATGCCTTTTTTACAAGATAGTGTGTCATAACATGTTTGCATCCATTGTCAGAGTCAAGGTCACATCTGAAGGTCAGATTCAAATGATGGCTCTATCATCTCTTGTACCAATGTAGGTAATATTTCATAACTGATAGGAATTTTAAAGACGCTTGCATTATTCCCAGACAGTATATCAAGATCACTGTTCAAGGTCAAATACCAAATTTAGCATAGTGACCTTGTTTCATGCTTTACTTTGTCATTATTGCAGATATCCAAAAGTATATATTATTATTAAGAATTGATTGGTGGTAAGAAAACACAAGGACTTTTAAAGCAATCTTTACACTAAGAAACATCAATATAATCGGTTTCAATAAATCTATAGCCATGAAATGGTAATGTTCCCAATATCATTCAGCATACCACTGGTTATTTCTGAAACAAACTCAACAACTGGGACCTGTTAAAATCTCATGAACAGATGTTTTTGCATTATATTATGTTAATCCTACATTTATTTCATTAAAATGATAACAGATTTCACAAATCTATTATTACTACACAGTTTGTTTCAACCATGCCATGCACTTTTTGCCAATGCAAAGTTTCAATTCCACTTCAGTCACCACAATGAAATAGGCCTAGCTAGTACTTTTGGCAACCTTTGAGCAGTACTTCCCATTACAATCAAAGCATGTTCCGCAATACACAATAGATCAATAAACAAACAAGCAGAGACCTGACTGTAATGTTTCAGCAGATCTGACCAGACTGTTATGTCTCTGTAGATCTGACCTGCCTGTTATGTATGGAGGTCTGACCTTACTGTTGTGTCTCTGTAGATCTGACCTAACTGTTATATATGGAGATCTGACTTTACTGTGTTGTCTCTGTAGATCTGACCTGACTTATGTCTCTGTAGATCTGACCTTACTGTTATGTCTCTGTAGATCTGACCTTACTGTTTTATCACTGTAGATATGACCAGTCCGTGTTGTCTCTGTAGATCTGACCAGTCTGTGTTGTCTCTGTAGATCTGACCTAACTGTTATATATGGAGATCTGACCTTACTGTTATGTCTCTGTAGATCTTATCTAACTGTTTTATCTCTGTAGATCTGACCTTACTGTTATGTCTCTGTAGATATGACCTGACTGTTATGTATCTGTAGATCTGACCTAACTGTTATGTCTCTGTAGATCTTATCTGTTTTATCTCTGTAGATCTGACCTTACTGTTATGTCTCTGTAGATCTGACCTAACTGATATATATTGAGATCTGACTTTACTGTTATGTTTCTGTAGATCTGACCTGACTGTTATGTCTCTGTAGTTCTGACCAGTCTGTGTTGTCTCTGTAGATATGACCAGTCTGTGTTGTCTCTGTAGATCTGACCCAACTGTTATATATGGAGATCTGACCTTACTGTTATGTCTCTGTAGATCTTATCTAACTGTTTTATCTCTGTAGATCTGACCTTACTGTTGTTTCTGTAGATCTGACCAGTCTGTGTTGTCTCTGTAGATCTGACCGAACTTGTTGTGGTTGATACTTGCGTTGTTAATCCCTATTCCTCAATTGCCCTGCATACCGGGTGGTATCCAAGCAAGGGATATCCGGAACACCCTGATCTACACCTAGCACCAAGATGTTGACTCTAATCCCTGTGTTTAGATCTATATATAGGTACATTCTATGAAGTCATTTAGGTAATTTCCATGTCAAGGAGATCAGCTGACACAATACAAATGTAATCTTGGTAAATTATAACTGCAGTTAATGTACCACTGAACTAGGGAGAACTTATATCTAACTTGATTGGTATAGCGTCAGACTAGTAAACCAAAGTCGTTGGTTCTTATCCTAGTGGAGGCATTGAAATAAATAATGACCTCTGACACATTGGAACCCATGATGGGACTCCAAAATAATGTTAAGCAATGCCTGAAAAGCATTGGGCTACATGGGTGGTCAGGTGGAACAATGGTACTGCACTCGCCTTTCACCTAGCTGTCCGGGGTTTGATTCCTGAAATGGACCTGAAAAGGTATAGGGCCACCTTCCGGACCACGTAGGTTTTCTCCAGCTACTCCAGTTTCCTCCTACAATAAGAGCCCTTGTGCACTTCCATCCCAGCCAACAAGAGTGATCAATATAAGCTGAATTTTTTGCAATTGTAAAATAAATTAAGTTTATATATTACATATATTGCTCGACAAGCTTTGCTGGAAACTCCAGGTCAAGTTCTTTGAGAAGGAAGCTATTAATGTTTCATTTTGATTTGTGCGTAAGAAGTGGCATCTGATAATTATAACAAAGAATTATTAAGTTAGTCAAAATGGAAACTTCTACGATATTATGTTTGAATTTATTTAATATTAAATTATGTCCTCCTGGTCAAACATGACTTTCACACAGCCTTTACATAAGAATGTTTTCATGAATTTGGTCAACATCTAGGTAACTCTTAAACAGCCCAAAACCAAGGCACTTGAAATCTTGTCACAGGCAAAATTGTTTTCACTGTATAACATGAAGTTGCAGCAATGGAAATATACAGATGTGATAAAGATAATACTGAATGACGACAGAATAGAACTTTAAGCCTTTTAATATGTCCTGTTGAAATGTTCACATACAATTTTATCTCCAGGTACATTTATGTATACAATTTAATCATCAAATCAAAAGCATGAGTGAATTTTCAGTGATGAGTCCAGGTATTGTATACACATGTACAAGAGGCATCTAGCTAATTTCATTTCAATCGATGTAACAACATGGACAGTAAAAACACACTTAACAATATATTAATAGTGTTTTTATCAGGAGGAGAAGGACATGAAATAATATAAATGGTAACACAAATTACTGGACGAAACATTTTCCAGTTCTTTCCTGCAATTTCCTGGGTCAAAATGGAACTATGGACTTATTGCAGACAATAAGCAAAAGTTAACATTCATGAAAATTCAAATTTTTTTGGGTGGGCTTATTACCAAACATGAGTTTATTGTTGGATAAATATGACAGAATACAATATTTCAGTACACAAGAACCTTCACATGATGTTTAATAATAAAAAAACCTTTTTATATATCTAGCTGCCTATATTAAACACTGTCTTACCATTTAAACATAAAATAAACTTTGCAGTTCTCTATAATGGTAAATACTGCATCTATCCAGCCACTACTGTAAATGAGCTTAATTTGGTCCAACCAAATTTGAGCTCATTATCACTTTTTTGGTAGTCCACAAAAATTACTATATAATCAACATTCAGAAACTGCAATTAATGCAATCATATTTTATTGCAATATATTCAGCATGAAAAGTGCTAGAGTAAGACAACCTTTAAAATATTCATGTTAACAGTAAGCTATAGAGCCCGAAATGTATGGACTAATTACAGGACGATGATAAAGCATTAGTTGTTCTCTTGTCATGAAATTGCAATTTATACTTCTTTCCATATAAATATCTGTACCATTTATCAATACTTGATCTCCTATACTTACAGGACCACAAGCAAAAACACAATCATCAACGATACATAAAATGTGAGTGGAAAACAGGGGGCCACTTTCATTTAAATGGAGTGACTGCTTGGCCTACATCTTATTTAAAACATATTCAGGCATGAATTGGGACAGACCTTCCAATAATAATACAGATTCCCGAAAGCCTTTTCAAGACTTATCAGAAAGCAAAATCAGTCGTTAGATCAGTTAGGTTGGTCCTTATTTCATAAATGAAAAAATTCTGGTCAAATTGATCAACAAAAATGGCCTCTTTGGTTCATCATGACAGAATAATTATAGACCTGATGATGCATGCCCCTAATAAGTAAAAGATGTTTCACAAAACAGGAAGAATCATATTTTTCCTTCTGACTCAACAAGCCAAGGTTCTGTACTGGGCCATATGCTTAACGCTGACAAATAGATCAATCTTTTAACTTGTACTTTGGAACTTGTAATTCTGTACAACACCTTGCCTCTCTGAAACATGTATCATGTTTATCGGTGCTTGTATTTTTGACGACTTCAGCAGATTTGGACATCCACTGTTGACTTCATCACCTCAAGAATCACCAAGAGACTCTTCACTACAGGAGGAACAAGAAACAATATTTCACTGACACTTGAGAAACGACTTAATGGTCTAAGATGCCTGTGTTACTAAGAGATTTGTTCCCCTGGAATTGTTCTACCTGCAGGAATCTTTCATCATCCCCAGAACATCACAACTTACTGCCACAGATTGCAGTGGATGCTTGGAGGAATAATCCTCGTATTGTATCTCTCTGCTGACAGCCCTTTCTCCACAAGAAAGTTTCTAATGAAAACTTTGCTGTATGACTGCCCTATCTGACCTTCAAGCAAATTTCAGGATTTTGTCCCCTTAAACAAGTTTTTCTGATGTAAATCACTGAGGACTTATCAGAATTTATCTGCAAGTGTTTCCAGTGTAAATGTAGAAGCACCTGTCATTATTTTCAGCAAGCATTTCCAATGTTAATTTAGGAACACCTGTCAAAATTTATCAACAAGCTGTAGAATTCTGTTCTGCTCTGCTTCTCTAGCTTCTTTGTCTTGAGCTTCTCCAATATTGCCAGCATATTCTGAAAGAGGTTCATATATAAATTTTCAGAGGTGATTTTGTACATTATGATGATATATATTTAAAGTACTGTGGAGTCATTAATTTTAATTTAATTTAAAAAGGAATTATTTTTCTTGATTTCGTGGGTACTCGAAGTCCATTAATTCATATTTCTATGTGCTGTTAAAATCAGTATTGAGCGGCACAAAATCAAATGTTCATGAAGTAGTGATATTTTTTTTTAAGTCATGAAAACTGAGCCCCACAAAAATATATGATTCTCCAGTAAATATCTTCTTAGACTGAAGCTGCCATCCAAAGTTAAGATGTCACTATCATTTAGCACAAACAAGCTGAAGATCAGCGTTATTAAACTAAATGTGTGCATGTCTGTCTTGGTTTTACAGGTCTATGCAGAGATATTGTTTGTAAACAAACCTAAAAGGTTTAACAATGCATTTAGGGAATTCCAA
Organism: Ylistrum balloti; assembly: GCF_031769215.1. NCBI lineage: Eukaryota > Metazoa > Mollusca > Bivalvia > Pectinida > Pectinidae > Ylistrum > Ylistrum balloti. The sequence continues at coordinate 357,297 of NW_026782304.1, forward strand.
AAATTATCAACTAACAGTTTTCTAGACATTCACAATTCTAAACTTCTCAGTGTGGACATTCCTATGAAAGTTGCTGAAACAGAGGTCACACATTGTATCAGCAGTATCATTGAGGGAATTTTTATCTGCTAGATATCATAATTACCCATGCTCTGATAGGAACAAGCCAAACCTTCTTAAACTATATATATACATATGTAGAAGTTGATAGCACTGATCACCTCATTAACCTTAGCTTGTGGGAATTTCCCTTTGGTGGAGAGGTAAAGTGTCTGGCTAAAGACAGAAGGGTCGCTTGTTTGAATCCTGCCACCACAGTTTTTTATTACTCCTTATCATTGCAGATTTTGGTGCCATGAACAGGATATAAAGAATTGAGATGCTCCCTTGGAGATTTCAAACCTGGGCTGTTGTAGTCTTTGTGGGTTGAAGACTTCTTCACAAATGGATGGGCTGATAAAGCCTGTTTCCATATTTTATACCAACTGTGTTAGATTGATGATTATTATATAAACAATTTACCTCGCATAATACTTTTGATAGATTTGATTGATCCCCCTCTCATATTCAGAATCTGCATGACTCTTGTTTTTACCTGGAACATAAAACATTTAGAGTAATGTGGAGGTTTGTAAGGAAAAACTTCAGGATGAACTAAAAACAAATATAGTATAAACTCTATTTTAAATGATCAGTGGACCTGCACCATTTTTTTGCAACCTATAATTTGCCCCACAAGAGAAGGATCTCTTTATTAAATCCTGTTAAAGTTTACCTACTGTGTCTTGTACTACCAAAGTTATACTTGTAAGGTGATAGTAAGGCAATGAAACATCTCACCAAAAAATTTGAATTGTTTGTGACATAAAACTGTCCATTCAATTTGAGTCAGATATATTATTCAATCCCCTGGATTTACTGTTGAATACATACAGCACAAATCTCACCGTTTGTTAATAGTTGGAAAACTTTGATACAAGTCATGCATACAGACAAGTACTTACTGACTTTGAGCCTGACATGTTTCTGAGCCGTACTTATTGACTGTGAGCCTGACATGTTTCTGAGCCATACTTATTGACTGTGAGTCTGACATGTTTCTGAGCGATACTTATTGACTGTGAGCCTGACATGTTTCTGAGTCATGCTTACTGACTGTGAGCTTGACATGTTTCTGAGCCATGCTTTACTGTCTGTGAGCCTGACATGTTTCTGAGCCGTACTTATTAACTGTGAGCCTGACATGTTTCTGAGCCATACTTACTGTCTGTGAGCCTGACATGTTTCTGAGCCGTACTTATTGACTGTGAGCCTGACATGTTTCTGAGCCATACTTACTGACTGTGAGCCTGACATGTTTCTGAGCCATACTTATTGACTGTGAGCCTGACATGTTTCTGAGTCATGCTTACTGAATGTGAGTCTGACATGTTTCAGAGCCATACTTACTGACTGTGAGCCTGACATGTTTCAGAGCCATACTTACTGACTGTGAGTCTGACATGTTTCTGAGCCATACTTACTGAATGTGAGTCTGACATGTTTCTGAGCCATACTTATTGACTGTGAGCCTGACATGTTTTTGAGCAATACTTATTGACTGTGAGCCTGACATGTTTCTGAGCCATGCTGACTGAATGTGAGCCTGACATGTTTCTGAGCCATGCTTACTGTCTGTGAGCCTGACATGTTTCTGAGCCATGCTTACTGTCTGTGAGCCTGACATGTTTCTGAGCCATACTTACTGTCTGTGAGCCTGACATGTTTCTGAGCCATACTTACTGACTGTGAGCCTGACATGTTTCTGAGCCATACTTACTGACTGTGAGCCTGACATGTTTCTGAGCAATACTTACTGTCTGTGAGCCTGACATGTTTCTGAGCCATACTTACTGACTGTGAGCCTGACATGTTTCTGAGCCATACTTACTGACTGTGAGCCTGACATGTTTCTGAGCCATGCTTACTGTCTGTGAGCCTGACATGTTTTTGAGCAATACTTATTGACTGTGAGCCTGACATGTTTCTGAGCCATACTTACTGACTGTGAGTCTGACATGTTTCAGAGCCATACTTATTGACTGTGAGCCTGACATGTTTCAGAGCCATACTTATTGACTGTGAGCCTGACATGTTTCTGAGCCATACTTACTGTCTGTGAGCCTGACATGTTTCAGAGCCATACTTATGGACTGTGAGCCTGACATGTTTCAGAGCCATACTTACTGACTGTGAGCCTGACATGTTTCTGAGCCATACTTACTGACTGTGAGTCTGACATGTTTCTGAGCCATGCTTACTGACTGTGAGCCTGACATGTTTCTGAGCCATACTTACTGACTGTGAGTCTGACATGTTTCTGAGCCATACTTATTGACTGTGAGCCTGACATGTTTCTGAGCCATACTTACTGACTGTGAGTCTGACATGTTTCTGAGCCATACTTATTGACTGTGAGCCTGACATGTTTCTGAGCCATACTTACTGACTGTGAGCCTGACATGTTTCTGAGCCATGCTTACTGACTGTGAGTCTGACATGTTTCAGAGCCATACTTATTGACTGTGAGCCTGACATGTTTCAGAGCCATACTTATTGACTGTGAGCCTGACATGTTTCTGAGCCATGCTTACTGTCTGTGAGCCTGACATGTTTCAGAGCCATACTTATGGACTGTGAGCCTGACATGTTTCAGAGCCATACTTATTGACTGTGAGCCTGACATGTTTCTGAGCCATACTTACTGGCTGTGAGTCTGACATGTTTCTGAGCCATACTTACTGATTGTGAGCCTGACATGTTTCTGAGCCATACTTACTGATTGTGAGCCTGACATGTTTCTGAGCCATACTTACTGACTGTGAGCCTGACATGTTTCTGAGCCATACTTACTGACTGTGAGCCTGACATGTGAGCCTGACATGTTTCTGAGCCATGCTTACTGACTGTGAGTCTGACATGTTTCTGAGCCATACTTACTGATTGTGAGCCTGACATGTTTCTGAGCCATGCTTACTGACTGTGAGTCTGACATGTTTCTGAGCCATACTTACTGAATGTGAGTCTGACATGTTTCTGAGCCATACTTATTGACTGTGAGCCTGACATGTTTTTGAGCAATACTTATTGACTGTGAGCCTGACATGTTTCTGAGCCATACTTACTGACTGTGAGCCTGACATGTTTCTGAGCCATACTTACTGACTGTGAGCCTGACATGTTTCTGAGCCATGCTTACTGACTGTGAGCCTGACATGTTTCTGAGCCATGCTTACTGACTGTGAGCCTGACATGTTTCTGAGCCATACTTACTGATTGTGAGCCTGACATGTTTTTGAGCCATGCTTACTGACTGTGAGCCTGACATGTTTCTGAGCCATACTTACTGATTGTGAGCCTGACATGTTTCTGAGCCATACTTATTGACTGTGAGCCTGACATGTTTCTGAGCCATACTTACTGACTGTGAACCTGACATGTTTCTGAGCCATACTTATTGACTGTGAGCCTGACATGTTTCTGAGCCATACTTACTGATTGTGAGCCTGACATGTTTCTGAGCCATACTTACTGACTGTGAGCCTGACATGTTTCTGAGCCATACTTACTGACTGTGAGTCTGACATGTTTCTGAGCCATACTTACTGACTGTGAGTCTGACACGTTTCTGAGCCATACTTATTGACTGTGAGCCTGACATGTTTCTGAGCCATACTTACTGACTGTGAGTCTGACATGTTTCTGAGCCATACTTACTGACTGTGAGCCTGATGCACAAACTTCCAGCATGATGTAATCCACTAACTGTAACGTAAACAGCCCGGCCTCTAATCGTCTCAGGTAAAATTCATCTTCTACATCTTCATCTATCTCCTCTCCGCTACTTTTTAATTTCTACAGCAGATGAAATATCAATATCACAACAGTCAATATTAATTTCCTTCCTTATTTTGATGAGAAGACATTATGTGAAAGACATATATAAGACATAACAAAGGGCCTTTAGAGCTTGTATCACTCATCTGGTTTAGTATGCTGAAATTGATTAGTTTAAACTAAAGAAAAAGTATTTCCCTTGATGTGTCCTTCCCCTCAGGTCCTGCCCCGTTTGGCCAAGGCTCAGTTTCTATACAAAGTTGATTCCCCTTCTTCCTGTGATGATACTATGAAAAACTCCAATAATTCCCGTTTATGGAGAAGGATTTAAAGAATTTACTCTGTGGGATCCATCCCTCCAGCCCCAGGTGGCCAGGACCCACTATTTGTAAAATATTGATTCCCATTGACCAAAGAATGATTTCAGACCAAATTTGGGCAAAATCAGATCATCCTACAAGAGGAATAGGATTTTAAACAATTAGATTAATTTCTCCTGTTTGGCCTTGCCCTTCTGGCAATACAAAATTGATTCCTCTCTACCCAAGGATGCTTCAGACCAAATTTGAGCAAAAGCAATCTTTCCTACTAGAGGAATAGGATTTTAAAGAATTTGCCTTATTTCCTGATTTGGTTGCACACCTTTGCCCTGGGGATCCAATATCTATCATTTATACAAAATTTGTTCCTCTTATTCCAACGACGCTTCTAACCAAATTTGGTCAAACCATGCAATTTGTATAAAAAATTCTTTGGAAAAATGGACGAAAATCGCCTCGGTATGACATAAGATCACCTGGCCCTTTGGGTCGAGTGAGCTGAAAATAACAACACACAAGATGTATAAAGATATCAACAATCAAATTGTTTGAAGAAATAAAACACAAACTACATGATGATACACAAAACAAAAATTGTATGTTGAAACTAACACATGAATTGTATGATGATAGTAAAACATAAATTGTACATGACATAGTTGAAGGAACTGTATAAAAATAAAAACACACCACATTGTTATGAAACAAGCATGAAACAAGTTTTTAATGATAGAAACGTTAGAATGTACAAATCATCTGTGTACCCTGTTGGAAAAAAAATTTCCCTACACATGACTTGGCAACATCAACAACTTACTTGCTTCTCAATTTCAATTTGTTCATCACATGACCTCACTTTATCCAAGTATTTAAAATGTAACTCAAGTAATCTTTCTACCTGTTGAAGAAACAAAAACATACTGTTAACATTCTGTAAAATTATGTATTCTCAATCCTGATTCTGTATCAATGATTGACATGACATGTACGTACTCTACTTGTATATATGGTGTCCAATGATTTGATCCTTGTCTGCAGACCTTATTACATGAACTAGGCTTGCATGATAATGAAAGAAACCCCACCTAAACATTATGTCATATTTCAAAACAAGAAATATTAGCTATTCATGCTTCAGTATTACAATCATTCAGATTGCTTTTTAATGATAAAGATACAGACCTCCCCTGTTTATATTGGATTCCTAAATTTCACAACAATACATATAAGTAGTGTTTTATTACTGGTGTATCTAGCTGTTCAACCAATCTTTTGTCCAAACTTCTTACTACCATTCTTTGTACTATCATATCTGGGTAAGAGTCATGTTGTAGTACTGTTTACTAAAGAAGGGAATTAATAATATGTGGATTTTAAAGAACTCCAAAAAGCATTTGACCAAGCTTCCACGTTCTCTTCTAAAATTCATTTCTTCCATAAAAATATTTGATTTTCCACTCTGTACACCACCATATCCCATTCTAAACTAAAAGAACGTCTTTGTTCTCTTGTTGTGAGAGTTATCTTTCCTGAGAAGGATCGATGGCGGTACACATAATCTGGTTGTGAATCATACTGGATATATAAATTTGTGGATTAACAGTAACCCCCATAAAAATTTTACAGTAAGGTTCACCTCACAAAATCAGGAAGTTATCAAACCTGTTGTACTTAGATATTTTAAAATTCACAGCATTGTCCAAATTATGTTTTGGCAAATGACTGTTTTTCTACATCTATTTCAAATATAGTAAAGTTACTCTTTATGTTAGGGGTTCTATTTTTTCAAGGATAGAATGAAGTCGTGAAAAATAGATGCCTCAAAAAATAATACCTACAGAGAAAAGATGATTTCATTTAAAAACTTCTGTATTACTAATTATCAGCATTTGTTTCCTTGACTTCTTCTTTTATAAAAAAGATATTTTGAGAAAAGGCAAAAAAAAGTTGTTTCTTCTCTATTTTTCAAATGATGTATTATAACACAAAGATACTAAGGGAAGTAAATAGATAGATCTAAGGCAAAAAATTAAAATCAACTTCAACAGTATGTGCATTTCAGCTGAACATTTAAGATTAAGAGAATGTGTTACTTGTATCTTAAGAGACAACTGGACTGTGAATCAGGATTATGTAAATGAACTTCAACAGTATGTGCATTTCAGCTGTACATTCAAGATTAAGAAAATTTGGTAATGTATCTTAAGAGACAACTGAACTGTGAATCAGAATTATGTAAATGAACTTCAACAGTATGTGCATTTCAGCTGTACATTCAAGATTAAGAAAATTTGGTAATGTATCTTAAGAGACAACTGAACTGTGAATCAGGATTATGTAAATGAACTTCAACAGTATGTGCATTTCAGCTGTACATTCAAGATTAAGAAAATTTGGTAATGTATCTTAAGAGACAACTGGACTGTGAATCAGGATTATGTAAATGAACTTCAACAGTATGTGCATTTCAGCTGTACATTCAAGATTAAGAAAATTTGGTAATGTATCTTAAGAGACAACTGGACTGTGAATCAGGATTATGTAAATGCAATTCCTGTACCAGTATGGTAAAAACTGTAAAGAATAATATAAGAAATGAGTGTTTTTGTAGTTATGGCATTCATATAATTATGAATTTTATTTTCAGTCATTTTAGTTTTAAATTACCTTTTCATGGTCATTTTCAGTAAATTTACTGAGTAACCTTTGTCGTTGTTGACCCTGACAATTCCTTAATGTCGAGGCAATAATGGAGGATATGTGTTCTGAAAGTGAGAGAGTTTGATTTTGTTATCATTAGACAATTGTAAATTTTCAGTTACACCATCATCATATAAAGTTTATTGAGTGAAACATGGTTATTTCCAAGTCAAGGTCAAATGTCTGCAGAATTCACTTTAGAATTTTACTCCTTAAAAATACTACATTAAGTACGGTACTTGCATATCATAAAAGATCTCATTGTGTGCATAATTGGAATAACTTTCTCTACAAGAATATGTTCTATTTTTTGGCAAAATTGTGACCTTGACCTTGGTCAATTTTCATTTTCTTAAATTTTCTCCTCCCACAGACAAGGGAGCTTATAATTATGTAAATTTTCACAATTATCTCCAGCTGTTCAAAAGGAGTAGTATTTTCTAATTCAATGGAAAGTTACACTGATTCCTCTTGTGTGCTGTTTTAGTATACATGTTCTGTACCTTCTAGTTCCTCTGACTGAGGTCCAGCCCGTCCCTTTTTGGGAGCTTTCATAAAGAGTGGGAAAACTGTACGCAGTCCAAGAATGTCAACAAACTTTTGGCAGTTATCTGCCCCTTCTGGCCCAGTCATGGCATGGTTCAATACTTTGACAGCACAATTCCGTGACATCTTCTTTTCTCTATTGAAAAAGAGTTTATTGTAATTTACTATTCCATTGTTAAGCAAGTATCATAATTGTTGTTTATCTTTAGATCAACAGAAGTTAATTACTGATATGAATATAATTCTGAAAAACTGCAGATTTTTTTGGGCTCAGTTTTTATGGTAAAAACAACAAAAGGCCTAATGAGCCGAGCCTGCAGTGCTCACCTGGTATAATGGCATATATACTTATCAGCCAAATATCATGTCTCTTGGCCTTTTAGTGCATGAGGAAAAAGTCATTAAAATGTTTTAACAAAGTTGACCCCCTGTGACCTTGAATATAAGTCAAGGTCATTTCTTTTAGCAAACTTTGTCATGCTTCATCCTAGGAATATACCAGCCAAATATCAAAACATTTGGTCCATTGTTATTAAGAAGAAGTTGTTTAAAGAAAAAAGTTGACTCCGTATGATGGACAGACAACAGACAGACAACAGCATTAGCTCACTTGGTCTTTTGGTACTTTTGTATTACCATTACATGACCAGACCCTCCAAACTACTAATTAACAGTAATTAATTACTGATCTTCAGAAGATGATGGTAAAACTTTGTTTCGATGTCTCCTGTCAGGTTAGTTATACAAAGTTTGTATATCAAAGCCATTCATAACATAGTTCAGCATTTCCTTCCCTAAAGCACTGCACATAAACAAATATAATCTACTATAGATGAAGGGAATTGGAAAAACAAAATCTGTTCGTATTTTTAATTTCTTCTATCAAACAACATTTTTTTTCTGTTTCGAAATGAAATTGATATTAGTTTAAATAAAATTCATATAAGTTATTTTCCTAACACAAAAAGGGTGAATATTCTACAATTACCTTCTGGTTGAAATAACCAAAAAGTGTAGCTTTATGATGAGGTTTTCATTTGTACATGGGGAAACTTTTGCTATACTTTAAATTTGTCAATGAGGCCAAGATAAAACAGTTGCCTATTAGTAAGTTTAAGCTGCAATACATGTTATTATGTCTTAAGGGTGATTTTGACAGTGGGCAAGGACAAATATTTATATCAGAGGGCATAAAAAAAACATTTTGAGTAAAAAAAGGACATTGATATTCTAGTTTTTGAGATAATGAATTTCAACTGTATCAGAAAGAAGTCTGTACAATTAGACAACAATTTACTGCAAAACTGTTACATATAATGATTCTTGTATGTACTGATGATGTTCCGATTAATCAACATTGGTGAGTATTGGTTGGTTTTGTAAATTACCTAATTACCGACTACAATCTTTCATGTTCTATCATCTGTAAAACAAAAATGACATTCATGTTTCCCTGTCTTTACCAGACAAGAGCACGAGTGAAACTGATGAATGCTCCCCTAAATGACTATTAGACACAAAATTTAACAAAGAGCCAAAATTCTGTGATTAAAGGGTTGCAGGCACTGAATTTGGTGTACAGCACATTCTCTTAATATACACAAAAACTTTCATGTTCCTAGTTTCCTTGCACATAAAGCTATGCTCATGACACAAAAGTTTAATGATTCGCAATAACTCTGCAATTAAGGGGTTTTGGGCCCAAACATTGTTACTCTAAATTTTGTCTTTGTATGATCAATGTATACATCAAGTTCATTACCCTGCCTTAAATGCAAGCAAAGCTATGCTCTGGACAAGTTATTTTAACAAAGGGCTATAACTCTGTAATTGAGGGGTCTGTGGCCCTGAAATTTGGTACACTGCACACTGTCTTTGCATGATCAATGTATCTACCATGTTTCACCATCCTAGTTTATATCCAAGCAATTCAAAGTTGTGCTGGGTGCTGAATTGGTACAGAGCACATCGCCTTAGTGTGAGCAATGTATACAGACCAAGTTCTTATCCTACCTTACATGCAAGCTAAGTAATGTTCTGGACGTTAAATCTAACAAAGAGCAATAACTCTGTAATTAAAGGGTAAGAGGTGGAGGACCCTGAATTTAGTTAACTGCACAACCCCTTATATGGCAAAGGTATACACAGTTTCATGATCCATACTAAAGTGTGGGCAAAGTTATGCTCCAGACACAAAAGGACAGACAAACCAATAAGGCAGCAATTGTATGCACAAAAAGTTTCAAATCTCGATCCTGTCAACAAACATTATGAAGTGATAATGCTGTTTAAGTGCTTTATAAATATCATTTTCAAATGAGTTTGGCAGCGTCCATTCTTCATGACTTTACAAGAATGCAAGCGTGAAGTACATAAAACTCGTTATTTATGTATGATGTTACCAATTTATCATTGTAAAAATGGAGTTGTCTGTCCTTTTCATAATCAGTTATTAATCGATCAGTTCAGATGATCCAATGATCCATCAAAAATGGTAACCAATTCCTAACACTTGTATGTACCTAAGCATTAGATTCATCAGCTGTAGCCCCTCCCCCTTGAGAAAGCGTCCTCTGTTGGAAGTCTGCATCAAGCAGGAACATAAAGAGTTGAAGAAGTTCTCCATCATTTCAACCTCCTCTTTATTACTAGGATCATGTCGCTTGTAGGCCTGTTATAATAACAAAATCATCATCATCATCATCATCATCATCATCATCATCATCATCATCATCATCATCAACTATAATTAACTTTAACCTTTCCGTATATGAGACCATGGGGTTGTGAAATTCACAATATTAGTACATTAGGGTGTTTCCTTGCATGAAGAGTAATTGATTATGCCATGGGTTTCCATATTCTGTCAATTATCTCGGTCTTGAAATTTCAATTCAACACATTTTGGAACTACCCATCATAGTTTTAAGTTCATTTACCCATGTAAGTAGTTAGGAGGTTTCAGAAAAGAAGCTGACAGAGGTTTACTAATGCTTGAAGGACAATGTCAGACAAAAGGTCATCACAACACATAATGTGAGACTTGGTCTTAGGTGTCCTTAAATTCTGAGACTTGTTTTTAAATCACATGAAGACTCACTTATAATCCTTTAGTTAGAACCATGGTGAAAATTTTAAGCAGAAACTCACCGCCAGCTGTTGTAGAAGTATATCAATACCATCTATATCGCCTAACATGGTTCTATTTTCTGTAATAAAGAAAAAGTACAGTTAAGGATAATCTTCAAAACCTTTATCTATAATTGGAAGTCGATTTCTAGTAGAAGCACAACGATAATTATTGTAGTGTTCTATACCTTTAAGTCATGACATACCACATTTTTAGCATTTCATATCAGCTTTTTAAGATAGCTAACCTTGAACTGGCCCTGCATATTTTCTAAACTTTGAAGCTTGCAAAAAAGAAGTGTCTGTAAAACCCTGGAAAGGCTTGTAAAAATTAAGCATTTGTGAGACCCGGTATCAGTTGATAACAAAAGATGGTGTTAAGATTTTCATATCCAATATCCTCATACCCATTGTAATAGTTTTCCATTATAGAACGAAGAGACACAATATTCTACAATAAAACTTGTACTATAACACTTAGTTTGTAGAACATCGGAAACATCTGTAGTTGGTTAAACACAAAAATGTTTAGAAGTTTGTTCTTTGTTTGGTTTATCATCTTGTGAACAACCAAGGTCATTCCTTGTAGTACCTGGTGACTACCTCATTTAACAACATACATGAGGCCCAGACAAACATGCTATCCAGAGCAAATGGAGTGTAGTATCTTGGTTAAGGACACAACCACAACAGCACATGACAAGGTAAGATTTCAATTTACTGAGAAAAACAACCTGCCTAAGGTGGAAATCGAACCAAACAACTCAGATCTTAACCACGTGAAACACAAACTGCCTCAGGTGGAAATCGAATCAAACAGCTCAGATCTTAAAACAGAGAAAAACAAATTGCCCCAGGTGAAAATTCAACTAAACACCTTAAAACTTAAACCAGAGAAAAACAAAGTGCCCAAAAAGGGAACTGAACCAAACAACACAGACCTTAAACTAGGTGGGAATCGGACAAAACAACCTCAGATATGAAACAAAGTTTGTAAATTTTGAATATCTAATGACAGAGGTATTACAGCCCAATTACAAACCTGTAAAACTCAAAACCTCAATAAAAGATAGCTTTCATAACATAACAATGCAAACACTGGATGGCACAACTATTATACTTGTCGGGAGATTTGAGGTTGACATGAATTTTGTTTAAGCCCCTACAACAACTGTATGAATATACATGACTTACCTTCACTGTTCTGTAGTAGTATGGCAAGTATTTCACTAGCGTAGAGTTTATTAGCATCAAATGGCATTTTAGCCTGAAAGCAATATCAACAAATGATGCTAAAGTTTTCCCCAATTCTGTCAATCAAACTAAATCATTTAATAAATTTCATCAGTACGTGTTATCTCATTTCAGAGTAAATAAATCAAATTGAAAAATACAAAATTACCAACTGCTCATCACAAAAACCTACTCCACATTTTAATCTAAACATTAAGTAGGTGACTTTTAAAATTCTAGAAGGTCATTTCATATCTACTCCACAATAAACCAGTTGGCCAGCCTACTACTCTTAACTTAGTGTAGGAGGGTGAATTTACTAATCTTAAAGATTATAGCTATTTTTTCATATTTTATTGACTGGAAATGTTGTTGTATACTAACAGATAATATATAAATAAAGACTTGTATAAAGTTTTGAATTTTAAATTGAAAGGGTACCGGAGATATTGGAAGATGGCAGATTTATTTACAATTCTTTGTGCATGCGTCAGAGGGCAGGACTTCCCGTATATTTATGAATTAGCATGGAGTCCTTCCAAATTCTTTTTTATAACTATTTATTATGTTAAATTGGTAGCGATTTACTTTAAAATTGCAGTATTACATGGTTAGTCAGAACTTTTGCTACCCAAGAAAAATAGAAAATCATGATTGTTTTTTTATATGAAATAACATCAGTCGAGGAGTGGGTCTGGCTCTTTAACAAATGATCCACAACAGAATCATATATGTGACATGTATTATTCAGAAAGATCCATTTTTCTGGAAAAAAATATATACCTTTATCCTTTTAAGAAGCCACTGTAATAGCCCCTGCTGGGACGCATCACTTGACATCTGTGGTCGGAACTCCATCATATTCTCAATAATAGCTGAAGATAAACCCATATCATTATCTGTAGAGAAATTCTCCAGCAAAATATTTCTGACGGACTTGATATTTGTACAAAATATACATGATCACAAGTGAATTGAAAGTAGCAACTATCACTACAAATGTAGAATTAGATACAGTCAAGCAAATTAATGAATTAAACTGCATCATACAATTGTTTCATCCTTCTAGGACTCGTCTGTAATGCTAAGCGCCTAATTTCTAAAATGTGGAGCTAGTAAACCAAAATTGATAGAAAGAAATGTCAAAATGTAGATGAGGTGGTGCACTAGCCCCATTATTCAATAAATTTTGTAATTTTCATATATCTGTATAGGCATCTTCCACAATAGAAATAATTTGAGCCATCACTGACACCAGAGAAAAAGTAGTTTTACATGGTTAAAGTCACATATGCTTTAACAACTGAAAATGTCTGCAAGACATGAATGCCATACTCCAAAAGTAAGTAGCAATGTTCAACAAATTTCTATAAGTAGTAATGGCAATCTTGACCCTGGAACCCTAAATAAGAACTTTCATGGGGTATTTTTCAAAGTTGACTTCTTCACAAAGTTTGATTAATACCCTTTGAGAAATGAAGTGGCCGGAGTGTCAGAGACATTGAATTGGAATGGGGCATGACATGACGAGATGCAAAGAGGTGAGAACAGATATGGGTTACACCACATACTCCAAATAAAAATTATCACATTACAATGGAAATTGTGACAAAAGTTCCCAAAACTGTTCAGACACGAATAACAACAAAACTATTAACCAATGATCTCTGTATTTAATTTGTAGCTGTAAATGTTTTAGCCAATGAGATTTTATATGAATCATATTGGCCAGTCTGAAAATTTAAGTTGCTCTCTTGAATTACAAAAAAATGGAACTTTGGAATTTCATGACACTTATACCTAAATAAAACTTACGCTGAAAAAAACTATTGCTTTCTGAAAATCAGCATCAACGCAATGTCTGACAAACATCTGTAAACAGTAACCCTGACATTAGAACCCAAAAACAATATCTCATTAGGGATTTCGTTTTCATTGTGTCAACTTTGTGAAAATCCCAAGAAAAGTAAAAATGTCATCTCTGAAGTGATGAAACCTATTTAAGATGGTACAAGATGGACAGACATGGATACCATATTATAAAGACTAGACCCCGTGACGCACCTAGTGTGTTGTGTACACCATCCGCCTCCTCCTTAATGCTCTCATCTAGACGGTCCATGTTCTGCACCAATAATGCCACTATTTGTGCCTCAAGCTGAAAATGAAAACAAAGATTGTTCAAAAAAATACCTCACATATATGTAGATTTATATAGGAGGACTGATTCAGAACTGCATTAACTAAGACCAAGAGAGATGAGATATGGGCTAATTAGAGGACAATAAAACAGCATTTGCAGTAACTCTCCTCAATATCAATGTCATGGACCATTGACTTACTCTAGTCTATCAGATTTTTTTTTTAAATGACTAAACATTTTATAACAGAATGAACAAGCTTCATTTTATTCCCAACCGATCAAGAAAAGGAACAGTTAAATGTCAGTCCTCGGGTTCTAAAGTTAGTATGTTTACCGGTAATAGTGCTGTCAGTCCTCAGGTTTTTAAAGTTAGTATGTTTACCGGTAATAGTGCTGTCAGTCCTCAGGTTCTAAAGTTAGTATGTTTACCGGTAATAGTGCTGTCAGTCCTCAGGTTTCTAAAGTTAGTATGTTTACCGGTAATAGTGCTGTCAGTCCTCAGGTTTCTAAAGTTAGTATGTTTACCGGTAATAGTGCTGTCAGTCCTCAGGTTTCTAAAGTTAGTATGTTTACCGGTAATAGTGCTGTCAGTCCTCAGGTTTCTAAAGTTAGTATGTTTACCGATAATAGTGCTGTCAGTCCTCAGGTTTCTAAAGTTAGTATGTTTACCGGTAATAGTGCTGTCAGTCCTCAGGTTTCTAAAGTTAGTATGTTTACCGGTAATAGTGCTGTCAGTCCTCAGGTTTCTAAAGTTAGTATGTTTACCGGTAATAGTGCTGTCAGTCCTCAGGTTCTAAAGTTAGTATGTTTACCGGTAATAGCACTTGCAATTTTTATGCTTCAAACATATCTTCTACTAACCAACATATCATGACCAGTTGCAGGGGCTATAGCCACACTGTCATTGTTGCAGTAATAAAACAAACTTTTAATATTCTCTCAGTCATTTACAGTTTGAAATTTCAAATTTTCCTTTCTTACAATATCAACAGATAATCATTCATCAACACTGTCAACACGATATTCATTTTTCACAAATTTGGACAGAAACAAACAAATATGTTAGATTGTCTAAATTAGTATGTACCATGATAAACATGATATAAAACACTGTTAGGTTTTTTGGTTCCATAGTCAAAGCAAACCCTTTTCCCTTATAATATTTGTGGAGTAGATGCTTCAACATTTGATAAGCTTTACGAGAGTGGCAGACTTATGTGCACTAAATTTTTATTTTGAACATACACAGTATTAATGTATCCTTTCTAATAATACATTTCTATGCCAGCTGTTTCCTCTGTCAATCATTTTGAAATGTTTTTACGTTAAAAAAGACAAAATTTTTCCACAGCTAAGGAACAACAACCTCAACTTGTCAAAGAGACATCCAGGAACCCACTGATGAATCAATGAGTCTCTTGTCAATAACTAAATCAGTAACTTGTGATAACTTTATATGTAACTTACCAATGAGTCAATCAGTGGCTCGTGAATGAGTCAGTCAGTAGCTCAACAAGGAGTAAGTAAGTGGCTCACCAATGAATCAATCAGTAACTCGCTGATCAGTCAATGGATATATCACCATTGGTCTGTCAGTAGCTTGCCAATGAGTCATTTAGGTGTTCATTCATTAGTCAATAATTTACTCCCCAATGAGTCAAAAAGTTACTCATCAATGCTTCTGTCAGAAGGTTGCCAGTTGAGAAGTCATTTAGCAACCCACTGGAGAGTCAGTAGGTAAGTCACTTATGTCAAAAAGAAACTCACCAATGAATCAATGAGAGCAGCTGCACCTTCTTCACTTTCATTCAGAGTATCAACATCAGTTAGTTCCTGTATCAGGTCAACTACAGCAATGGAGATATCTAAAATAGTAACATACAACTTACAGTAACTCCAACTACCACAGCAATCAACTGACCCATTGTTTTCATAATTGATCCATTATGGATAAAATTTGTTTTCATGCTGGAATTACCGCCTTGTGAGCAGCCAAGGTCATTTTGAGGTAGGGTCTCCTTGTAGATGGTGGCTACTTCAATGAACATCATACAGGATGCATGTCATATGCTGTCCAGAGCAATCATGTTATTGAGTCTTGCCCAAGGACATAACCATATCAACACAAAGCCAATTTGGTCCACTTCTAAGTTTTCTGAGAGACACAAATTGTCAAGAGTAGGAAGAGTTGAACTAGGCACCTCAAACCTTCAAACGAGTTTATGTAACCCAATTCCCTATCCAAATATTGCTGCCCCTTATTAATACCAATGAACCATATACAGGGCCAGTGCTTAATGTTTTCTCATCTGTACTACTGTTTTGTCACACCTGTATTTTTACGCACCACTATCGCCTCACCTGTAATCTTATTATCGATTTTTGTATCATCCATATTCTTATGAGTCACTATCGTCTCACCTGTCATTTCATGACCCACTAATGTTTCACCTGTATTTTCAAGATCTATCTTTTTCTCATCTATATTCTCATAAGCCAATTTTTCCTTACCTGTATTTTCATGTGCTACTAACTGCATCAGGGATGTAACAGTGTTCAGGTCCACTAAGATGTGATACTGGTCTGGAATAGTGGCGATCACGTGCATTTCCTGTATCACATCATTCAATTCTAATTCTGATTCCATAAATCTAAACAATACAAAATTTAAAATCTTATGAGTATGACACATTTTCAGAAATTTTGGGAGATTTGAACAACAAACAACAGTTCTCAGACACTCAATGGAATATAACATTTTTCTTGTAATTTATTTCATTTCATGAGAATTTTGTAAGAGTCCTACAAAATAACTATTAAATATCAATCCTTTCTGCTTTGATTTTACATAATTATTGTTGCTGGATTCTGTTAGTAAATGTATTAATACCTAAATCATCACAAGGGTTTCATTTTTAAATTAAAACCTTTTTCACATTGTTATCAACATCAGAAAATATGTTAGAGTTATTGTTGCATCATGATTTTTTTTTTTCACTAATATGTGTCAAAGAGTCAAAATATATACTATCATATCATTCATGAGTTTTCAATTCATAGAATGCCATATGGAATGAAAACAAATTTAATGACATTTTTAATGCATAACTTTGAAAAATGTTACTTTGACAGGTTAAGAAGATGGATTCAGTTATTTGCTCAATACATGACATAATGTTGTTGTCCATATTATGACATCACAATTGATTTCCGAATTGAATAGCCAATGAAAATTGCTCGTGGGTATATAATATCAGTCACATATGCAAATATGTTACATGGGCAAATTCAAATTAAAACTGGCAAATCAATATTACAAAACAGTATCAAATCATACTTACTTTTCTGGTAAATCAGGATATTTAATTCTTTGTTCCTGGTTTTTGTAAACTTTCTTTTCAAATGTGAGGAGCATTTTCTTCAGGCTTGTCTCATCTAATGCTTCAGGCTTATAAGGAAAACAATGTGCACAAAAACATGAAAACTAGTGGATCAGATCATTTTAATTTAAAGAAAATATTATTTTCAAAAATTACTTTTAGCCACGACAAATACCTCATTCAACTGAGGTACTAGGCCACTACCATTTTACTGCCCTCAAGCATCTATCCTTTTAGTTCAAAATCATGAAAGAGATAGATAATGTTAAGGTAAATTTGTAATTACTTTTTTTTAAACCAGATCAAACAAAACTAGGTCAATCTGTTCTTATAGGATATTATTAGGTCTGAGCATTTTTGCAGAGACTGCTGCTTGTACATGTCCTCTGCAGTAGTTTTATGACTAGACAACAGATGGATGGTAAATGAATTCTGCATTGACTCATCCTACTCATTCACTAACAACGTTAATTATACCATAAATGATAAGTTTTTTAGTGTTACTACATCTTTATCAGTACATGTATTATTTAAATATTGAATCTAATCAAATATCCTTGACTTTCAGAATTCAGAAAAGATTTTGGACTACATATTTCATCAATACTTTAACACTATATATGTTAAAACTTATTTAGAATTCTGAATTCTATCTTTCCAACTTTCAATGTACAGGATACCTGGTTTTACTACAATAAAATTTCACCCTATTTTTACAAATGTCTAAACAATACTTACCTCAGGTTCATTTTCAATCATTTGTAATATTTTCTCTCTTTCTGCTTCCATTACACTTGTATCTATACTATCTACATCTGAGAATCTCTTCTTCTTCTCTCTACCCGTGTCACCATTTTCGTCATCAAAGCCCTTCCGCTTCCCTGTTGGAGCTGGCTTTTTTGGCTACCAAACAAAATTAGCAGTTCACATATAAATTAGATCTAGAGATAAGTTCTGTATAAATCTATCACAATATTATTGACACTCTCAGTACTAACAGTCACTCAAAGGTTCAATAAATATGCAAATGAACAGAGAAAACACAACAAAGCCTAGAGGTGATCCCTCCGAGAACAGAATCATATGGTGTCCTGCCTGATAATCCAACTACCTCAACCATGCATATTGCTTCAACCGAGTAACATATACCATCTTTAGCACTAATTGTACAGTCACACCTCCCTGTTTCTTTTACACTACCTACCTTTTTTTCTGAAGATTTTATGAAATCTTTCAACCCAAGACTCTCAATGAATTACCACAACCCATGGGATTTAAATGGATGCCAACTTAATAATTATGTATTATAGAACAGAAAAAAACAAACCCATTCCTGCTCAGTGTCACAAGAGGAATCAAAACCAAGTTGAGTGACAATGCATGGCTCTACCAATTGTTCCCAAGAAATGTGATAGTAGATTGAAGCCAGCCCTAAAACATATTGCATACTCCGACAATTATTAAACTTAAAACTGTAACAATATACAGATGTTTGATTATGTTAACGACTACCACTATATGTATATGACATTGTTATGGGCTTGTAGATCGGTGGCAGATTCTAAAAGTATACAGCCGCCTTCTAGCCTTCATTATGAGGGAATCTACATTTAGATAGATTTGCAGAGCATGCACACTGACTCTTCAGTCATTAATTACGAGTTTAATCACGTTGGAGGCACACAACTCCTGTTCTGTTACATTTGAAGCTGTAGATCGCTTCAATTGAAACCTGGACAAGATTGTTACGAGGCATCGTTGGGCGGATGAAGTGATCATGGAATTACAGTTTTTTTTTTTAATTTAAATTGTTTATGAATGCTCCCGTCGTATCCTAGCATTGCAGTAGAGAGAATTTCCCTTTAGCTCAGTCAGTGAGCGACGGACCAATAAGCCAGCGGTCGCGGGTTCAATCCATGGCAGAGGCAAACTAGGCCTGCCCCTTTTCTGTTACACATTTATTAATCAAGGGAGATAATTTAACGCGGTTTATATACGACACTGAAACGTAGAAAATTTAGTCACTGATGTTTAAAATGTTGAGACTTCCTTGGGATTTCACAATCGTGATTCAAATGTACATCTATATGTTATAATTGAAATATAAATTAAAATGAAATCGGGGAAAGTCTCTTCAAAAGCACGTGTTTTGCTTTTATTCTTTCTTACCTGGAAAGTCAAGAGTTCCTCAACGTCCATGTTGTTTTTAGTGTGAATCGGAACCTCTCGTTTGATGCGGAGGCACAAGATAGAAAAAGGAAAAGTCTAGAGACTAACGAGTGAATCAAATGTCATATGACTTCGCCCTACCAATGAAATTATAGCAATGGCGGCGTCTATGCGATGAAGTGTGATTACCGTTAGAACTTACAGATGCTTTTTCATTGAAATTGAAACGAAACCTATACCAGAAGTGGTTGAAAGCCATTCATGGTTCAACTATCTAGCCTTCTGAAGCCGTGCGATCGGAATTGATCGCTTTCGTCCAGGTAAAAATTAGACTATCATTCATGTTTACCCGGCAAGAGGTTTCCATCATGCACTAGCTGTGCATAATAGATTTTGTAGGCATACCATTGAATCATCCGTTTTGATATGTCAAGAGCATGACTATAATTATGAAATTGACAACTGCATGATTGAATTCTCTGGTTTCTGAGTTTCTTTATTTGTTCAATTTTTATTATTAATATGTGTTAGAAAGTTCATAGAATTATAATATGAAAACCGTGACATAGAAAAATGAATCTACCCTGTGGGATGTCACGATCGTATTAGTGAATCCGTAAAAAACATACATTTTCTTCACATCGATCTACTAGGTATATGGGATATCTTGCATGGAAAATATGATTGCATGCATTTCCATACTAACACACAACGCTGGTTAAGACATTTTCCCTTTTCAGAAATGCAACAATTCTCTTGTGTCACTAGATAAATATTCAAAATATCATGTTTTACGAGATACATTCTGTCAGTCCACTTCAGTTGACCAGCCACTATGAAACATGCGCAAAAGATGTCAGGTGATCGAGGCTTTCTACTCATTAAGTAGCTATAGCCGTTTCAATATTGCCATGTGACCTGTCTTTTGTACTGCTGTGAAAATTACAAACAATATAGGTATTATTCATTGGTTCATTAAAATCTTTAATCTAGGTATATATTGTACTTATATTTTAAGCTGTCCCTAAATGAAGAGCATTTTGTTTCCCTGCTCTTAATTATATCCTGTAAAGTTTTCTTATCACTTACACCTTCTCTATTCAGTGCATCTAATGGTTGTATAGAAACATCTTAAAAGTTGTAGTTTCTTTTAAATTTGGTGCGACTCTACCAAGTTTTTTACCCAGTCGCGACAGCCATGCTGCATGCTTGCATTCGGCAATGGTACAAGTAAATCAGCATGTCAAATCAAGTTCACTCAATAGTCTCCCCAGGGCTATCCTGTTTTAGCAAATGCACAGAGGTACAGATGAAAATATATATATAACATCTTTTCACTCTTCCTTATTGCAAGTTCTTACCTTTTGCATCTTTTGAACAAATTAATTAAGTCAAAGAGGGGGGGGGAGGAGATTGTGACTCCTGATGTAATTAATTTGAAAAAGAGCTGATGTTCGCAGCAGAGCAAATTACTCATAACTGCCACTATCTCAATTCTCTCTTGACCAAAAATACTTACTCCTCCGGTAATTACATTATTTACGGCAAACAAATAATTTCACTGTTATTTTTTTTTTTTGATTTACAGATAGAACAGCAAATTAAAACAATGGATGTAGGGGACGAAGCAACATTAGCAAACAAAGAAGAGGATGACGATGGACAATCGGATCAACAAGATAACAATGTTGAAGAATTCAGTGATCAGGAAAACGGTGGTTCATCTGTAGAAGGAGAACGTTTTAGTGATTGTGAAGATCCTGTCTCATCCACATTAGATCATCAGGATGGAGACCAAGTGAAAGAAAGCGACTTAGCAAGTAGATTTGATGAAAAATTTGATCAATTGTCTGAGAACAAGGAGGAGGGTTCTGAAGACAGTAAGGGACAGGAAACTAAAGAATCTGACCATGATGATGAAAGTCAGGAAAATGATGCAGAAGATGGTGAGAGCCAGGAAGAAGTGTTAGAGGAAGGAAATGCAGATGTTTCAGAAGAAAGGAATGCAGATGATGTATCAAGTCAGGAAGATTTTCATGAAGATGATGAATCTATTGAGGATGACACGAAAAAAAATGGCAAGGAATTCAATGAAATTTGGAATCAGAATGATATGCATGGAGACATTGTAGCAGATATTCAAAGTCAGGAAGATGAAGATAAGGAAATAGACGAGGAAAGTCAAGATCTAGTAGAGAGCTCTGGGGAAGTAAACATCATCACAGGTGACAAGGAGATTGGAGAAATAGATGAAGATGATGAAGATTTCAGTGTAGGTGATGTAAAAGAGCTTGATGGTGATGACGATGATGTTAGCCAAGAAGAAATGCAAGTTCTTGACAAGGAATCTTTTGAAGAGTTATGGAAAAAGGAGGCAGATTCTGGTGGACAGTTGGAAGAGGAGGCTAGTGTAGCTTTACCAGGGGATAAAAGTAATGTTATACAGGAGAATAGTGATAATTTACCCGATTCTACAACATTTGATACAAATCCGACTGGAGATTCAGAGTATAATACAAATTCAGTGACAAATAATTACCCAACTGATGATTATAATGATATTAAAGAAGTACAACCAGATAAAGGAGACAGTGTTAATGACAATGAGGAAATTAGTGACACTGAAGGAGATTCTATAGGTTCCTCATTGTATGATGAAAATGAAGGTAAAGACACTAAGGACTTTGATGAGGAAAGTGCTGGCTCACGAGAACAATTTAATGATACTAGCTTTGTCTGTAGTGATAATGTTGATAATGAGGATACCCCAGTGATGGACGAGGGGGAAATGGACACTGGTGAAGTTTATAGCAATGAAAATGCCACTGACAGTGACATAGTAAATAATGAACATATAAAGGATGTATCTCGAGAATCTGATGTAGGACAAGAAAATGACATGAGTTCCGAGGGAGAAATTGGTGATGATGAAGATGAACTTAAAGATGGAGATGAAAATGCTAGTTCTGATGGAGAAATTAATGATGAAGGTGATAGGAATGATGAAAAAATGAACATTTATGAAAATGAAAAAGATGAAGAAAGTAGATCTGTTCCAATAAGTGAAGATGAAAGAGATAGTGTGAATGATGTGGAAGAAACTGTTGAGGGTGAAACAGAGTCTTATGGGAAGTCGATTGACAGTTCAGTTGATCAAAGAATTTCTCAGAGCACTACTGGTCAGTTTAGTGTAGAACAAGGGGATAGTGACAAGGATGAGGAATGGAACACTCTTGACTTGGAAAAGGAGACACCAAGTCACATCAGCGAAGATACAAACAGGCTAGAAATGCAGAAAGACAGAGCAGAGAAGAATGTAGAACCAGAGGACATCGATTCTCCAGAGGAAACAGAGGATATAGACTCACCAGAGAGTGACATGGACGAGGAAGAAGGAGAGGTTGAAGCCGATAATCCAGCTTCACCAGTAACGGAAGATGAACAGAAGGAGGAAGTCAATAAACAAGAGGAAAATGAGAACATCTACAACGATGTGTCTGATGAGGAGGAGTCCTACAGCGATGATGAAGAGGAGGCTGTTCCAGTCAGGAATATGGTGGACACTAGAGTGGTCAGCCGGAAAGAGGAGACGCAAACTGAACGCCCAAAGTTCACAGATTTGAGGGAGAAAATCCGAGAAGGACAGCTTAAGTTGCAGTCTAGTCTTCCAGAAGATCATGTTGAATTGGACTATGATGAAGATGGTATGGATGACGTTCCCAAATCGACAGATGACACCAACAAGGACAAAATGGATGATAGAGGCAATGAGGAAGATGATAAAAGGGAAGATGTGAGTCGTTTCTTTTTCCTGTCTGTTTCTGAGCAAAGCAATTTTCACTTCTCAAATGAAAATACATCATCATTTTCAGTATATGTGGATATTTAGACCACCACTTCAGTGAAGCATGTTGTATCAGCTTTTTATGCCCCCAAAGGGAGAGCATGTTGTTGCCACTTCAACCGTCCATCTGATTGTTTGTCTGTCTGTCCATCATAATTTTGTGCAGAGCAAAATATAAAAACTACAAGAAATATCAACATAAATCTTCATAGGTAGATAGATCTAAACAAGAAGAAGGGCAGTACACAAGAACCATAACTCTCTTTTGCATAATTTAGGAGTTATTGCCTTTTGTTATTTTTCATACTTAAAATTTGTCCCATTCTGAAGCATAGCCCAGTCCTTGTCTTTCGTCTGAGCTTGTTACAATTCATAGACAGTTCCAAAATTGCTTCATTTCATTATTCTTAATACATGCATATATAGGCTACATTTGATCGAAGACAGACTGTGTTTTGTTTGCATCATGAACATCTTCATAATATTATTTTAAGTGCAAAATGTTTGCAGATTAATTTATTTCTGAACATATATTCACATTTCATGGTTTAATGTCTTTCATGGTCGTATTATTGTAAAATTCTTTCATTTTGTTGCTTGCTACTTTTGTTTTAGGGAGAAGCTTTGTCTGACCGGGATGATGGTGAGGTGGATGATGTGAGTATAAAGACAAGCATGACAGATTCATATTCTTTTGGTCATAATTTCAATGTTGTTGGAACTTTTTTCCCAATGGTCCAGTTTTTCGCTGTTCCTAGCATAGCTACAAGTAGAAAAGATGTAGGTATTTTTACCAAAAATTATGAAACAGGTATGGATTTTTTACTCATGTTGTTTTCAAGGTGTCCATTTTTGGCAATATTAAAAATAGTCTTAAGATTTATTTGAATGAGTATTTATTTATTTTTCAACTGTAACTTTGTGTTACGTTTACCCTATTTCCTGAACTTTAAGTCATGTAAAGATGAAGAAATTTGTCCTTTATGTGTATGTGTGCTGCATATCTTTTCATAGTTACTTACAGAAAAATGTTGACATAGATTTATTAATTTAAAAAGGTTTTGAACTGTTACTGATCACAGCACTATACTCATCATTTAACATGATAGTAGTTTCTATATAATTATCTGTTATTGTGTTACATTTCACAAGGATGAGGATTGTGAAGAAGGGGAGATAAAAGAACCAGGAGCAAGGAAACCTTTTGTCAAACCAATATGTCGTTTTTACACACGCGGCCAGTGTACTTGGGGAAACAACTGCAGGTTTCTACACCCAGGTGTCAATGATAAAGGTGAGAGATTCTAATTCTATCTGGGTCTGTTATGTGGAGTTGTTAGATTACACAAGAACACACGAGTGAATAATTTTTTTTTTGTTTTCACTCAGAGCAGAAAAGTTTTTGACATAATCAGCCAGCAAACTGACATTTGTCAAAAGTAATTACACTACTCAACTTCCAAACATGTAACACTTCGCTTTCACATTCGATCATTTCTCATTTTCGATCATGTTCTAGTTTTTTAAAATACATTTTGTTTTATATTTCATTGTTAATATGGAGACATGAAAAACATTTAATTTGCTTTCATGTATCAGTCTATCACTACAAATTCTCATGCAAGTGTTAATTATTGTAGATAGAATCTGTTATGTTTGTTCAAGATGTTATATAAAATATATCTTTGGTTTATGGTTTAACAGGAAATTACAGACTCATAGAGAGACCTGGATTTGATAGTCCTACAAAAAAGGGTTTTGGAAAAGGCCCATGGAACCAAGGGGAGGTAATCAATTGTTTCTTGCACATGACAGCAAAGCCCTGACCACAATTTCACAAAGATTCTGTACTTTATATTTTTTTTCTTAACTGGAGCAATTGTTAAGTTTTTCACCAATGTCTAATGCTTGAATATCAAAAATTTATCATGGTGATCAATTTTTATGCTACTCAAAGTTTTTCGTGGGGAGCATGTTCATGTAATTGCAACATTGTCCGTCTTTAAATATTGCCCTTGCTAAAATGTTTGTGCCAAGAGCATAATTTTGCTTTCATTTAAACTATAATAGTGAAAGTGTTTACATTTGTCATATTAAGAGAATGTGCATTGTTCCATGATCAGGGCCTGTAAACTCATATTGACAGAATTATTGCCTTTTAGTTATGATTTTGTACCCAGAACATAATGAAACTTAGTGTTTATATTGGTCAGTTTGACATAATGTGCAGTACACCTAAGTCAGGGCATCAACCCGTTAATTACAAAGTGTTTGTCCTTTGTTAAAATCTCAAGTCAGGAGCAGAACTTTAGATTGCTTGCATTTTAGCTAAGATGATGAAACTTGGTGGAAACAGTAGTCATACAAAGATCATGTGCAGTATATTTAATTCAAGGCCTGAACACCTTTAATTACTGAGATATTGCACATTATTTGGATTTTTGGATCCAGACCATAACTTTGCATGCATTTAAACTAGTGTAATGAAACTTGTTGTATACATTGATTATACTAACACGATGTTTGGTGTACCAAAGTCGAGACCTGCAACCCATTATTTATATAGTTATTGTCCTTCGTTAAAATTTTGTGTCATGAGCACAACATTGCCCTCTTTTAAATTTTTTTCTTTTTCCTAATATCCCCCAACCCCCCACCCAGCCTATCTTTTGCTGTAAAGCTTTAACTATGAACAAATTCAGATTTTAAAGTTTTCTTTCAGGGATCTTTTGATGAATTACCTCCTCCTCCTATGGCTCCACAACCTGAGTCAGCATGGGAACGAGGTCTGAGACATGCAAAGGAGGTGAGCAGTCCTTAGTCTTTGAATGATAAATTGTAATTAATGAAATTGGTATTACAAGGATATATACGAAGTGCTGTCCCAATATATGCAGAAACATGTACCTGTTTTCTATCATTAGCCGTTGTATGCTTGATTGTTTGTAGGGTGTATCATCCTGTAAACAACCTAGGTCATTTTGCGGCATGAGTGTCATTGTAATATCTAGTCTCTACTCCTATAAACAACATTCGAGAAGCCAATTACATGTCATCCTGAGCAGTAAAGATAAAATTTCGCCCACTGGTGAAGAGAAATATTGCACTATTTTTCATTCACACTGGCACAGGCCACTGTTAAATGACGAAGAAAATCACAAAGTAGAATAAATGGTATTAAATAGTAGAGCTGTAAATTGATGTGAGATTAAAAGTCCTTTTCCAGCCAAAGTGTTGCATATATCAGCATATGGTGGAAACAAAAGTAATAAGACATTGATGAGTGACAGAAGTATATTGAATTCATAATTCATTTTCAGATGGTAAAGAAAGCTAGTCAACGGAAGGAAACAGATGCCAACTTTGAAGACAAAAAGATGAATTTATCAATTGAGGAAGATAGGGAATTCAACAAAGAAAATGACAGACTGAAGTTTGATAAGGGGCCAAAAGATCCCTACTACGATCAAGTGTAAGTGTATTTATGAAATTGTGAGTCATCCATTTATCCGTAATTTAATCAGTTTCCATGGACCTCTGATGATTAACACACTACAATATCGGCTCTGATGGCTTGCAGCAGACTGCACCTATGATATATTTAGGATGTGTGATACATGGCTTGTTTTTGTATGACAGGTATGATGACGAGTATTACGACAAACCTTATCAGAATCAACGTCAGCACCATAACTGGCAGTCTGGTCAGTATGAGAACTTTGAGGTACGCTGGACACGAGAACCAGATTGGATACAACCTGCCATGCCCCAGCAACATCATCATCGGCCCCCTTCAGACCCCTATGTGAGTATAGTCTCCTGGTTGAACCCCAATGTGAGCATAATCTCCTGTCCAGACCCCAATGCGAGTTGTTTAACAGTTTCTTCCTTCTAGAACCCTTTGTAAAGGAAGACAAATGATTTGTCTGTTTCATTAAAAACTTGATAAAAATTCTCCTTTTTAGTCCTCCATCAACACGTACATTACCTGTACTTGCTAACTGTATGGAATCTCATCCCAGTGTTTTACTTTGCTGGACCAGTTGAACTGGGCACTGATGTGTTTATGGGTTCTAGTTCATTGTAGTTTCCAGAATCTGTTCCAGACTGTTGTCTCGATATTTAATTAATTTCATTTCGTATAAAGGTTCTACTTCATTACAGGTACGAGAACGAGAGAAGTATTCACCGAGGAACCTATCTCCACCTCCACAACACCACATAGAAAGGTCAGTGTTTCATTTTGTGTAATTATGGTACAATTCATTATTCATCAATACTCACTTTCAAAATAAGAGGAGGTGGTCAACACATAACTTCTTATCAAAATTGGGGCAGGGGCTTAGCACTGGAGATGAAAGTGGAATTACTGGTAATTCTTCAAGACAACAATATATATGGTTGGGCTTATTACCAGTCTTTTTGGAAGGAAATAGTGTGATTTTGCTGAGTGGGTTTATTGCTAGGGAATTTGAAGATAAATATCGTGATTTTACTGAACAATTGTATATATGATTTGGCTTATTACAAGTCTGATTGACAGATAAATATTGTAACTTTGCTGAACAACTGTATATATGGGTAGGCTTATTACAAGTCTAATTGAAAGGTAAATATTGTAACTTTGCTGAACAACTGTATATATGGGTGGGCTTATTACAAGGCTAATTGGAATAGAAATATTGTAACTTTGCTGAACAACTGTATATATGGGTAGGCTTATTACAAGTCTGATTGACAGATAAATATTGTAACTTTGCTGAACAACTGTATATATGGGTGGGCTTATTACAAGTCTGATTGACAGATAAATATTGTAACTTTGCTGAACAACTGTATATATGGGTAGGCTTATTACAAGTCTAATTGAAAGGTAAATATTGTAACTTTGCTGAACAACTGTATATATGGGTGGGCTTATTACAAGGCTAATTGGAATAGAAATATTGTAACTTTGCTGAACAACTGTATATATGGGTAGGCTTATTACAAGTCTGATTGACAGATAAATATTGTAACTTTGCTGAACAACTGTATATATGGGTGGGCTTATTACAAGTCTGATTGACAGATAAATATTGTAACTTTGCTGAACAACTGTATATATGGGTAGGCTTATTACAAGTCTAATTGAAAGGTAAATATTGTAACTTTGCTGAACAACTGTATATATGGGTGGGCTTATTACAAGGCTAATTGGAATAAACTGTATATATGGGTGGGCTTATTACAAGGCTAATTGGAATAGAAATATTGTAACTTTGCTGAACAACAATATAAATGGATGGGCTTATTACAACGCATGAGCTTATTGCTAGATGAAAGAAGTGTACACTCTTTCCAATATATAATCATATTATTATATGGTAATAGGATTTGTGATTTATAAAATTCTTATAACACAACCCGTAGAAGATTTCAGTGTCATATTTCAGTGACAGCACATTTTCCTTTGTCAAACAAATTACCAGTGTAAAGCTTACTAGCACTGATGTATGTAGTGTACGAGATATGAAGTCTTAGCATAACTAATAGAAGGTTTAAGTGTGACGTTTCGATGACTAGACAGTCACCTTCATCAGACAAATGATCAGTGTGAAGCATACTAGCACTGATGTACCTTGTGTACAAGATGACATTGTGGTCAGTTAACTATACATACAATCACTCAACCCATTTAAATGGACAGATTAAAGAAGTGAGTGAAAAGATTTTTGTCTGAACACCTATGATACTGTCACATAAGGTGAAGTACTGTCGGTCTGCACTAGTGAGACAGATTAGTGATACATACATTTGTGTAAGTAGTGATAATTCAGTCCTGCTTGAAACAAAAATTTCATTTGGTTCATGATAAAATGCTATGATCACTTAACATAATCATGCCTTATAAGTATTTCATTGGTACAGGTTTGAACGTCACCGCGATAATCGTAGACGAGAGTGGGAAGATGAACGACCTGAACCACCAATTCACCAGCACCAACATCATCAGCCCCGACCCCGGCCTGCTGACTCATGGCATGATCCCTGGCGAAGGTGATTATAGAAAAATTATTTATCTACTTGTTTATTGTTTACTCCAATTCAAAATGTGATGACCTGGAGTAAACAAATTTGTGAATAATTAATTGTATTGATTGGAAATATATTAATGTGAAAATTGAATTGGAGTTAAATAGCAAGACAAAGACTCTTTAATATCCCTTAAGAACCATGTCTGTTGATTAGCATTCTTTTATTACTGTCAACAGAGAAACATTCACCCAGTCATTTTCACCTTTGTATAAATATGTTTATCTTAAGCCAGCATTATTTACATTAACACACAAATTCCGACTTTCTTACGAACTGGAATCAACCTAGTTTTTCCACTTGTTGGTAAAATTTGCAAAATAGGCAAAAGTTAACTTGTGGCAAAAATTCTCTGTGTAAACCATATATTTGGATGTTTGTTTTATAGTAGTTACAGTAGATGTTCTTAATATCTAAATATGTAGATATTTGTAGTGATTGTATCCAATTATCGTATTACAGGTCAAAGTCACCAAAGAGGAAACCGAGAACATCCCGAAGTCATTCCCGAGGACGACGGAGAGCTCGTCGTTCCCATAGCTATTCTTCTTCTTTCTCATCAAGGTAACAAGTCTTTCATTACTAGCTGTAGGAGACCTTTGGTTCATCAAAGGATATATAGTGTTAATTGTGTCCTGGTTCATCATTCCTATTGGCAGGGTTTTATAGTGTGAATTGTGTCCTGGTTCATCATTTTCATTGGTTGGGGGTATATAGTTTTAACTGTGTCCTGATTCATCCTTTTGGATTAGGTATAGTGTAGACTTGATTATGGGTGACAATTTTTCAAGTTCATTTCTATAATTGAAATTATGGTAGAATTCTGTTCAAAGGTTCAAAGAAACTTATGGACTAGTTTTGTTTCCATGTTCAAAGATTGATTTAACCATTGCTCTTTATACTTGTTTCAATTGATCCTCTCATCCTCCTCTGTCACCTTTAAGATTGTGACAAGATATCCTGTGCTCTAATGCTACTCACAACAGGATAGTGTCATCAATATATGTAGCGTAATCATGTTGCGAAACTGATAACATCATCAGTTTTGATGCAGATACATGGGACACTATTGATGGTGCTATGAATAGGTTTCACAACTTACAATTTGTTGCCGGTTTTTCAATTGTTTGAGAGAAATACTTCATCTGTCTGTTCCATGATCAGGAATATTTCAACCCTTATGTTGTTGTCCTTTGTTTATTTAAAAATAAAAAAAATGATAAAAGAAATGCCATACTTTTTACATGTGCAGTACTTTTATCATAAATAAATAAATAAATAAAGTCTGCAGTCCCTATACTGTTCACAAAAGGGAATGTTTTCCTCCACAATATGCACATGTACTGACATCATTTAAATGTTAGTGGTTTTAATTTAGTATTAACCTCTTTCAACAAGGCAAAATCAGATTTTTTCCCCCCAAACATAATTTTTACTATTTTTCAGAAATGTTTGGTAAATGAAAAACAACCTAGGCATATTTAGGAGTTTAGAGGAATTAATGGGTAAACTGGTTTGTTTCCTTTTCAGTACAGAGAATTTACAGGGAAAATGTAACTTTTAGTTTGTTCTATTTCTTTCTTGCAGCTCATTTTCAGGTTCATCACGTTCAAGGTCAAGATCTTCATCTTATAGTTCATACAGTAGTCACTCATCAGCAAGTCGGTCCTCCTCCCCAGGATCCAGGTATGTCTTACAACACTGTAATACAGTATGATATTCATATATAGTTCATACAGTAGTCACTCATCAGCAAGTCGGTCCTCCTCCCCAGGATCCAGGTATGTCTTACAACACTGTAATACAGTATGATATTCATATATAGTTCATACAGGAGTCACTCATCAGCAAGTCGGTCCTCCTCCCCAGGATCCAGGTATGTCTTACAACACTGTAATACAGTATGATATTCATATATAGTTCATACAGGAGTCACTCATCAGCAAGTCGGTCCTCCTCCCCAGGATCCAGGTATGTCTTACACACACAGTATGATATTCATATATAATACAGTCACTCATATGATATTACAGTATGATATTCATATATAGTTCATACAGGAGTCACTCATCAGCAAGTCAGTCCTCCTCCCCAGGATCCAGGTATGTCTTACACCACTGTAATACAGTATGATATTCATCTTATAGTTCATACAGTAGTCACTCATCAGCAAGTCGGTCCTCCTCCCCAGGATCCAGGTATGTCTTACACCACTGTAATACAGTATGATATTCATCTTATAGTTCATACAGTAGTCACTCATCAGCAAGTCGGTCCTCCTCCCCAGGATCCAGGTATGTCTTACACCACTGTAATACAGTATGATATTCATATATAGTTCATACAGGAGTCACTCATCAGC
Source organism: Ylistrum balloti (assembly GCF_031769215.1). Taxonomy (NCBI): domain Eukaryota; kingdom Metazoa; phylum Mollusca; class Bivalvia; order Pectinida; family Pectinidae; genus Ylistrum; species Ylistrum balloti. Next base: position 389,074 of record NW_026782304.1, read on the forward strand.
AAGTCGGTCCTCCTCCCCAGGATCCAGGTATGTCTTACACCACTGTAATACAGTATGATATTCATATATAGTTCATACAGGAGTCACTCATCAGCAAGTCGGTCCTCCTCTCCAGGATCCAGGTATGTCTTACAACACTGTAATACAGTAAAATATTCATCTTATAGTTCATACAGGAGTCACTCATCAGCAAGTCGGTCCTCCTCCCCAGGATCCAGGTATGTCTTACAACACTGTAATACAGTATGATATTCATATATAGTTCATACAGGAGTCACTCATCAGCAAGTCAGTCCTCCTCCCCAGGATCCAGGTATGTCTTACAACACTGTAATACAGTATGATATTCATATATAGTTCATACAGGAGTCACTCATCAGCAAGTCGGTCCTCCTCCCCAGGATCCAGGTATGTCTTACAACACTGTAATACAGTATGATATTCATATATAGTTCATACAGGAGTCACTCATCAGCAAGTCAGTCCTCCTCCCCAGGATCCAGGTATGTCTTACAACACTGTAATACAGTATGATATTCATCTTATAGTTCATACAGGAGTCACTCATCAGCAAGTCGGTCCTCCTCCCCAGGATCCAGGTATGTCTTACAACACTGTAATACAGTATGATATTCATCTTATAGTTCATACAGGAGTCACTCATCAGCAAGTCGGTCCTCCTCCCCAGGATCCTACAACCTTCCTATCTTACAGTGCAGTTGTTCATTGGAAAATTATAACTTAATTGTGTTTTCTGCTCCAGGTTGAAATGATTAAATTGTATTTTTTTCTTCAGATCATCAAAGTCAAAGTCACCTGGTAAAGGTCCATTAAAACGACCCCAGGGGGGTCCTCGGCCCCAAGGGGGTCCTCCGGGTGACAGGAAAGTAGGCGGTCCTGGAGACAGAGCCAAGTAAGAATCTGTTGTTATTTCCCTGCCATTGATTGGGGGCATATAGTGTTGCCATGTTTGTCCCATCGGTTAGGGAATTAAAGAATATTTGCATGTACAGTAAAACATGGATAGGTCAAGGTTGATGGGACCAAATGAAATATTTGACTTATCTAATGGTTCGACTTAGCTCTGTTTCTATGAGCGGAGACATTTTGCATCAAAGATTGACTCTATTTTCATCAGTTTTACATGTATATTAGTATTTGTATTTAAAATCTGAAACAAATGTGTCAATGGAAAACTAGTGTTTTCATCAATCTGTATTGGTGCAGTAGTTATTGCTTGTTTTTTTCCTTTGGTTTCCGGAAGCCTTATGCATAAAAAATGTAAGCAAAACACTGTAGATTTATGGTAAACAGACTACAGTGTATTTTTGTTTGGTTGCCTAATTCTGAATAAATTCTAACTTTCATCTGTGCATGTGTGTAAACACAGGGGTTAAAGTTTGATAAAAAATTACAAAAGGGCTTGTTAACACAGATATGGCTGATCGATCACATACTTAGTCATTTGGACAGAAGCCAGGAAATTTTTATCTGATGCCTGAATGACACAAATAAGGAAATTTTGGTAGAATGTAAAAGGGATGGACCTCTAAATATATTCGACACAAATGCAATATTTAACTCAACAGTATTGGAATCATACATGTTTAATTTACCAAGTCAAAGAACAGAAAAAATTGGGACCAAACAAAACATTTGACTTATCTGATGTATTTGATTCAACATGAGTTTTACTGTATGTTGAACAATCTAGATCAAGATCAATTTTTGCTAATAGTTTGGTTTCCACACCATAGCTTTAGAATGTCACAATAAAATTTTTAAAATTATGTATTGCATGAATTTTGGAGAAAGCCAAAATTTGAACCATAGATGATTTTCTGTGTTTTTTTAGCTCACCTTGCATGAAGGGCTTAATAACTATTCACACACCCCAGCATTTGTCTTCTGTCTGTCTGTCCATCAATTTTTCCACAAATCTTTACTAGTCATAATCGACAAAGAGGATTTGGACTAAATTTTGTCAGAAGCATCCGTGGGGAAACGGGACAAATTTTATATTAACACTGGGTCACAACCCAAGGGATTGAGTTCAAAAGGGGAAATTGAACCAATTCTTTAAAATTCTTCTTCTGTTGAAATGATGTGATTTTATCAAAATTTGAGCAGAAGCATTTTTGTGTGAAGAGAACTTAGTTTTGTATAAACAGTGCATCTAACTTCCTTGGGGCACAGAGGTGAGGCCTAATAGGGGAAATAGATACAAATGTTTTAAAACTTCTTTAAAATCATACTTTTCCCGTCAGAATGATTGGATTTTTCCCAAAATATGGTCTGAAGCAAGTTTTAGTGAAAGGGAATCAATTTTGTCTAAACAATGGGTCTTGGCACCCTGGTGCTGAAGGGGCAGGGCTCAATGGTGGAAATAGTGTAAATGCTTTGAAATCTGACTCCTCCTGTGGGACAGAGATTTCAGCAAATTGTTTAAAATTCTACCTCACCAGTTGGAATAAATGGATATTTCCCAAATTTGGTTTAAAGTAGTCCTGGATGAAGGGGAAGAAGTTCTGTGTAAATGGTGCATCTCGGTCCCTGGTAAGAAGGGATGGGTCCAATTGGACAAATGCCAGTTTTTATGAATAGTGAATCTGACCTCTGACCACAAGGGTGAGATGCAATAAGGAAATTATATCAGAAATTGTTTGTCATATATATATATATCTATTAATGGCTGAATAGCTGAATAAGCCTGGTGAGCAATGCAGGTCTTCGTGGCCTCTTGGTATTTATGAATTCATTGCAACATAGGTGTAGTTAAGTTAGACTTCTACTGTAAAAATCACATAGTTTTGTGAGGATTAAATTTCATAGTTTATCAGTAAGTTGATATTTTGTTGGTTGCATGGTATTCATGAAGTCAACTAGCTCTAATATTTATATCAGTTTCTTCCTGTTTATTGTTTTGTAAATGTATAAATTCATATCTTTCTGTTTATCATTTCAAATGTGTATAAATTTATGTCTGACAGCTGTTTATCATGGATAAATTTCTGTCTTACTGTTGTTTATCGTGTTGTAAAGGTATTAGTTCATGTCTTATTGTCTATCATTTCATAGACTTGAATAATTTTTTGTCTCACTACTTATCATTTTGTAGACATACAGATTTGTGTCTTGATAAAATCTCCAAAGAATTAATGGGTTTGCTGTTCAAGAAATATGTTAAATACTGTTTAAATTTCAAAAGAATTTCAAGTCTGTGTTGGATTTTAAAATATTGTATATCATTTACTTTCTGTACAGTGACCAGCCACGTAGTGCTGTGGCTGTAAAGGGCAAACCTCACACGAGTCCAGACAAACGAAGACATGGTATGTACCAGGGACCCGGGTCTGCTCCAGGTCCAGGGGGGCCCCCCAAGCAACGAGGTGCCCCTGGCAGTGCCCCTCCAAGACACATGCCTGCCGCTTCCCATCCTGGCAGGGCTCCACAACGGGGACCACCCCCCTCCCAGCGAGGGGGTCCACGACGCCCTATGCAAAAGTAAGTGTGAGGCAAAGTCTGGTTCCACCAAGTAGATACAAAATTTATTAAGTAAATAAGTTTTTATCAAGTTGATCAACAACACCAAAAGTTTTCATCGAAGAGAGTGTGAACTAAACTCTGAGTTGCTATCAGAGAATACATTGATCTATTTTGAAAAATTTTCAAAATAGGATTAAAATCATTTTGATTTGTTTTTCTTTTATTTGTAGACCACCACCTCGACGCCATGGTAGTGCCAGCTCCAGTGGCAGCAGTTTGTCACGATCACGGAGCCGATCATCCTCATCTTCAAGATCGTCAAGTAACAGCAGCATGTCTTCGTTCAGCAGTCACACTTCAAGTAGCTCCAGTGGCAGTGCCGACTCGGAGCACCTGTACCGTGGTGTGGGTGAGAGTCCATCTCCACTCAAACAACGCAAGCCTGCAGGTAAAAAATTAACTGTTAAGACCTTCCTTCTCGTTTGTGTGAAGTTTTCCCATCATTTTTTTTTTCCAGCTGCTAGAGTGTTATTTTTAGATCATCTCATTTTACTTGATATATGAGGATAAGAAGTGTAAAAGTCAATTTTCTTGAATTTTGATGACCAAATATAATGGAGTGAAATGTTTCTATCAATTTTGCATGAATACACATTTAGATGGTTCATATTTCAATAAGGTTTACAGGGAACAAAATTGACATGTCTGCTTCATCAATGATATCATTTTCATGTACGCTTCCCTTTTCAGTTTAACGTTCATACCAGAAATGTAATTAGGAGTGAATGTGCCACATCATTTTAGCCTGTATTTATAAGTATGTTTGGGTAATCAATAGAAATATATCAGTTATACAATGGAACCCACTTAATGGCACATCTGTTAATATCATTTTCCAGTTAATATCATGTTTTCTTGAAACACAAATTTTTTTCCCCTATATATTCCAACATAATCCAACATCTGAAAATGTAACTTATTTTCATGTGGACAATGCTTTATATCACTATATTTTGACAACTATCACAAAAAAAAAACCAGGTAAATCACAGTTAAGTGAGGACAGGAACTGTGGATTCATGCCTGAAAGGCCATGCGTCATACCTTGATGTGTTTTGTAAACATCGTCACTGCCTAACTGGCGAACTTGTACTGAATATTATGTACAGTTGTTTCAATCAATAATTGAAATCAATCAGTTTTGAGATATTGTTATTTATTTTTTGAATTAATTACATAACCAGTCAGTGATTATGATCAGTCATTTGGAAATGCTACTTGGAACAACAGTACCCAATATGATTTAGATAAGTGTTACTTGGAAATACTGTGACAGTATATACTGCTCATATTGTAAATAGTGAGACATTTGTTTATTTTCTCTGTCATACAAAACTTTCGATTTTCACCCGATAACTTGGCACCGAAAGTCATCCAATTGTATATTTTCCAGATTTAAAATCAAACTTAATTTAACTTCATATTTTCGTCTTTATCACAAAAGGATGAAAATGAAAATGAGATGAAAGTTTCAGTGCTAAATAGAGGATTTTACACACGGGTCAATGTTATTTGGAATTCGTAAACAACTTCAGTAGTTTGGTACGTCATAAGCCTTTGGGCGACTGTCAGATCAAATGATATTACATCGGCATGAGCGTTAAATTCTATTTATCATATACCCTGTATTTTTGAAAAATAAACATAAACCTTGAATTATTTTGATGTTGACAGTATATTTTTCACTACTTAGACAATCATGAAATGCCATCAAGACATAATTTATTTATGACATCACAATAATGTTAATACACATGTCATACAATATTTATGGCATGGTCATATGACATGATACAACAGCCCAGTTATGTAATAAGATGTCTTTTTACCTGATTCAAAAATTATATAAGGAGATAAGGTACAAGTGCATTTTATAATTTCTGACATATTCTGTAAGGCTAGACTAAGTAGGAATGTATTTTCTGAAATGATTCTGTCCTAATTTGGTGTGAGACATGCTTGGTAAAAGGGAATCAACTTTGTATGAAGAGTGGGTTCAGGCCCATTGGGATCAGAGGAGTGTGGCCAAAGAGTGAACATAAAGCCAATTCTTTAAAATCTTGTTGAGAACTTACTTATTTTTAAACAGCTGCATCTAACCCCACTTTTGAAGGAGGGTCAAGTCTGTTACGGGAAAATAGATACAACTTTCTGAAATACCTCTCCTGTAGTAAAATAAGTCAATTTCAGCAAAGTAAGCCAGGTGAGCTATATAGGCCATATCATCCTCTTGTTTTTAATGCAAGCTGATTTCAATATCATTAATTCAGCTCCGAAACCAAAGAAAAGAGGTCCCCCTCCTGCGCTCAGGGATAAAGCATTGCCCTCTGCTGCAATGAAGGGGGATCCAAGAGGAGGAAAAACTGCTAGTCGCCAAGACAACAAAGTGGACAGCTCTAACAGACAGACTGTGTCTGCTCAAAACAAACCCAAGGATCCCCTCAAGCTTACAGGACAGAAACCAAACATTAAACTGACCCTTCTCAACAAGGTAACATATCAGCAAACCAGCATATGTTTGAAATTTTTCTTACTAGCTTTTCTCCAAAAGCAGAAGTTTTGAAAATATATTTGATTTTTAGGTTAATCAGTAAAGAAATTCTGTAGACCTCTCCCTTTTTAATTGCTGAATATGATATATTGACTCATTCTGAATAAAATCCTTTCTATGTAAGTACCTCAAATTAGAATCGCTTTCATGATTTGATGTACAGGCTCCTTCAGACAAAGGACAGACGAGCAAGAAACGTCCAGCTGATCAACCACCAGTAGCTCCCCCGTCCAAGAGAATGGCTCATGGGCTAGTTGCACCTCTGAAGGCGCCAGGTCAGTTTCTGTCAAGGAAATCATATTTATGAAAAGATGAAATATGCACAGTCAAACCTGTCTTAAAAGCTACCTTCATACAAATGGTCACCTGCCTATAAAGGTCACTTTTTGGGTTTTCTATCTGATGCAATGAATTATAATTGAATCTTTATATAAATCAACCTGTGTATAAAACCACTTTTCTTTGTTCTCATGAGTCGCCTTTACAGACAGATTTAACACCAATTTTCATGTTGAAAAACCATCCATTTTTGTGAGGCTCAAATTTCAGGCACTTTATTTCGAAAAATAAGTCTTCGCAGGTCAGCTTAATAAATTTCAATTACTTCTTGGATACAAAGTCATGAATTCATACATATGTAATCTAGAACAAAATTCCTGGTGGAAATATGACATAGGTAAAATAAGGCATTCTGGTTTTGACACTCAGTGGTGAAATGATCCAGTTTCTCAGACTTTCTGTATTGAATCACTAGATACCCTGTTTGTTCAGTGATTTTACACTCTGTCAGCTTTTTAGGGTGTAATCAGTAATACCAAACAAGTTAGTACCATGATGACCAGATGCTGATACAGAGAGATCTCTTTTTTCAGAGAAAGTCATCAAGAAGCCTGATAAGGTTGTACGACCTACACCTGTAGTGAAACCTAAACCTGCAGCAGCAGCTCCCGTAAAGGCGCCAGCACGTACCCCTATCTCACCTACCAAGGCTCCGACTAAACCCAGTCTGGCAGCAGCTGCTGCCGCAGCATCGGCCCTCAGTCAGAAGGAAAAGAAGAGCACTTCTTCACGCCGAGAGGAACTGCTCAAACAGCTCAAAGCTGTTGAAGATGCGATTGCTCGCAAACGGTCGAAAATGTCATGATGACCACTTTTTAGTACATATTTATGTCATTAATCCGTCAGCCTTACACAGCTTAGAGGACATCATGAGTGAGAACATCGTAATTGTAGTTCTTTCAAAAATTATGACGGCGACTCAACATGTCAAAGTGAAATACGATGTCAATATCCAGACATGCAGCCTTTGTTTAAAAACAGCCATCTGGGGAGAGGAATATGATGTCATATCTGGTCACCCAGGCATTATAAAAAATAGTGGTCTTGTTAGAGAGATATAGTGTCATATCAGGACACCAAGCTAAAAATAAGATCTAGTTGCAGGTGTTCTGATGAAGATGGACATCTTGTAAGAGTGTCATTTCGAGATAATTGAAGGTATATAAAGTCATTCTCGTTTGTTAGAGTGATATTGTGTCTTATCAGGATGCTTCAAACCCTTCCAGAGGTGACAAAAGGATGTGGTTAAGATTAATACAGCAAAAACTTTTGTTCAAATGATTTTAAACTTGGTATTTTGCCCTTTGTGATATTTTCCTTATAGGCCTTTGATTGTTAAACCACAGAATTGGAAACAACAGGGGAAATACACAATCATTTCAGTTATGGGCGATCAAGTGGGCATTTGGCCTAGATTTGGTCAGTATCATTTCAAATTCATTGGTCCATCCCATAAGAGTAATGACTAAGTATATAGGATATAGAAAGTCCCATGGAAGACTGGATACTTGGAGTCATGTTGTCTGTGACTGTGGCACTGACCAGAACCTTGGTGTGTGCCTCTACAGGTGTGTATGTATAGAGAGATGCAGATCTTAGGTTTTATTTTGTAATAAATCATGTGGAAAGTATACTTAAAATCTTTTCTAATCATCTGTAAATAAAAACATGATATTTTCTACTTATAAATATGTACAAATTAAGTTCAGATTTTATGATTGTGACCCTGTTAAAGCTCATGTGAGTGAAGAGTTACAGAATAGCAGAGCTAAAACAGGTGTGAAATATGGAACGTGTGTGTGATTTGTGTTCATGTATGCAAGAATATGTTTGAATGAACTGATGATTGAAATAAATTAAAACTGAGGTTGATTGTTGTTTCATTGTTTTGCATCTGAAAACATTCTTATTTCGTTGCTGTTTACTGTAATGGATGTTTATTCAAGACATTCAATTTTTGTCTCACCTATGATAAAAAGTCAAACTTTTTCAGTTGATATCTGGAATTTCCTCTCTAGAAAATACCAAATTCACAAAGTGTGCTGATACTCCACAATAATGTGTATGAAATATAGGGTATAAAATTGTTCCAGGGTTATCTAGACCTATGCTGATAATTTGTTTAAACCTGTCACAAGGAAGCTTTACACTTATACAAACATCACAGACTCAAACAAATATACTAACATGGCACATGCACTTGTCTGGCATACACAGAGGCCATCCTTAAATGGCCACAGCTGATGATAAGACATTCAACTGTATGAAACCAACCATTTTTCTTCAAGTACAAAATTTTCTAACAAAATAATCATTCAATTTGTCAATGACTGTACAGTTCCTTCGCCATCAGCCAAAAAAGTAGATCATTTCTTAAAGTGTAACCAAGAGGGACAGCCTTCCACCAAGGTCAATAAGCATGATGATTTCTATTTATCCAGTGTGAATTTTCCATTTCTAGATAGTATAGCTACACTGCCTGCTTTCTGACAAAGTCTCAGGTGACCTTTTGCAAACCCCATTTGTTCAGGATCGTCTGTCATAAACATGAAAAGATTTTCGACTTTTTCTGGAACACTCCTAGACCGATTTCAATGAAATTTTACAAAAATCTTCCATAGCTTAAGGTGCACCAAAATTGTATTTCATGGTCCCCAACCCTCAGGGGCCCCGAGAGGCTACGATAAATATGGTCAATGGATTGAAACTTCAAAAATCTTCTTCTCAAATCCCAGGTATGTAAAATCAAGTACTATTCATAGATGGGAAGGTCTTAAGATGTTTCACCAAAATTGTAAATTCCATGACCTAAGGGTCTCACATTTCCCTCTGGGGATTGGGTAAAAGTTTACGATAGTTAATATAGGAAAATCACATTTTTGAACATTATTTGTTTATTTTCTGTTGGAAATAGTTCAAACCTGGATATATTCATTAGTTTAAGATGACAGTTTAATGAGATGCACATATTGACCTCGGCTAATATCCAGGGACTGTTGGATGGGGCCAAAAATGTGTAAAATTGATTGAAATTTCAAAAATCCCAGGTATGATAGAATTAAGTACTTTTCATGGATGGAAGTGTCTTGTGATGCTTTACAAAAATTGTAAATTTCATGACTCCCGGGTCTCACATTTCCTCAGGGGAAGAGGTAAAATTTTATGTAGGAAAATTACATTTTTTAGCATAATTTGTTCATTTTCTTTCAGAAATAGTTCAAGCTTAGAACTTGCTTTTTCTTAGTTTAAGCTGACTGTTTGATGAGATGCACATACTGACCTTGAACGACTCCCTGAGGCTGATGGGCGGGGCCAAAAGTGGGTCAATTGACTGAAACTTCAAAGACATTACTGTTCCTGGATGGAAAATTTTATATAGAAAAATTAAAATCTTGAGTGAATTTCTGTAAATTCAAACTTGGTTAGAAGCCTTAGCTTGCGACAAAAGTTAATGTAAACTTAATTTACCTTACATGTAAAATTTAGTTGAAGTTATATTACTTTTTTAGCCCACCATCTATTCAAATAGATGGTGGGTTATTCAAATCGCCCTGCGTCCGTGGTCCGTCGTTCGTCCGTCCGTCCGTAAACAATTCTTGTTACCGCTATTTCTGGAAAAGTACTGGATGGATCTTTCTCAAATTTCATATGCAGGTGCATTGTACCTTTTTTGGACTGATTCCAGTTCAAGATGGCCGACAGGCAACCATCTTGGATTTTGGAAGTAAAAGTTTGTTATTGCTATTTCTTGGAAAGGACTGGATGGATCTTTCTCAAATTTCATATGCAGTTTCCCCTTGGACTAGTTGTGCAACCCATCTCGAATTCAAGATGGCAGATGGCCATTTGATTTTGAATGTAAAAGTTTGTTACTGCTATTTCTTGGAAAGGACTGGATGGATCTTTCTCAAATTTCATATGCACGAATTCAAGATGGCAGACAGGTGGCCATCTTGTATTTTGAATGTAAAAGTTTGTTACTGCTATTTCTTGGAAAGTACTGGATGGATCTTTCTCAAATTTAATATGCAGGTTCCCTTTGGTTCCAAGTTGTGCATTATACCTTTTTGGACTGATCCGAAATCAAGATGGCTGACAGGCAGCCATCTTGGATTTTGAGTGTAAAATCTTGTTACTGCTATATCTGAGGAAGTCCAGGATGGATCCTTCTGATATTTCATAGATATTGGTTTCCCTTGGTCCCTAGTTGTGCATTGTACCTTTCTTGGACTGATTTGAAATCAAGGTGGCCCACAGGCAGCCATCTTAGATGTCGACAGTAATACAGCACAAGCATATTGTCCATTATCCACCTGTAACTGACTGCTATCTAATAATACTTTGGGATCTTTTTTCAAATGATATTTGCTAATAGGTGCTTAATAAAAATATCTTGTGCCATTATTGAGTACATTCAATGAAGACCAGTTCATGAACATTTACAACACTTGTAACAAACAAAATAAAATCTTCAAGAACTGAAAACAGATCCTCAAATGGTGGGCGCCAAGATTCCTCTGGGATCTCTTGTTTAATAAAATAATTTCTATGACATGTTACAAGAACGATTGCGACTCCGGTGACTGTTAAGCCCTTGGTGCTCTTGCTTTTCAGATAGCTTTAATACATAAAGAAACACTACAACAGACAATATCCTTTCATTAATGCTTGGAAATCAAGACTATTATGATATTCACTTTAGAATCATCATCATCATCCACTAATTCATTTATCATCGTACATGTGTGTATTACATACATAATGGTATGCATCATCATCCCCATCCAGACATGTCAAATAACATCATAATGCATGCACGCTCTGCACATATCATCATCATCATCATCATCATCATCATCTATCGTAGTACATACTTGCAGTACATACATTGGTATACTTCCGCCACCATCATCATGATCCACACATGGAAAGCATGTACTACACGTATACAGGTAACACCCAACATCATCATCATCCATGCACACACAGCAGTTTGGTTTTTAGAGAATTCAGTTACCAGATGTATTTATTTCTCATTTAACACATCTGTTGACAAGACATCTTACACAATGTATTTATATGACACTGATAAACTATGTCACAATTGAAAATGATTGTATGTACTGGTTCAGAATGATTATATCTGAACTTTCCAATGAAAATAAAAAAACAATAAAAAAAAAAAAAAATCAGTATTACTGTTGCTAGTTGATAGCGTGAATAAGTTGGCTTAATAATCCACTGTTATGAATATTAATTTCAACAACCATTTCTTGGATTATACAATACACACAAAATCATTGAAAATAAAACCCACACGAAAATTAAAGATTTTACAGTATGTTACTTTATGTGCACTGGTATAAAACATTGAGTATGTATTGCTTTACAGGTTGAAAAGCCAGATATCAATGTCTTTAAAAATAGGATCAAATACAATACAATAACAGCGACCAGCGTATCATACACTAAATAGTGTTATGGGTTCAATATCGTCTGACGACATTTGTTATCAGTACAAAACCAAAACCTGGCGCAGTTTTAAAACCTTTTCTGCGAAAAGCTTCTGTTCGGAACTATCTAAGTTTTACGTTCGAATAGTAATGTTTTACACAGTAAGTAAGGCATAGTTGTGTGTATATCAAAGATGGCCACCCAAAGTGTATACGATTAATTTCCACCAGCATTTCTCAGTTCTGAAGCTTCGGTGGTAAGTGCTTAAGAATTTGTATATTTTTACTGACCTGATAACAATTATTTTGTCCCTTTTGATAAATTTTGTAAATAAATGCATTTTGTTTGTTTTGTTTTTTTTTTTATTTCAATAATTCCCAAAGTAACGGTGTGTTTGGGTAATATTTGTTCCTTGTTTTGTATCCGGTTGTTTTTGATGCTTTTCAAAAGCAGGCTTACACATTTCCTCCTTGAAAGTTGGTATATAAATAAGGTTATTTACCTGGCGTATTAACATTGATTTACAATATAAGTGTTTTGAATCACATCATTACATATCAGGCACAATGCCTATAGTACATATTACTGTTCATAGTATATGCACAAAGCAGGAAATGGGATTGGTGATAACAAAGCAATATTTCCCTCAATATCACGCGCTTGAATTGGATATGTGTCATTTCTTATTATGCGAGACATAGACATCTTACACAATGTATTTGAAGTGTAAAACGAGCAAGAACGTCAGTCCCGATAATGTTTTTTATCTTTGTTTCTTTTATGTCACAATTGCAAACTGTTTTGATCTTTGACTTCTGTCAAGTGTATGTCTGGTTCAGTTGAACTGTTTTGACTTTTGACTTGTGTCACGTGTATGCCTGGTTAGTGAAACTGTTTTGACCTTTGACCTGTATCACGTGTATGTCTTGTTTAATGAAACTGATTTGAGTGTTGAATTGTGTCACTTGCACGGTTAAGGTTGTGTGGAACTGCTCTCAACTGTTTTGTGTCAGTTGTGCGGTTCTGGTTCAATGGAACTGTCTTGACCCTTTATTTGTGTCACGTGTATATCTGGTTCAGTAGAACTGTTTTTACTTATAACTTGTGTCAAGTGTATGTCTGATTCAGAGGAACTGTTTTGACCTTTGACTGGTGTCGTTTGCACGAGTTTTTGTTCTATAGAACTGTTTTGCCATTTGACTGATATTAACTATGTCTGGTTCAGTTGAACTGTTTTGACCTTTGACTTGTGTCACGTGTATGTCTGGTTTATTGAAACTGATTTGACAGTTAAATTGTTTCACTTGCACGGTTCTGGTTGTGCCGAACTGTTCTCACCTGTGTTTTGTGTCAAGTATCCGGTTCTATTTCAGTGGAACTACATACATTGGTATACTTCCGCCACCATCATCATGATCCACACATGGAAAGCATGTACTACACGTATACAGGTAACACCCAACATCATCATCATCCATGCACACACAGCAGTTTGGTTTTTAGAGAATTCAGTTACCAGATGTATTTATTTCTCATTTAACACATCTGTTGACAAGAATGATTATATGACACTGAACTTTCCAATGAAAATGATTGTAGTACATCTACAATAAAAAAAATAATCAGTATTACTGTTGCTAGTTGATAGCGTGAATAAGTTGGCTTAATAATCCACTGTTATGAATATCAATTTCAACAACCATTTCTTGGATTATACAATACACACAAAATCATTGAAAATAAAACCCACACGAAAATTAAAGATTTTACAGTATGTTACTTTATGTGCACTGGTATAAAACATTGAGTATGTATTGCTTTACAGGTTGAAAAGCCAGATATCAATGTCTTTAAAAATAGGATCAAATACAATACAATAACAGCGACCAGCGTATCATACACTAAATAGTGTTATGGGTTCAATATCGTCTGACGACATTTGTTATCGGTACAAAACCAAAACCTGGCGCAGTTTTAAAACCTATTCTGCGAAAAGCTTCTGTTCGGAACTATCTAAGTTTTACGTTCGAATAGTAATGTTTTACACAGTAAGTAAGGCATAGTTGTGTGTATATCAAAGATGGCCACCCAAAGTGTATACGATTAATTTCCACCAGCATTTCTCAGTTCTGAAGCTTCGGTGGTAAGTGCTTAAGAATTTGTATATTTTTACTCACTTGATAACAATTATTTTGTCCCTTTTGATAAATTTTGTAAATAAATGCATTTTGTTTTTTTTTTATTTCAAAAATTCCCAAAGTAACGGTGTGTTTGGGTAATATTTGTTCCTTGTTTTGTATCCGGTTGTTTTTGATGCTTTTCAAAAGCAGGCTTACACATTTCCTCCTTGAAAGTTGGTATATAAATAAGGTTATTTACCTGGCGTATTAACATTGATTTACAATATAAGTGTTTTGAATCACATCATTACATATCAGGCACAATGCCTATAGTACATATTACTGTTCATAGTAAATGCACAAAGCAGGAAATGGGATTGGTGATAACAAAGCAATATTTCCCTCAATATCACGCGCTTGAATTGGATATGTGTCATTTCTTATTATGCGAGACATAGACATCTTACACAATGTATTTGAAGTGTAAAACGAGCAAGAACGTCGAGTCCCGATAATGTTTTTTTATCTTTGTTTCTTTTATGTCACAATTGCAAACTGTTTTGATCTTTGACTTCTGTCAAGTGTATGTCTGGTTCAGTTGAACTGTTTTGACTTTTGACTTGTGTCACGTGTATGCCTGGTTCAGTGAAACTGTTTTGACCTTTGACCTGTATCACGTGTATGTCTTGTTTAATGAAACTGATTTGAGTGTTGAATTGTGTCACTTGCACGGTTAAGGTTGTGTGGAACTGCTCTCAACTGTTTTGTGTCAATTGTACGGTTCTGGTTCAATGGAACTGTCTTGACCCTTTATTTGTGTCACGTGTATATCTGGTTCAGTAGAACTGTTTTTACTTATAACTTGTGTCAAGTGTATGTCTGATTCAGAGGAACTGTTTTGACCTTTGACTGGTGTCGTTTGCACGGTTTTTGTTCAATAGAACTGTTTTGCCATTTGACTGATATTAACTATGTCTGGTTCAGTTGAACTGTTTTGACCTTCGACTTGTGTCACGTGTATGTCTGGTTTGTTGAAACTGATTTGACAGTTAAATTGTTTCACTTGCACGGTTCTGGTTGTGCCGAACTGTTCTCACCTGTGTTTTGTGTCAGGTGTACGGTTCTATTTCAGTGGAACTACATATATTGGTATACTTCCGCCACCATCATCATGATCCACACATGGAAAGCATGTACTACACGTATACAGGTAACACCCAACATCATCATCATCCATGCACACACAGCAGTTTGGTTTTTGGAGAATTCAGTTACCAGATGTATTTATTTCTCATTTAACACATCTGTTGACAAGAATGATTATATGACACTGAACTTTCCAATGAAAATGATTGTAGTACATCTACAATAAAAAAAATAATCAGTATTACTGTTGCTAGTTGATAGCGTGAATAAGTTGGCTTAATAATCCACTGTCATGAATATCAATTTCAACAACCATTTCTTGGATTATACAATACACACAAAATCATTGAAAATAAAACCCACACGAAAATTAAAGATTTTACAGTATGTTACTTTATGTGCACTGGTATAAAACATTGAGTATGTATTGCTTTACAGGTTGAAAAGCCAGATATCAATGTCTTTAAAAATAGGATCAAATACAATACAATAACAGCGACCAGCGTATCATACACTAAATAGTGTTATGGGTTCAATATCGTCTGACGACATTTGTTATCGGTACAAAACCAAAACCTGGCGCAGTTTTAAAACCTATTCTGCGAAAAGCTTCTGTTCGGAACTATCTAAGTTTTACGTTCGAATAGTAATGTTTTACACAGTAAGTAAGGCATAGTTGTGTGTATATCAAAGATGGCCACCCAAAGTGTATACGATTAATTTCCACCAGCATTTCTCAGTTCTGAAGCTTCGGTGGTAAGTGCTTAAGAATTTGTATATTTTTACTGACCTGATAACAATTATTTTGTCCCTTTTGATAAATTTTGTAAATAAATGCATTTTGTTTGTTTTGTTTTTTTTTTTATTTCAATAATTCCCAAAGTAACGGTGTGTTTGGGTAATATTTGTTCCTTGTTTTGTATCCGGTTGTTTTTGATGCTTTTCAAAAGCAGGCTTACACATTTCCTCCTTGAAAGTTGGTATATAAATAAGGTTATTTACCTGGCGTATTAACATTGATTTACAATATAAGTGTTTTGAATCACATCATTACATATCAGGCACAATGCCTATAGTACATATTACTGTTCATAGTAAATGCACAAAGCAGGAAATGGGATTGGTGATAACAAAGCAATATTTCCCTCAATATCACGCGCTTGAATTGGATATGTGTCATTTCTTATTATGCGAGACATAGACATCTTACACAATGTATTTGAAGTGTAAAACGAGCAAGAACGTCGAGTCCCGATAATGTTTTTTATCTTTGTTTCTTTTATGTCACAATTGCAAACTGTTTTGATCTTTGACTTCTGTCAAGTGTATGTCTGGTTCAGTTGAACTGTTTTGACTTTTGACTTGTGTCACGTGTATGCCTGGTTCAGTGAAACTGTTTTGACCTTTGACCTGTATCACGTGTATGTCTTGTTTAATGAAACTGATTTGAGTGTTGAATTGTGTCACTTGCACGGTTAAGGTTGTGTGGAACTGCTCTCAACTGTTTTGTGTCAATTGTACGGTTCTGGTTCAATGGAACTGTCTTGACCCTTTATTTGTGTCACGTGTATATCTGGTTCAGTAGAACTGTTTTTACTTATAACTTGTGTCAAGTGTATGTCTGATTCAGAGGAACTGTTTTGACCTTTGACTGGTGTCGTTTGCACGGTTTTTGTTCAATAGAACTGTTTTGCCATTTGACTGATATTAACTATGTCTGGTTCAGTTGAACTGTTTTGACCTTCGACTTGTGTCACGTGTATGTCTGGTTTATTGAAACTGATTTGACAGTTAAATTGTTTCACTTGCACGGTTCTGGTTGTGCCGAACTGTTCTCACCTGTGTTTTGTGTCAAGTGTACGGTTCTATTTCAGTGGAACTACATATATTGGTATACTTCCGCCACCATCATCATGATCCACACATGGAAAGCATGTACTACACGTATACAGGTAACACCCAACATCATCATCATCCATGCACACACAGCAGTTTGGTTTTTAGAGAATTCAGTTACCAGATGTATTTATTTCTCATTTAACACATCTGTTGACAAGAATGATTATATGACACTGAACTTTCCAATGAAAATGATTGTAGTACATCTACAATAAAAAAAATAATCAGTATTACTGTTGCTAGTTGATAGCGTGAATAAGTTGGCTTAATAATCCACTGTCATGAATATCAATTTCAACAACCATTTCTTGGATTATACAATACACACAAAATCATTGAAAATAAAACCCACACGAAAATTAAAGATTTTACAGTATGTTACTTTATGTGCACTGGTATAAAACATTGAGTATGTATTGCTTTACAGGTTGAAAAGCCAGATATCAATGTCTTTAAAAATAGGATCAAATACAATACAATAACAGCGACCAGCGTATCATACACTAAATAGTGTTATGGGTTCAATATCGTCTGACGACATTTGTTATCGGTACAAAACCAAAACCTGGCGCAGTTTTAAAACCTATTCTGCGAAAAGCTTCTGTTCGGAACTATCTAAGTTTTACGTTCGAATAGTAATGTTTTACACAGTAAGTAAGGCATAGTTGTGTGTATATCAAAGATGGCCACCCAAAGTGTATACGATTAATTTCCACCAGCATTTCTCAGTTCTGAAGCTTCGGTGGTAAGTGCTTAAGAATTTGTATATTTTTACTCACTTGATAACAATTATTTTGTCCCTTTTGATAAATTTTGTAAATAAATGCATTTTGTTTTTTTTTTATTTCAAAAATTCCCAAAGTAACGGTGTGTTTGGGTAATATTTGTTCCTTGTTTTGTATCCGGTTGTTTTTGATGCTTTTCAAAAGCAGGCTTACACATTTCCTCCTTGAAAGTTGGTATATAAATAAGGTTATTTACCTGGCGTATTAACATTGATTTACAATATAAGTGTTTTGAATCACATCATTACATATCAGGCACAATGCCTATAGTACATATTACTGTTCATAGTAAATGCACAAAGCAGGAAATGGGATTGGTGATAACAAAGCAATATTTCCCTCAATATCACGCGCTTGAATTGGATATGTGTCATTTCTTATTATGCGAGACATAGACATCTTACACAATGTATTTGAAGTGTAAAACGAGCAAGAACGTCGAGTCCCGATAATGTTTTTTATCTTTGTTTCTTTTATGTCACAATTGCAAACTGTTTTGATCTTTGACTTCTGTCAAGTGTATGTCTGGTTCAGTTGAACTGTTTTGACTTTTGACTTGTGTCACGTGTATGCCTGGTTCAGTGAAACTGTTTTGACCTTTGACCTGTATCACGTGTATGTCTTGTTTAATGAAACTGATTTGAGTGTTGAATTGTGTCACTTGCACGGTTAAGGTTGTGTGGAACTGCTCTCAACTGTTTTGTGTCAATTGTACGGTTCTGGTTCAATGGAACTGTCTTGACCCTTTATTTGTGTCACGTGTATATCTGGTTCAGTAGAACTGTTTTTACTTATAACTTGTGTCAAGTGTATGTCTGATTCAGAGGAACTGTTTTGACCTTTGACTGGTGTCGTTTGCACGGTTTTTGTTCAATAGAACTGTTTTGCCATTTGACTGATATTAACTATGTCTGGTTCAGTTGAACTGTTTTGACCTTCGACTTGTGTCACGTGTATGTCTGGTTTATTGAAACTGATTTGACAGTTAAATTGTTTCACTTGCACGGTTCTGGTTGTGCCGAACTGTTCTCACCTGTGTTTTGTGTCAGGTGTACGGTTCTATTTCAGTGGAACTACATATATTGGTATACTTCCGCCACCATCATCATGATCCACACATGGAAAGCATGTACTACACGTATACAGGTAACACCCAACATCATCATCATCCATGCACACACAGCAGTTTGGTTTTTAGAGAATTCAGTTACCAGATGTATTTATTTCTCATTTAACACATCTGTTGACAAGAATGATTATATGACACTGAACTTTCCAATGAAAATGATTGTAGTACATCTACAATAAAAAAAATAATCAGTATTACTGTTGCTAGTTGATAGCGTGAATAAGTTGGCTTAATAATCCACTGTCATGAATATCAATTTCAACAACCATTTCTTGGATTATACAATACACACAAAATCATTGAAAATAAAACCCACACGAAAATTAAAGATTTTACAGTATGTTACTTTATGTGCACTGGTATAAAACATTGAGTATGTATTGCTTTACAGGTTGAAAAGCCAGATATCAATGTCTTTAAAAATAGGATCAAATACAATACAATAACAGCGACCAGCGTATCATACACTAAATAGTGTTATGGGTTCAATATCGTCTGACGACATTTGTTATCGGTACAAAACCAAAACCTGGCGCAGTTTTAAAACCTATTCTGCGAAAAGCTTCTGTTCGGAACTATCTAAGTTTTACGTTCGAATAGTAATGTTTTACACAGTAAGTAAGGCATAGTTGTGTGTATATCAAAGATGGCCACCCAAAGTGTATACGATTAATTTCCACCAGCATTTCTCAGTTCTGAAGCTTCGGTGGTAAGTGCTTAAGAATTTGTATATTTTTACTCACTTGATAACAATTATTTTGTCCCTTTTGATAAATTTTGTAAATAAATGCATTTTGTTTTTTTTTTATTTCAAAAATTCCCAAAGTAACGGTGTGTTTGGGTAATATTTGTTCCTTGTTTTGTATCCGGTTGTTTTTGATGCTTTTCAAAAGCAGGCTTACACATTTCCTCCTTGAAAGTTGGTATATAAATAAGGTTATTTACCTGGCGTATTAACATTGATTTACAATATAAGTGTTTTGAATCACATCATTACATATCAGGCACAATGCCTATAGTACATATTACTGTTCATAGTAAATGCACAAAGCAGGAAATGGGATTGGTGATAACAAAGCAATATTTCCCTCAATATCACGCGCTTGAATTGGATATGTGTCATTTCTTATTATGCGAGACATAGACATCTTACACAATGTATTTGAAGTGTAAAACGAGCAAGAACGTCGAGTCCCGATAATGTTTTTTATCTTTGTTTCTTTTATGTCACAATTGCAAACTGTTTTGATCTTTGACTTCTGTCAAGTGTATGTCTGGTTCAGTTGAACTGTTTTGACTTTTGACTTGTGTCACGTGTATGCCTGGTTCAGTGAAACTGTTTTGACCTTTGACCTGTATCACGTGTATGTCTTGTTTAATGAAACTGATTTGAGTGTTGAATTGTGTCACTTGCACGGTTAAGGTTGTGTGGAACTGCTCTCAACTGTTTTGTGTCAATTGTACGGTTCTGGTTCAATGGAACTGTCTTGACCCTTTATTTGTGTCACGTGTATATCTGGTTCAGTAGAACTGTTTTTACTTATAACTTGTGTCAAGTGTATGTCTGATTCAGAGGAACTGTTTTGACCTTTGACTGGTGTCGTTTGCACGGTTTTTGTTCAATAGAACTGTTTTGCCATTTGACTGATATTAACTATGTCTGGTTCAGTTGAACTGTTTTGACCTTCGACTTGTGTCACGTGTATGTCTGGTTTGTTGAAACTGATTTGACAGTTAAATTGTTTCACTTGCACGGTTCTGGTTGTGCCGAACTGTTCTCACCTGTGTTTTGTGTCAAGTGTACGGTTCTATTTCAGTGGAACTACATATATTGGTATACTTCCGCCACCATCATCATGATCCACACATGGAAAGCATGTACTACACGTATACAGGTAACACCCAACATCATCATCATCCATGCACACACAGCAGTTTGGTTTTTGGAGAATTCAGTTACCAGATGTATTTATTTCTCATTTAACACATCTGTTGACAAGAATGATTATATGACACTGAACTTTCCAATGAAAATGATTGTAGTACATCTACAATAAAAAAAATAATCAGTATTACTGTTGCTAGTTGATAGCGTGAATAAGTTGGCTTAATAATCCACTGTCATGAATATCAATTTCAACAACCATTTCTTGGATTATACAATACACACAAAATCATTGAAAATAAAACCCACACGAAAATTAAAGATTTTACAGTATGTTACTTTATGTGCACTGGTATAAAACATTGAGTATGTATTGCTTTACAGGTTGAAAAGCCAGATATCAATGTCTTTAAAAATAGGATCAAATACAATACAATAACAGCGACCAGCGTATCATACACTAAATAGTGTTATGGGTTCAATATCGTCTGACGACATTTGTTATCGGTACAAAACCAAAACCTGGCGCAGTTTTAAAACCTATTCTGCGAAAAGCTTCTGTTCGGAACTATCTAAGTTTTACGTTCGAATAGTAATGTTTTACACAGTAAGTAAGGCATAGTTGTGTGTATATCAAAGATGGCCACCCAAAGTGTATACGATTAATTTCCACCAGCATTTCTCAGTTCTGAAGCTTCGGTGGTAAGTGCTTAAGAATTTGTATATTTTTACTGACCTGATAACAATTATTTTGTCCCTTTTGATAAATTTTGTAAATAAATGCATTTTTTTTTATTTCAATAATTCCCAAAGTAACGGTGTGTTTGGGTAATATTTGTTCCTTGTTTTGTATCCGGTTGTTTTTGATGCTTTTCAAAAGCAGGCTTACACATTTCCTCCTTGAAAGTTGGTATATAAATAAGGTTATTTACCTGGCGTATTAACATTGATTTACAATATAAGTGTTTTGAATCACATCATTACATATCAGGCACAATGCCTATAGTACATATTACTGTTCATAGTAAATGCACAAAGCAGGAAATGGGATTGGTGATAACAAAGCAATATTTCCCTCAATATCACGCGCTTGAATTGGATATGTGTCATTTCTTATTATGCGAGACATAGACATCTTACACAATGTATTTGAAGTGTAAAACGAGCAAGAACGTCGAGTCCCGATAATGTTTTTTATCTTTGTTTCTTTTATGTCACAATTGCAAACTGTTTTGATCTTTGACTTCTGTCAAGTGTATGTCTGGTTCAGTTGAACTGTTTTGACTTTTGACTTGTGTCACGTGTATGCCTGGTTCAGTGAAACTGTTTTGACCTTTGACCTGTATCACGTGTATGTCTTGTTTAATGAAACTGATTTGAGTGTTGAATTGTGTCACTTGCACGGTTAAGGTTGTGTGGAACTGCTCTCAACTGTTTTGTGTCAATTGTACGGTTCTGGTTCAATGGAACTGTCTTGACCCTTTATTTGTGTCACGTGTATATCTGGTTCAGTAGAACTGTTTTTACTTATAACTTGTGTCAAGTGTATGTCTGATTCAGAGGAACTGTTTTGACCTTTGACTGGTGTCGTTTGCACGGTTTTTGTTCAATAGAACTGTTTTGCCATTTGACTGATATTAACTATGTCTGGTTCAGTTGAACTGTTTTGACCTTTGACTTGTGTCACGTGTATGTCTGGTTTGTTGAAACTGATTTGACAGTTAAATTTTTTCACTTGCACGGTTCTGGTTGTGCCGAACTGTTCTCACCTGTGTTTTGTGTCAAGTGTACGGTTCTATTTCAGTGGAACTACATATATTGGTATACTTCCGCCACCATCATCATGATCCACACATGGAAAGCATGTACTACACGTATACAGGTAACACCCAACATCATCATCATCCATGCACACACAGCAGTTTGGTTTTTAGAGAATTCAGTTACCAGATGTATTTATTTCTCATTTAACACATCTGTTGACAAGAATGATTATATGACACTGAACTTTCCAATGAAAATGATTGTAGTACATCTACAATAAAAAAAATAATCAGTATTACTGTTGCTAGTTGATAGCGTGAATAAGTTGGCTTAATAATCCACTGTCATGAATATCAATTTCAACAACCATTTCTTGGATTATACAATACACACAAAATCATTGAAAATAAAACCCACACGAAAATTAAAGATTTTACAGTATGTTACTTTATGTGCACTGGTATAAAACATTGAGTATGTATTGCTTTACAGGTTGAAAAGCCAGATATCAATGTCTTTAAAAATAGGATCAAATACAATACAATAACAGCGACCAGCGTATCATACACTAAATAGTGTTATGGGTTCAATATCGTCTGACGACATTTGTTATCGGTACAAAACCAAAACCTGGCGCAGTTTTAAAACCTATTCTGCGAAAAGCTTCTGTTCGGAACTATCTAAGTTTTACGTTCGAATAGTAATGTTTTACACAGTAAGTAAGGCATAGTTGTGTGTATATCAAAGATGGCCACCCAAAGTGTATACGATTAATTTCCACCAGCATTTCTCAGTTCTGAAGCTTCGGTGGTAAGTGCTTAAGAATTTGTATATTTTTACTGACCTGATAACAATTATTTTGTCCCTTTTGATAAATTTTGTAAATAAATGCATTTTGTTTTTTTTTATTTCAAAAATTCCCAAAGTAACGGTGTGTTTGGGTAATATTTGTTCCTTGTTTTGTATCCGGTTGTTTTTGATGCTTTTCAAAAGCAGGCTTACACATTTCCTCCTTGAAAGTTGGTATATAAATAAGGTTATTTACCTGGCGTATTAACATTGATTTACAATATAAGTGTTTTGAATCACATCATTACATATCAGGCACAATGCCTATAGTACATATTACTGTTCATAGTAAATGCACAAAGCAGGAAATGGGATTGGTGATAACAAAGCAATATTTCCCTCAATATCACGCGCTTGAATTGGATATGTGTCATTTCTTATTATGCGAGACATAGACATCTTACACAATGTATTTGAAGTGTAAAACGAGCAAGAACGTCGAGTCCCGATAATGTTTTTTATCTTTGTTTCTTTTATGTCACAATTGCAAACTGTTTTGATCTTTGACTTCTGTCAAGTGTATGTCTGGTTCAGTTGAACTGTTTTGACTTTTGACTTGTGTCACGTGTATGCCTGGTTCAGTGAAACTGTTTTGACCTTTGACCTGTATCACGTGTATGTCTTGTTTAATGAAACTGATTTGAGTGTTGAATTGTGTCACTTGCACGGTTAAGGTTGTGTGGAACTGCTCTCAACTGTTTTGTGTCAATTGTACGGTTCTGGTTCAATGGAACTGTCTTGACCCTTTATTTGTGTCACGTGTATATCTGGTTCAGTAGAACTGTTTTTACTTATAACTTGTGTCAAGTGTATGTCTGATTCAGAGGAACTGTTTTGACCTTTGACTGGTGTCGTTTGCACGGTTTTTGTTCAATAGAACTGTTTTGCCATTTGACTGATATTAACTATGTCTGGTTCAGTTGAACTGTTTTGACCTTCGACTTGTGTCACGTGTATGTCTGGTTTATTGAAACTGATTTGACAGTTAAATTGTTTCACTTGCACGGTTCTGGTTGTGCCGAACTGTTCTCACCTGTGTTTTGTGTCAAGTGTACGGTTCTATTTCAGTGGAACTACATACATTGGTATACTTCCGCCACCATCATCATGATCCACACATGGAAAGCATGTACTACACGTATACAGGTAACACCCAACATCATCATCATCCATGCACACACAGCAGTTTGGTTTTTAGAGAATTCAGTTACCAGATGTATTTATTTCTCATTTAACACATCTGTTGACAAGAATGATTATATGACACTGAACTTTCCAATGAAAATGATTGTAGTACATCTACAATAAAAAAAATAATCAGTATTACTGTTGCTAGTTGATAGCGTGAATAAGTTGGCTTAATAATCCACTGTCATGAATATCAATTTCAACAACCATTTCTTGGATTATACAATACACACAAAATCATTGAAAATAAAACCCACACGAAAATTAAAGATTTTACAGTATGTTACTTTATGTGCACTGGTATAAAACATTGAGTATGTATTGCTTTACAGGTTGAAAAGCCAGATATCAATGTCTTTAAAAATAGGATCAAATACAATACAATAACAGCGACCAGCGTATCATACACTAAATAGTGTTATGGGTTCAATATCGTCTGACGACATTTGTTATCGGTACAAAACCAAAACCTGGCGCAGTTTTAAAACCTATTCTGCGAAAAGCTTCTGTTCGGAACTATCTAAGTTTTACGTTCGAATAGTAATGTTTTACACAGTAAGTAAGGCATAGTTGTGTGTATATCAAAGATGGCCACCCAAAGTGTATACGATTAATTTCCACCAGCATTTCTCAGTTCTGAAGCTTCGGTGGTAAGTGCTTAAGAATTTGTATATTTTTACTGACCTGATAACAATTATTTTGTCCCTTTTGATAAATTTTGTAAATAAATGCATTTTGTTTTTTTTTTATTTCAAAAATTCCCAAAGTAACGGTGTGTTTGGGTAATATTTGTTCCTTGTTTTGTATCCGGTTGTTTTTGATGCTTTTCAAAAGCAGGCTTACACATTTCCTCCTTGAAAGTTGGTATATAAATAAGGTTATTTACCTGGCGTATTAACATTGATTTACAATATAAGTGTTTTGAATCACATCATTACATATCAGGCACAATGCCTATAGTACATATTACTGTTCATAGTAAATGCACAAAGCAGGAAATGGGATTGGTGATAACAAAGCAATATTTCCCTCAATATCACGCGCTTGAATTGGATATGTGTCATTTCTTATTATGCGAGACATAGACATCTTACACAATGTATTTGAAGTGTAAAACGAGCAAGAACGTCGAGTCCCGATAATGTTTTTTATCTTTGTTTCTTTTATGTCACAATTGCAAACTGTTTTGATCTTTGACTTCTGTCAAGTGTATGTCTGGTTCAGTTGAACTGTTTTGACTTTTGACTTGTGTCACGTGTATGCCTGGTTCAGTGAAACTGTTTTGACCTTTGACCTGTATCACGTGTATGTCTTGTTTAATGAAACTGATTTGAGTGTTGAATTGTGTCACTTGCACGGTTAAGGTTGTGTGGAACTGCTCTCAACTGTTTTGTGTCAATTGTACGGTTCTGGTTCAATGGAACTGTCTTGACCCTTTATTTGTGTCACGTGTATATCTGGTTCAGTAGAACTGTTTTTACTTATAACTTGTGTCAAGTGTATGTCTGATTCAGAGGAACTGTTTTGACCTTTGACTGGTGTCGTTTGCACGGTTTTTGTTCAATAGAACTGTTTTGCCATTTGACTGATATTAACTATGTCTGGTTCAGTTGAACTGTTTTGACCTTCGACTTGTGTCACGTGTATGTCTGGTTTGTTGAAACTGATTTGACAGTTAAATTGTTTCACTTGCACGGTTCTGGTTGTGCCGAACTGTTCTCACCTGTGTTTTGTGTCAGGTGTACGGTTCTATTTCAGTGGAACTACATATATTGGTATACTTCCGCCACCATCATCATGATCCACACATGGAAAGCATGTACTACACGTATACAGGTAACACCCAACATCATCATCATCCATGCACACACAGCAGTTTGGTTTTTGGAGAATTCAGTTACCAGATGTATTTATTTCTCATTTAACACATCTGTTGACAAGAATGATTATATGACACTGAACTTTCCAATGAAAATGATTGTAGTACATCTACAATAAAAAAAATAATCAGTATTACTGTTGCTAGTTGATAGCGTGAATAAGTTGGCTTAATAATCCACTGTCATGAATATCAATTTCAACAACCATTTCTTGGATTATACAATACACACAAAATCATTGAAAATAAAACCCACACGAAAATTAAAGATTTTACAGTATGTTACTTTATGTGCACTGGTATAAAACATTGAGTATGTATTGCTTTACAGGTTGAAAAGCCAGATATCAATGTCTTTAAAAATAGGATCAAATACAATACAATAACAGCGACCAGCGTATCATACACTAAATAGTGTTATGGGTTCAATATCGTCTGACGACATTTGTTATCGGTACAAAACCAAAACCTGGCGCAGTTTTAAAACCTATTCTGCGAAAAGCTTCTGTTCGGAACTATCTAAGTTTTACGTTCGAATAGTAATGTTTTACACAGTAAGTAAGGCATAGTTGTGTGTATATCAAAGATGGCCACCCAAAGTGTATACGATTAATTTCCACCAGCATTTCTCAGTTCTGAAGCTTCGGTGGTAAGTGCTTAAGAATTTGTATATTTTTACTGACCTGATAACAATTATTTTGTCCCTTTTGATAAATTTTGTAAATAAATGCATTTTGTTTGTTTTGTTTTTTTTTTATTTCAATAATTCCCAAAGTAACGGTGTGTTTGGGTAATATTTGTTCCTTGTTTTGTATCCGGTTGTTTTTGATGCTTTTCAAAAGCAGGCTTACACATTTCCTCCTTGAAAGTTGGTATATAAATAAGGTTATTTACCTGGCGTATTAACATTGATTTACAATATAAGTGTTTTGAATCACATCATTACATATCAGGCACAATGCCTATAGTACATATTACTGTTCATAGTATATGCACAAAGCAGGAAATGGGATTGGTGATAACAAAGCAATATTTCCCTCAATATCACGCGCTTGAATTGGATATGTGTCATTTCTTATTATGCGAGACATAGACATCTTACACAATGTATTTGAAGTGTAAAACGAGCAAGAACGTCAGTCCCGATAATGTTTTTTATCTTTGTTTCTTTTATGTCACAATTGCAAACTGTTTTGATCTTTGACTTCTGTCAAGTGTATGTCTGGTTCAGTTGAACTGTTTTGACTTTTGACTTGTGTCACGTGTATGCCTGGTTAGTGAAACTGTTTTGACCTTTGACCTGTATCACGTGTATGTCTTGTTTAATGAAACTGATTTGAGTGTTGAATTGTGTCACTTGCACGGTTAAGGTTGTGTGGAACTGCTCTCAACTGTTTTGTGTCAGTTGTGCGGTTCTGGTTCAATGGAACTGTCTTGACCCTTTATTTGTGTCACGTGTATATCTGGTTCAGTAGAACTGTTTTTACTTATAACTTGTGTCAAGTGTATGTCTGATTCAGAGGAACTGTTTTGACCTTTGACTGGTGTCGTTTGCACGAGTTTTGTTCAATAGAACTGTTTTGCCATTTGACTGATATTAACTATGTCTGGTTCAGTTGAACTGTTTTGACCTTTGACTTGTGTCACGTGTATGTCTGGTTTATTGAAACTGATTTGACAGTTAAATTGTTTCACTTGCACGGTTCTGGTTGTGCCGAACTGTTCTCACCTGTGTTTTGTGTCAAGTGTACGGTTCTATTTCAGTGGAACTACATACATTGGTATACTTCCGCCACCATCATCATGATCCACACATGGAAAGCATGTACTACACGTATACAGGTAACACCCAACATCATCATCATCCATGCACACACAGCAGTTTGGTTTTTAGAGAATTCAGTTACCAGATGTATTTATTTCTCATTTAACACATCTGTTGACAAGAATGATTATATGACACTGAACTTTCCAATGAAAATGATTGTAGTACATCTACAATAAAAAAAATAATCAGTATTACTGTTGCTAGTTGATAGCGTGAATAAGTTGGCTTAATAATCCACTGTTATGAATATCAATTTCAACAACCATTTCTTGGATTATACAATACACACAAAATCATTGAAAATAAAACCCACACGAAAATTAAAGATTTTACAGTATGTTACTTTATGTGCACTGGTATAAAACATTGAGTATGTATTGCTTTACAGGTTGAAAAGCCAGATATCAATGTCTTTAAAAATAGGATCAAATACAATACAATAACAGCGACCAGCGTATCATACACTAAATAGTGTTATGGGTTCAATATCGTCTGACGACATTTGTTATCGGTACAAAACCAAAACCTGGCGCAGTTTTAAAACCTATTCTGCGAAAAGCTTCTGTTCGGAACTATCTAAGTTTTACGTTCGAATAGTAATGTTTTACACAGTAAGTAAGGCATAGTTGTGTGTATATCAAAGATGGCCACCCAAAGTGTATACGATTAATTTCCACCAGCATTTCTCAGTTCTGAAGCTTCGGTGGTAAGTGCTTAAGAATTTGTATATTTTTACTCACTTGATAACAATTATTTTGTCCCTTTTGATAAATTTTGTAAATAAATGCATTTTGTTTTTTTTTATTTCAAAAATTCCCAAAGTAACGGTGTGTTTGGGTAATATTTGTTCCTTGTTTTGTATCCGGTTGTTTTTGATGCTTTTCAAAAGCAGGCTTACACATTTCCTCCTTGAAAGTTGGTATATAAATAAGGTTATTTACCTGGCGTATTAACATTGATTTACAATATAAGTGTTTTGAATCACATCATTACATATCAGGCACAATGCCTATAGTACATATTACTGTTCATAGTAAATGCACAAAGCAGGAAATGGGATTGGTGATAACAAAGCAATATTTCCCTCAATATCACGCGCTTGAATTGGATATGTGTCATTTCTTATTATGCGAGACATAGACATCTTACACAATGTATTTGAAGTGTAAAACGAGCAAGAACGTCGAGTCCCGATAATGTTTTTTATCTTTGTTTCTTTTATGTCACAATTGCAAACTGTTTTGATCTTTGACTTCTGTCAAGTGTATGTCTGGTTCAGTTGAACTGTTTTGACTTTTGACTTGTGTCACGTGTATGCCTGGTTCAGTGAAACTGTTTTGACCTTTGACCTGTATCACGTGTATGTCTTGTTTAATGAAACTGATTTGAGTGTTGAATTGTGTCACTTGCACGGTTAAGGTTGTGTGGAACTGCTCTCAACTGTTTTGTGTCAATTGTACGGTTCTGGTTCAATGGAACTGTCTTGACCCTTTATTTGTGTCACGTGTATATCTGGTTCAGTAGAACTGTTTTTACTTATAACTTGTGTCAAGTGTATGTCTGATTCAGAGGAACTGTTTTGACCTTTGACTGGTGTCGTTTGCACGGTTTTTGTTCAATAGAACTGTTTTGCCATTTGACTGATATTAACTATGTCTGGTTCAGTTGAACTGTTTTGACCTTCGACTTGTGTCACGTGTATGTCTGGTTTATTGAAACTGATTTGACAGTTAAATTGTTTCACTTGCACGGTTCTGGTTGTGCCGAACTGTTCTCACCTGTGTTTTGTGTCAAGTATCCGGTTCTATTTCAGTGGAACTACATATATTGGTATACTTCCGCCACCATCATCATGATCCACACATGGAAAGCATGTACTACACGTATACAGGTAACACCCAACATCATCATCATCCATGCACACACAGCAGTTTGGTTTTTAGAGAATTCAGTTACCAGATGTATTTATTTCTCATTTAACACATCTGTTGACAAGAATGATTATATGACACTGAACTTTCCAATGAAAATGATTGTAGTACATCTACAATAAAAAAAATAATCAGTATTACTGTTGCTAGTTGATAGCGTGAATAAGTTGGCTTAATAATCCACTGTCATGAATATCAATTTCAACAACCATTTCTTGGATTATACAATACACACAAAATCATTGAAAATAAAACCCACACGAAAATTAAAGATTTTACAGTATGTTACTTTATGTGCACTGGTATAAAACATTGAGTATGTATTGCTTTACAGGTTGAAAAGCCAGATATCAATGTCTTTAAAAATAGGATCAAATACAATACAATAACAGCGACCAGCGTATCATACACTAAATAGTGTTATGGGTTCAATATCGTCTGACGACATTTGTTATCGGTACAAAACCAAAACCTGGCGCAGTTTTAAAACCTATTCTGCGAAAAGCTTCTGTTCGGAACTATCTAAGTTTTACGTTCGAATAGTAATGTTTTACACAGTAAGTAAGGCATAGTTGTGTGTATATCAAAGATGGCCACCCAAAGTGTATACGATTAATTTCCACCAGCATTTCTCAGTTCTGAAGCTTCGGTGGTAAGTGCTTAAGAATTTGTATATTTTTACTCACTTGATAACAATTATTTTGTCCCTTTTGATAAATTTTGTAAATAAATGCATTTTGTTTTTTTTTTATTTCAATAATTCCCAAAGTAACGGTGTGTTTGGGTAATATTTGTTCCTTGTTTTGTATCCGGTTGTTTTTGATGCTTTTCAAAAGCAGGCTTACACATTTCCTCCTTGAAAGTTGGTATATAAATAAGGTTATTTACCTGGCGTATTAACATTGATTTACAATATAAGTGTTTTGAATCACATCATTACATATCAGGCACAATGCCTATAGTACATATTACTGTTCATAGTAAATGCACAAAGCAGGAAATGGGATTGGTGATAACAAAGCAATATTTCCCTCAATATCACGCGCTTGAATTGGATATGTGTCATTTCTTATTATGCGAGACATAGACATCTTACACAATGTATTTGAAGTGTAAAACGAGCAAGAACGTCGAGTCCCGATAATGTTTTTTATCTTTGTTTCTTTTATGTCACAATTGCAAACTGTTTTGATCTTTGACTTCTGTCAAGTGTATGTCTGGTTCAGTTGAACTGTTTTGACTTTTGACTTGTGTCACGTGTATGCCTGGTTCAGTGAAACTGTTTTGACCTTTGACCTGTATCACGTGTATGTCTTGTTTAATTAAACTGATTTGAGTGTTGAATTGTGTCACTTGCACGGTTAAGGTTGTGTGGAACTGCTCTCAACTGTTTTGTGTCAATTGTACGGTTCTGGTTCAATGGAACTGTCTTGACCCTTTATTTGTGTCACGTGTATATCTGGTTCAGTAGAACTGTTTTTACTTATAACTTGTGTCAAGTGTATGTCTGATTCAGAGGAACTGTTTTGACCTTTGACTGGTGTCGTTTGCACGGTTTTTGTTCAATAGAACTGTTTTGCCATTTGACTGATATTAACTATGTCTGGTTCAGTTGAACTGTTTTGACCTTCGACTTGTGTCACGTGTATGTCTGGTTTGTTGAAACTGATTTAACAGTTAAATTGTTTCACTTGCACGGTTCTGGTTGTGCCGAACTGTTCTCACCTGTGTTTTGTGTCAGGTGTACGGTTCTATTTCAGTGGAACTACATATATTGGTATACTTCCGCCACCATCATCATGATCCACACATGGAAAGCATGTACTACACGTATACAGGTAACACCCAACATCATCATCATCCATGCACACACAGCAGTTTGGTTTTTAGAGAATTCAGTTACCAGATGTATTTATTTCTCATTTAACACATCTGTTGACAAGAATGATTATATGACACTGAACTTTCCAATGAAAATGATTGTAGTACATCTACAATAAAAAAAATAATCAGTATTACTGTTGCTAGTTGATAGCGTGAATAAGTTGGCTTAATAATCCACTGTCATGAATATCAATTTCAACAACCATTTCTTGGATTATACAATACACACAAAATCATTGAAAATAAAACCCACACGAAAATTAAAGATTTTACAGTATGTTACTTTATGTGCACTGGTATAAAACATTGAGTATGTATTGCTTTACAGGTTGAAAAGCCAGATATCAATGTCTTTAAAAATAGGATCAAATACAATACAATAACAGCGACCAGCGTATCATACACTAAATAGTGTTATGGGTTCAATATCGTCTGACGACATTTGTTATCGGTACAAAACCAAAACCTGGCGCAGTTTTAAAACCTATTCTGCGAAAAGCTTCTGTTCGGAACTATCTAAGTTTTACGTTCGAATAGTAATGTTTTACACAGTAAGTAAGGCATAGTTGTGTGTATATCAAAGATGGCCACCCAAAGTGTATACGATTAATTTCCACCAGCATTTCTCAGTTCTGAAGCTTCGGTGGTAAGTGCTTAAGAATTTGTATATTTTTACTGACCTGATAACAATTATTTTGTCCCTTTTGATAAATTTTGTAAATAAATGCATTTTGTTTGTTTTGTTTTTTTTTTATTTCAATAATTCCCAAAGTAACGGTGTGTTTGGGTAATATTTGTTCCTTGTTTTGTATCCGGTTGTTTTTGATGCTTTTCAAAAGCAGGCTTACACATTTCCTCCTTGAAAGTTGGTATATAAATAAGGTTATTTACCTGGCGTATTAACATTGATTTACAATATAAGTGTTTTGAATCACATCATTACATATCAGGCACAATGCCTATAGTACATATTACTGTTCATAGTAAATGCACAAAGCAGGAAATGGGATTGGTGATAACAAAGCAATATTTCCCTCAATATCACGCGCTTGAATTGGATATGTGTCATTTCTTATTATGCGAGACATAGACATCTTACACAATGTATTTGAAGTGTAAAACGAGCAAGAACGTCGAGTCCCGATAATGTTTTTTATCTTTGTTTCTTTTATGTCACAATTGCAAACTGTTTTGATCTTTGACTTCTGTCAAGTGTATGTCTGGTTCAGTTGAACTGTTTTGACTTTTGACTTGTGTCACGTGTATGCCTGGTTCAGTGAAACTGTTTTGACCTTTGACCTGTATCACGTGTATGTCTTGTTTAATGAAACTGATTTGAGTGTTGAATTGTGTCACTTGCACGGTTAAGGTTGTGTGGAACTGCTCTCAACTGTTTTGTGTCAATTGTACGGTTCTGGTTCAATGGAACTGTCTTGACCCTTTATTTGTGTCACGTGTATATCTGGTTCAGTAGAACTGTTTTTACTTATAACTTGTGTCAAGTGTATGTCTGATTCAGAGGAACTGTTTTGACCTTTTATTTGTGTTACGTCTTTATCTGATTCACTGGAACTGTTTTTAACCATTTATTTATGTCATGTGTATGTCTTTAACTTGTGTCAAGTGTACGGTTCTGGTTCAGTGAAACTGTTTTGAAATTTGACTATCAAGTGTTTATCTGGTCTTTGGAACTGTTTTGAACTTTGATTTGTGTCACATGTATATTTGATTCAGTCGACATGTTTTGAACTTTGACTTGTCACGTGTATGTCTGGTGCAGTGTAACTGTTACCTTTGACTTGTGTCACGTGTATGTCTGGTGCAGTGTAACTGTGTTACCTTTGACTTGTGTCACGTGTATGTCTGGTGCAGTGTAACTGTGTTACCTTTGACTTGTGTCACGTGTATGTCTGGTGCAGTGTAACTGTGTTACCTTTGACTTGTGTCACGTGTATGTCTGGTGCAGTGTAACTGTGTTACCTTTGACTTGTGTCACGTGTATGTCTGGTGCAGTGTAACTGTGTTACCTTTGACTTGTGTCACGTGTATGTCTGGTGCAGTGTAACTGTGTTACCTTTGACTTGTGTCACGTGTATGTCTGGTGCAGTGTAACTGTGTTACCTTTGACTTGTGTCACGTGTATGTCTGGTGCAGTGTAACTGTGTTACCTTTGACTTGTGTCACGTGTATGTCTGGTGCAGTGTAACTGTGTTACCTTTGACTTGTGTCACGTGTATGTCTGGTGCAGTGTAACTGTGTTACCTTTGACTTGTGTCACGTGTATGTCTGGTGCAGTGAAACTGTGTTACCTTTGACTTGTGTCACGTGTATGTCTGGTGCAGTGTAACTGTGTTACCTTTGACTTGTGTCACGTGTATGTCTGGTGCAGTGTAACTGTGTTACCTTTGACTTGTGTCACGTGTATGTCTGGTGCAGTGTAACTGTGTTACCTTTGACTTGTGTCACGTGTATGTCTGGTGCAGTGTAACCGTTTTGACATTGAATCGTGTGTCAAGGTACCCACGTGCGCTATGCAGATGCTTGCGTGATAGAGAATGACCGCTTTGGAGGAGGATCGGTCATGGTACAGGGAGGGATTACGCATGGTATCAAGACTTCTTTGGTCGTTATTCTGGGAAATCTCACAGCCGTCCGCTATCAAGATCAGGTCTCCTAGCGCCGCATGTTGTTCCTCTAGTAGAGCAGCGTCAACTGACGTTTCAGCAGGACAACGCCCGGCCGCATGTAGCGAGGGTCCCCAATGTCCCCACCCTAGACTGGCCCCCATACGGCCCTGACCTCTCCCAAATAGAACATTTATGGGACGAGTTGGACAGAAGGATAAGACGTAGGCCGAATCCTCCAATCAACGTCGCTCAGTAGGCGTTGGCGCGGGATGAGGAATGGAATCGTATACCAATGAGAAGGGTTAATACCCTGATCAATTCAATGCACAAAAGAGCTCGTGCAGTTATTGCAGCTCGCGGGGGCACACACGATATTGATGGGTCCAGAACGCTCTTCATTTTAATGGGGTACTTTTGAATCAACGTCAAATTTGAAAGGTTTACTTAACGTACACGAATGAAATTCTCGTAGATGACAAGAGTGGTCAACTATCTTCCAGTTACACCATAATTACATTCTAAAACCCTTTTCTATTTCCCGTAGTTGACCTGGAAATTCCTAATTGCATTTTTTATTCCTTTCAGTATATGTGCGGCAGCCCGCCCGCCGCCCGCCCGGGTGAAAACATATTACGTCCCGTCTTTTGACGGGCGTATAAAAATAGAATATTTGTCGCTGATATCACAACGACAAACCGAAAACTTACCTATATATTTCATCAATCTGCATCTCTGGCAACCATGTATTGTGTTTTGGCTGTCAGTGTTCGACATCTTGCACGAAGATCGTAAACAAACCCCTAGAAGATCGAATCAGTTGCGACATGTAAACACCTTGGGTTTGGGATCATTTTAGAATGGGGTATGGTGATGTACAGAATGGAAAAATCACATGCTCTTCGAGAAGAAATGCTCGATTCACGTACTATTAATTCTACCTTTTAAGTAAACAGTATCACAATGAGTCTATGACCCTGATTTGATAAGTACTCGGAATGATATTAAGACGTTCTGACGAATGCTCAGTTGACCGACTTATCCAGCCAGAATTAAAACGTTTTAATGGATTCTTGTAAGGATTAAGAATCCGATATAAACGGGGCTGTCCGTTTACTTTTCATCAATAGGAAAGTTAGATTTGCTCCAAAGTATGACATACTTCAATATGATAAAAAATATATTCACATGTTAATCTTTTGTCTCTCTTATATAATGTATTGCATATACACTAAAATGTATCGATTAATAATTCGTTTTGAAAACAACTTCAACGCTTATACTAACTAAGGCAATTCTCAGTAGTCCAGAGTATCAAGTTCCTCTTTTTTAATCATAAAAGACTTTTGAAATATACATTGTTATTGTTAAACTTAAATCTTTGGGTTTTTTTACAACTGATTAAACTATGTGGCCCAAGTCCTTCAAAGTTTGGTAAAAGTTATCGTGCAATAAGAGAATATTTTGATATATGAATGCATCAGAGCTGGGAACAATTTTTATCATTTTGCAACCGTAGATATGTTGAGACAGGCCAAACTGATATTTTCTGATGGACAATTTTGGATCATTTTACAACCGTAGATATGTTGAGACAGGCCAAACTGATATTTTCTGAGGGACAATTTTGGATCATTCAGGCAAAAATTATACATTTTTGTGAGGTTCAAACTTCGTGATTTTCCAAGAAAATAAACATATTCGTTGACACTTCTTGGATACTTTTAGTAAACAAAATATACTGTTACTACTATGTACAATCCATGTCATTTTTTAATTTGTTTTTCATTCCAAGGACATCTAAATTCGTGGACACGAATTAAACGAAAAGAACTCTCTGTTTTTGTCATGACTGAATTAAAAACTCAAATTACCTTATTTGTATTTTCGCAGAGCCTAATGGAAAGTTGATTACGGAATAATGGCGTATTCCCTGGACAGGTCAACGTTAGAACGCAAGCTGGACAATTTTCCATCAACTTTTCGATTTGATACAACGAACCTGACAATAGAGAAAGTGACAGAATTAATACAAAAAATAAATGATGACAAAGAAAACACAATCCAACCTGAAACAGAGAAAATGAAAATGAATAATTTTCTTTCGTTTTTACATTATTTGCTGCAAGACTTTGAAAAAGCACTGCAACATCTGGACGAATCTCTACAAAGTGACCCTGACAACATTACTGCTAATGCGAATAAAGCTAGAATTCTGGAAAACGGGGAAGTTTCTGATGTGGAAGATATATTAATAAAGCTTCAGGCCTTAGAAAAAGAAGATGATTACAATAAGAGGAAATGCCATGCTGAATCAGATTTGGCGTATGCTTATTCGCGGTCGGGCCCTTGGTACCATGAAAAAGCAATAGATATATATGAAAGGATTGTACAGAAATATCCCACTGAATACGCGTGGAAGTTCGGACTTGGTTTGACGTTACTCAGGCGAACACACAATTGCCATTCACAGGCAGATGTATTTAATCAAGAACAAAATAAGGATACATTATTGAATGCTTTTGAAAAATTACAAGACGTTGCAGACAAATCGGATGACCCCGTGCTCTGTGGGCTTGCCTATGCTGCACTGGGGAGAGCAGTGTACACCATAAGGAAATTAGATATCGGTATACCACCGGGGATAAAGAAACTAAAAGATGGAGAATGTTTTGAAAAGGCAATTGCCAGATGTCCAGAAGATCCATGGGTGTTACACACCAGTGGCCAATTCGCACGTTACAGAGGAGATTTAGACAAGTCCGAGGAACTACTTCGGAAATCTATTAAAATCCGCCCAACTTGTAATGGATATCACCATCTTGCCTTGACCTTGAAAAGGAAAGTAGAAATGCGTAGGAATAAAGCGATCTCGCTCAATAGGTCTGACAAAAAAACCCATCGGAAAGAACAAGAACTTCGAAGAAAAATTAAATCACCATTAAAAGTTGAAGTTCACCCCGATGATGAACTGCTCACTGAGGCGATAAAATTCTGCGAAGAAGCAGAGAAACTTAGCGCGCATGCGTTAAATGTAAAGTATGATAAGGGCATACTATATTGCATGTTGGGTCAGAACCAAGATGCCGTGAAAACTTTCAAGCAAATAGTCTCCAAAAAGAAATGTCTTCCAAATGAGTCCTTGTTGACATGTGTGTATGAACAACTAGGACTTCGTCTACTAGAGTTAGCTGAATCAGAAGAAACATCTTCAGACATGAAGAAGAAATTCAAAAAAGATGGTCAAACTCATCTCTTACACGCTCTTCAAATTCAATCTGAAATAGTAGCAAAAGACCGACTGTTCAAAAAGTCTTGGAACTCTTATGCAACCCTAACGGAACTCTTCAGTGATGATAAAGGTGGGAAACCCAAAGAACTGGCTGTCCTACATATGCTCATGGGGGACCATAGAGATTCAATAAATGTTTACAACGAAATATTGATGAAGGATAAAGACAAAATGGAGCCAGACGATTATAAAAATATGATTAAATGCTACTTGAAAGATGGACAAATAGAAGAATGTGTTACTCTTTTGAGATCCTTGGAATGTACTACTTTTTTTTCGGACCTCTCTCCGTCTTTAGTCTTCAATACCTATATCGAAGGAGCATTTCATGCTTACACGACAGGCAATTCACAACTTGCGTACACACGCTTCAGACGCGCTTTCCAAGTATACGGTCTATTTGAAAACGTTACAAACCAGACCGAAGCTAATGAGGAAGTGGACGCAAAAGATGTACTGGTATTGCACTCTTGCGCAAAAGACTTGGATTGCAAACTTCTCAGAAATGTTTGTACTATTCTAGAAGACTTTGTTGGATTATCATGTACCATTTGTACCGATAATGTACTACCAAATAAATTCCAAATGAACGCGAAGTGTTCTCTTCAGCAAAATACAGCATGTATTATTATCATGACCCATGACAATGAGGGCGCAAGCGATTTTGTCCCTTCCACTCCCATGATGAGCGAGAAGAAAGTTGTGGTTGTATCAGATGATAAATGTAACGTCCCAGATATTGCCAGAGCACAGCCATTTATCCTGATGCCCCCTCTGTTGCCGGGCTCCATGCATACAGACGACCAGATCCCAGAAGAATACAAAGAATGGATCAAAACGCTCATCACTCAGCTGAAGCCAGACTAACTTACATGTATGATTGGATTACAAGATGTTCTAACCAGTTCTTCCCCATGAAAGACAGAATCCTTCCTTCATTTACTACATTAATGGACAGCTTTGCGTCACCACCTGTAACAAAATTGAATTTTTTTGCTTCATCCTTTGTTACAACCGATTTGCTTTTTAGTCTGTTCCATCATTGAACAGCTTCGCGTAATAACTCCTTACAACATTGTAGAGTTTCGCTTCATGCGTTGTTACACCACGGATACAGCTGTCATCACTTTTTAATCGGTCCCCCATTAAACATTTTGACACTTTTGCATGATGCGCTATACCAAATAATAACTTTCCCGTCATCAGTTCTTCTCATCAGTGAACGGGTTGGTATCATCAAGTTTTACGTCAGTGCTTTTAGCACTATTGCGCTGTTATTGAGTACTCCAATAACAAATTTGCGACATCATTTGAAATACTGGTGAACAGCTTTGCGGTATCATTTGTAACACTAGTGAAAAGCCTTGTGGCATCATTTGTAATACTGCTGAACATTTTTGCGACATCATTTGTAATATTGGTGGACAGCTTTGCGACATCATTTGTAACACTATTGAACAGCCTTGCGGCATCATTTGTAACATTGAACATCCTTGCGGCATCATTTGTAACACTAGTGAACAGCCTTGCGACATCATTTGTAACACTAGTGAACAGCTTTGCAACATCATTTGTAACACTAGTGAACAGCCTTGTGGCATCATTTGTAATACTGCTGAACATTTTTGCGACATCATTTGAAATACTGGTGAACAGCTTTGCGGTATCATTTGTAACACTAGTGAACAGCCTTGCGGCATCATTTGTAACATTAGTTGACTGAATTGGGGCATCATTTGTAACACTAGTGAACAGCCTTGCGGCATCATTTGTAATACTGCCGAACAACTTTGCGACATCATTTGTAATATTGGTGGACAGCTTTGCGACATCATTTGTAACACTATTGAACAGTCTAGCGACATCATTTGTAACACTAGTGAACAGCCTTGCGACATCATTTGTAACACTAGTGAACAGCCTTGCGACATCATTTGTAACACTAGTGAACAGCTTTGCAACATCATTTGTAACACTAGTGAACAGCCTTGCGACATCATTTGTAAACCTAGTGAACATCCTTGCGGCACTATTTATTGCAATAGTGAACAGTTTCGTGGTATCATTTGTAACATTGGTGGACAGCCTTGTGGCATCATTTGTAACATTAGTGGACAGCCTTGCGGCATCATTTGTTACACTAGTGAACAGCCTTGCGGCATCATTTGTAATATTGGTGAACAGTTTTGCGACATCATTTTTAATACTGGTGAACAGCCTTGCGGCATCATTTGTAACACTAGTGAACCGCTTTGCGACATCATTTGTAACACTAGTAAACAGTCTTGCGACATCATTTGTAATATTGGTGAACAGTTTCGCGGTATCATTTGTAACACTAGTGAACAGGCTTGCGACATCATTTGTAACACTAGTGAACAACCTGGCGGCATCATTTGTAATACTAGTGAACAGTCTAGCGGCATCATTTGTAACACTAGTGAACAGCCTTGCGGCATCAGTTGTAACACTAATGAACAGCCTTGTGGCATCATTTGTTACACTAGTGAGCGGTTTCTTGGCATTTTTTTAACAGTAGTGAACAGTTTCGCGGCATCATTTGGAACACTAATGAACAGTCGCGTGGAATCATTTATAACAATAACACTAGTGATCAGTTTTCTGGCATCTTTTTTTAACAATAGTGAACAGTTTCGCGCCATCATTTGTAATACTAATGAACAGTTTTCTGGCATCATTTGTAACACTAGTGAACAGTTTCGAATTTTCACTCGTTATATACAGAGAAAGACTATGTGTACACTAGTGAATTTGTATTTTTTACTCGGAATTTGGCTGTTATAAGTGACTTATGAAGTGTTCACTTAAGATATATATATACATGTTCAATAGATTTAAAAGATATGCATTATATTATATCATTCAACAGCTGAACGACTTAAATGTACAGAATGAACAGACACTCAAGGTATCTGTTCATTCTGAAAGGAATAGACATAGCTGCTGGACTTTAGTCCCCGAAGTTTGCGACAACTTGCCAATGTCATCTTCCGTCGAACTACTGTTGTTCTTAAGGTATTTGATAGCTTGAAATGTGTATACAAGGAGCGGGTCGGCATGATTTGTGTGCACTATAATTCACAATACAGTATATGCAATTGAGAATGAAAACCCTGTTATTTATGAGATAGCACTGATATTCCAGTCACAAACTTAAGCATGGCCTGTCTTCGTACAAACAGACACTCACTGGTTATTACTGTCTTAAGAACTGCATGATTTATACAGCCATGTTGTCATGTTGTATCTGCTGTCACCTGGTTGCTAGGTACGCAAACAGGTATTTATTTTAAAGTGTCTTTCAGCGGACGAGAACAGATAGGAGAAAGAGTAGGAGGGGAAAGTAGAATTGATGAGAGAGGGTGGGATATAGAGATGAGGTAGGAAGGTCCGTCTATGCTACTCGTCCTAATTCCAAAACTATAAGTTAGAAGGCGACCCCCGTTTCTAATGGTATACCTAGCCTACCATTTAACACGACGCAGCAAGAAGACCGTTGTCAGGATTGAGAGGGAGATGAAGGGGTTTCTACACTGGGTAAATTCCGATATGTTTATTGAATTGTGAGGTCCAGTCAAAATTACTTAATAAATATTCCAAATGTTAATCTAACTCTAACCTCTGGAAAGGCGTTACCACGCCTGTTCTTTTCCGAAAAGCCATAGAGGAGTCTTTATCGTGCAAGTTGAACACTCTCACACGGGCCACCACTTTAAGTCCCATCCGACTGACTGTGGATTGATGGTTAGTTGTTAGTATGGCGTTGGTAGTGAAAATTTTTTAGCCCATGTGGGTGTAATTATTCTTTTCCTTCCTATCATTCCTTTCACGCTCTAACCGCTTGTCAAATGTCTATACTTTCTGTAATCCATACTGTTCCTTTCTTCTTGTAACTTCCCGACGTTTTTATGGCTATAATTTGTGATTGTGAGGTTAGTATCGGGAGAGGTGGAGGGTGTTAGAAGGAGTATTCTACGTGGTCAATGAAGTAGGTTTGTTACGATATAGTTTTGTTGGCCGACCAAGTGTTATGGGGGAAAAAAGGAAGGAGGGGATGATCGGAAAAGAAGGCTACTGGGGGAGGTAGGAGGACAGGTAGGTATTGTGTGCACTATAGAAATGGTGTAGGGTTCTAAACTATATACTATCATATACCAAACGCGATACTTTTTATATAGGATGTGGCATTGGTGCGATCTTAGGGGTGGGTGTGTGGGGTTGGGGGATTTGTATAGTGTTTGTTTGGTTTGTATGTTTGCGCGTAGTGTTGTATTGTATGTATGTATGTATGTATGTATGCATGTATGTATGTATGTATGTATGTAGGTATTGTGTGTATGTATAGAAATGGTGTAGGGTTGTATGTATGTATGTATATATGTATCATATACCAATGTATGTATGTATGTACTTTTTATATAGGATGTGGCATTGGTATGTATGATGTATGTATGTATATGTGTGTGCGTGCGCGTGTGTGTATGTATGTATGTATGTATGTATGCATGCATGCATGTATGTATGTATGTATGTATGTATGTATGTATGTATGTAAAACCAGTCCATAACTGTATGTATGTATGTATGTATGTATGTATGTATGTATGTATGTATGTATGTATGTATGTATGTATGTATGTATGTATGTATGTATGTATGTATGTATGTTGTATGTATGTATGTATGTATGTATGTATGTATGTATGTATGTATGTATGTATGTATGTATGTATGTATGTATGTATGTATGTATGTATGTATGTATGTATGTATGTATGTATGTATGTATGTATGTATGTATGTATGTATGTATGTATGTATGTATGTATGTATGTATGTATGTATGTATGTATGTATGTATGTATGTATGTATGTATGTATGTATGTATGTATGTATGTATGTATGTATGTATGTATGTATGTATGTATGTATGTATGTATGTATGTATGTATGTATGTATGTATGTATGTATGTATGTATGTATGTATGTATGTATGTATGTATGTATGTATGTATGTATGTATGTATGTATGTATGTATGTATGTATGTAATAGTTATCGAAAACTGTTTATCCCCAATACCTAACAGGGTTCCATATACTAACAGCCAGAGTACAAGACCCGAGTCCGACTGCAAACCAGTCCATAACTTTTATACCCGAGGTTCCCTTTATGTATAATGTTTACTGGAGCCAGGGTCCTAAATGCGAAGTTTGTTTGTCTATCACTCCTCCTGTTTGGTCGTTTGTTTTATCTGTTACTATAAGGGTTGCGTTTACCAGTGTGTGGTGTATGATTATTTGCGCAGGTTTCTGATGTTCAGAAGAGGAACTGTGTCCCCTTATATCGCTCTAGATAATCTCCAGCTCCTGACACCTTCGCCGTTGCAGTGTGGTGTTGTTAAATCGTGTTATATTTTGTTTTAGTAGCCTCTTGTTTTCAGGTACCTGATGATTGTGCTGTGGACAATGCCCTGTTTATCAAGCGATGCTAGAATTCTGTTGGTGGAATTTATTGGAATTTTATTTCGCTCTAATACCTTACAGAGTTCTGCCCTAGCTGTGAGATGTTTAGCACAGAATAAGAGTACATGAT
This sequence comes from Ylistrum balloti, assembly GCF_031769215.1. Lineage (NCBI taxonomy): Eukaryota > Metazoa > Mollusca > Bivalvia > Pectinida > Pectinidae > Ylistrum > Ylistrum balloti. The sequence goes on from NW_026782304.1 coordinate 432,784, forward strand.
CTATTGTTCCTTCGTGATCACAGAACTCACATTTTGATGACATTTATTTCAACATGATAATGATGTTTGATTTCAATTCTGTTTTGCCTAATCTTAATCCTGTAATCCTTTTATCGTCCGTTCTATCAGAACCGTATATTTTTGATGTTGTGTTTTTATAATATTTGTCTCAGATTGTTAGCGCGACTTTGGTCTTTCCATATTTGATTCCACTTGGATTCTATTGCTTTGTTGATTAGCGAGCAAACTTCCGTTTTCGTACGATTGACGTCGATGATGACGTCATGATCAAACAGGTAAAAGAACCGTAGTATTTATATGAGTAGTGTGTAAATTTTCCTTTGATCTTGCATATGGTGTAATAAAGATTTACGTGTCACACGCTTTGACATTCAAGAAAAAATACGAATTATAGAAAAATATAAATTGTGTGAAAATGTGATTAGAAAGCTTAATTTCAACTTGCTCGTTAGCGTGCATTCTTTTTATGAGCCAGCTATGTAGGAGTTATCGCTCTTTATACCTTCCTACTGATTATCATAAAATCAAAAAATGTGCCTGTGAAATATTTCTTTGTATATGTTTCTGACGTTTGGACTTTGGCTTTAAACATCTGATTGTCATAGTTAATTTAATAAATGGGTTGGACAGAAATTATTAGAGTTTATGATATATAGATATATATACTGGACAAAATAAGTTAAGGATCATAAATTGTGACCATAATATCTTTAAAAATTCAAATCATGTATTGCCGGTAATTGCACTCGTAGTTTCTCCAATATGTACCTAAAGTCATGTCAAAGGTGAAAGCACGTGCATCTGAAGGTCTTGCCGTTCCGCTCTAGTTAACTATGGTGGAGTGAAAAACTGACTGGTCTATTACTACAGAGGAATCTTGCAGGTTTTGATTCTGTTACTTCTAAGCTAAAAAAAGTTGAATTTGGAAACATTTAATCAATTTGTAACGAAAACTTGAAAAACTAATCATGCGAAGACATTTAAATGATATGGAAGCCGCGCGAGCTATAGGGCTCCTTCAAGCTGGTCAAACTCAACGAAATGTGGCGGCACAGCTTCATGTTTCTCAGAGCGTGATTAGTAGGCTATGGAATCGCTACCAACAGACAAATAACGTCCGTCAACGCCCCAGATCTGGACGACCACGCTGTACGACAGCCCGACAGGACAGATTCATTTGCATCACGGCACGACGTCAGCGGTTTTTGAGTGCTCCTGTCTTGAATCTTCAGTTTCAGCGTGCTACAAATCTAAGGATTTCATCCAGACAATCAGAAACAGACTCCATGCCTCTAATTTACGAGCTAGAAGACCAGCAGCAAACCAATTTTATCCAGAGGTCATCGACAATCCAGACATCAATGGGCCACTCATCATTTGAATTGGCAATTACGTCATTGGAGAAATGTTATGTTCACAGATGAGTCTAGGTTTTGTGTTGACTTCCATGACGGTAGGAGGAGGGTATGGAGAACCCAAGGAGAGCGCTATGCAGACTGCTGTGTTGTCCAGCATGATCGCTTTGGTGGTGGGTCAGTGATGGTTTGGGCAGGGATCAGTGTTGACTTCCATACAGACCTCTACATCATAGACAATGGATCTTTAACAGCTGTTCGATACAGGGACGAGATTTTACACCCTATAGTAAGGCCCATTGCAGGAGTTGTTGGCCATGATTTTATTCTGATGGATGATAATGCTCGTCCTCACCGTGCTCGTGTGGTCAACAACTATCTTCAACGTGAAGCAATCGTTCGCATGGACTGGCCAAGTCGTTCTCCTGTAATCCTTTTAACCCTATCAGAGCATGCTTGGGTTGTGTTTTGCAACGCCGGGTTTCAGCGCGACCTAATCCGCCACAGAACCGCCAACAGCTTATGATTGCTCTGCAAGAGGAATGGCAGCGCATCCCACAGATCAGCCACCGACGACTAATAAGGAGCATGTGCAGACGTTGCAGGGCAGTTATTGATGTCAACGGAGGTCATACTGCCTATTAAACTGCCAATTGCAGTTTGATGAGTTTTCCTTGTCTACATGATTAACTTGCTCTACTTCCTCTTACACTTTGATTTCAAGGGTGCTGTTACTCAGGGTTATCTGCTCTTGGTAGCAATTACCACAAATGAATTTGTTTTGTGTAATTAAAGACTAAAATGAATGTTCTGTCATTAAAATTTAAAATATAATCATATTATTATTTGTATGTAAAACTGCACTGTTTCAAGTTTATGATCCTTAACTTATTTTGTTCAGTATATATAGCCTGCCCGCGTCATACATCTACAATCACATGATATCTGTGAAATAGCTTGAAATGACGTACACATATGTAAATAAAACCTGTGGAAAGCCCATATAGAGGAAGTATATAATCATTGTTATTTCTAAGTGTGTATCGGTTATTTTATTTTTTTAATATTTGAAAGTATTTAAATCTGACTCAAATCGTATATCCTCGCTACATGTTTAAGAAGGGAGGCCTGATAGAATACAAGAAGTGTCTCGTTGGGCTTTCTCTAACTTTTCTTATTCATATCTAATACAACCGTCCCATATTTCACATACATATTCTAAAACTAATAAAATGAATAAAGTATTATTTTAAAAGACTAATTCTATTTGGCAAACATTTACATCGTTACAATATCGAGTGTAGTTTGCACCCGGTCATACCAGAGAATAGACATGTTTTCCACGCTCTCGGTGTGATTGCAAACTATATCATACAGACCTGTTCTGTACTACATATTTACGCATCATTCTCCTTATATTTATATACCCTTACAACAGTAGGATGTGAAATTTGTTCACAACAGAACTCTATATGGTATTAATATAATCCATAACAAGAGATCAGAAGACGAGTATTCTACCATTATAGCATTGGCATTTTCATAATGTATTAAACACATGTTTTTGCGATAAGAAGCCTTATCAAATGGTATCACAGAAGAATTAAAATAGGGACGAGCAGACTGGTTTCGGCCAGCCCAAAACGAGTAGGTCCATTTAAGACATTAATTATATATAAAAAAAATCATCAGATATATATAGAAGGGCGTATTAGTAAGTACATTTTTCAAAATTACCTCAGTGCCGGAACATTTTTAATTCGATAAGCGATATCCTTTTAGTTAAAAACTAGTAATTATAGACCAAAACACCACCACCAAGTTCTTATCAAGTCAGATAAGTTCATGAAATCCAGCTGTATATGTCAGTCATCTGTAGGTTTTTTTATTATGTAAATGAGTTTCTGTTTAATATATAGTATTACATTCATCTGCTATATCATCTTCATAATCCAATTTATTAATGACACTTATTATTTAAAGGTGAAATATTGAACTTCGATGTCGATAGAAGTAACATCATAATTACTGGAAAACTTCAAACAAATCATGAAAACATTAATACAGCTTACAGATTAATTAACCATCCAAGATAGAACGGACCTCGGTCGAAAATCCATAAAGATAATTAGAACGAAATGATATAAAGAAATTTACACGGAAAGTGAAAGATAATATGCAAAAAATGCAATTAACCATATATTTGAAGTCACGTAAAGTAAGGCGATGAAAGATATTTATAACTTTCAGTTCAGTTCATTCTCACGCGCTTACTGTCTTTGACTTGGCGAACCTTGGCGCACACCTTGTCCTTGCTTAACACGACTGACTTCCAAATATATTGTCACAGACACTGAAATGTTAAAAAATGAGATAAAAACTTTCAAAATCATCTATAAATCAGCAAAAACTAAATGAACGACAACAATACTCCTACTCCATCACGTGACACCTCTTAGATTTTATTGACATATGTTTTTTATTTTCATTAGAAGAGAGTGTTGTCCGGTATTCGATACAATAATTTTGATGTATTTTGTCCTTTAATTTGCAAAAGGTCGAGACTAAAAGCAGTTTTTCGATCATTTGTGAAATCATATTTTTTATTTTATTTCATTTTATTATTTTTTAAAGAAAGAAATGAATAAAAATTGAACGGAATTAATTAGGATGTATGATTACAATTATAATTCGTAATACAACGTGCGTTTTCTTGTCGTTTTATACTCGAGTAGTAGTTTTAAACGAAAGACATTTGAAGTGGTAATTCCTTCGGTTTTAAATTTTAAAAAAAAGGTAGAAGCTAACATGCGGAGAAATAAAGTGAGCAAATTTTAAGAATGTCCTTGAATTCGAAACCACAGGCAGGACCCTTTGTTAAAAGTGCATGTTATAGAAAATACTTCAGTTGGATTTTTAGAAGCAAGCATTTGCAGTACATAGACAACCGAATAAAGAGTGCAAAGATCGATCCTATGTGATACATACTGTTTCATTCTTCTTCTAAGTGAACAGTAATGTAGAATTCAATATACTAGTAGGGCCTTATAACCGATCATTCCAGTGGTAATCAAGTCGATGTGCTTCCGGCCCACGAACTTAATAACGGCCAATCTTTGTTGTGTGGTAGAGACATTAGATACTGTGCTCGACACTTTTTCTTTTTCTTTGGAACAATAGATTTCAAAATAATCTTCAAACAAAACACTACATGATTTGAATCTCTGTTATAACGTGTAGTTCAATAATATCAACATTCATTCAACGCGAATGGATGGCGTCACGAACTCCATCATCTCCAAGGAGAACTCTAACACTCCATGATCAGAGAGCATCGATTGTATACCGACGCAAAAAAACGTTTTACAAAACAGAGTAATGGGATTAGAATGCCACCATCAGAAGCTAGGATCTGTTTGAAAGGTGGACATCATTCACATAGGTTACAAGTCTCCTGCGATATAGTAGATTCAGGTTCAGATTCTTTATTAGCCGTGAGCCTTACGACTCATAGGCACAAAAGTAGTACATATACATAAACATATATAATATATACATGTAGCATAAACACACACACACACACACCCTCGCACACACCCTCGCACACACATACACACAAACACGCACGCACACACACCCTAACTACACACACAGATGCACACACATACACACACACACGCACGAACACACACCCTCACATACACACAGATACACACACACGCACCCACACACACCCTCACACACACCCTCTCACACACACATACACACACACACACACACACACACACACACATATACACACACACATACACACACATACACACATATACACATATATTCAATAACTAGTCTATCTGATGACAGAATGTATTGCCTCTTCCAAGCGCACATGTACTTTGTATTGCTTAATGCAGTTACTGATATGTTTTTGTCTATACTCGTTTTTATAAAAAAGGTAAAATGAGGGAAATATCAAAATTTTGTATTCTGTCATGTAAAATACCTTTAATGTTGATTCATTATTTTCAATAAATGTGTTAACAACACCTTTGTCCGAATTTATCAAATTAACCTCGTGTGGACATTCGATTACGATTTGATTACGTTCAAAGTTGCAAGAAAACATTGTTCGAAATGATTGCGTTTAAGCTTGTAACCAAGTTAGTATTCTGACAATATTGTTTACTACCAAAAAAAATGTTACAAAAACGCACGCGTCCACTTGGAGATGTGGCGTCTTTGGTAGAACAGATTCTTTTCTTCTATGAGGTGACGGATCTGTATGTGGCAACACGGAAGTGAAACGTGAAGGACGCTGACAAAACATCCGAGGCTTTAAAAGAAATGGTTGGAAGATTTGAAACGTTAACACAATCGAATTCCAAAGAGCTTGTAAATCTTGCATTTGTTTCTCTGACAGGAAAGATAACGCAATTCTCTTTGATAACAAGAGTTGATGATGAGAACACATTGTGGATCAAGAAGTTCAGAAAGTGTGATTTCATCTTTGGCAATTCGGTCAGAAGAAATGAGATATCAACCAACATTTGTTCGAAAACTGTATAAAATATTTAACAGGCAGTTTTCGGAGAGAAGTTTGCCGTTCAGAGGCTTGAAACTGATTTCTATCAATTCAACAGCAGGGACGACTGCAAACTGTTGTTAACCTGTCTTAAGCCACTCCGTCATAACATGACCCAACACAATGGAAAAGGATGGACACTTTCCTGGTGTGTAAGTATCAAAGCTCAAGGCGATTAACAACACATATGTCGATTTAAAGGCAGTGATGCAGAAATGTTTGCAGGATAAAATATAAGTGTCATAGTTTGGGATATCATTCAAACTATAATAATCCATCGGTGTGGACCGTCAAGTAGATTTTAGCGTATATAACAGTCCCAAAAGCCGTTTTCATGTGTGATATTCAAAGTTCATAATACCTTTTGTGAACTCAAGATGTCCTGCTTTTTTTGCCGAGAAATGACTTGAGGTTTCGTCTGTAGGTTAAATGAAGAATGTTCTTTACCGCTGTGAGCTAAACCCCTTATTTTACCAGTTGATAGATCAGCATTGCATGCCGTTCTCTACTGACATGGTCTTGTTTCAATCATCTTTTAAAAATCTAAAACGGCCCATGCAAGATTTGTTTTCGAAATAGCCTTTCCAAAACCGTAAATGTTTGACAATATAATTGCGTGAGTAGTTCTAAAGATCATTGAATGTCTTGATACCCTTATCAACCAATTAAAAGATGCCCAATTGAAATTCTCTTTATTTCAAACAGTCTTCGGAACTGATCATTTCAATTCAGGAGAATTCCAGTCAAATAAGAGGGACATCACGGTAAAAACATTAGTTTTGTTATAAATTGTACGTGTGTTTTTTAATATTCCTAGTTACGTTTCTATGCTATCCACTGATAATT